>NC_056731.1:652467580-652820080 GCF_019279795.1 Protopterus annectens
TATGTTTCTCCAAAACAAGAGTTTTCACAAACAAGCAAGCCCTTCCACCCCCATCAACACCACTTTTATGATTATGCTAACTGAGATCAAACAGCAGTAGAGAAAAGGACACCTTCCCTTATCTGACTGATACCTAATTTTGGTACAACAGTATCTCCACCTCTCATTTGTACTTAAGTCAAAGGAGCATACCTTCTGCTCCTCTTCACTTACAAGGCATTCTATAAACAAATGCAACACTGACGGATTGTAGAGTAGGTTAAGGATAACAGAGGGTTCAGTCCTTTCAATTACATTGTGCTCTACCAAAAACATTAAATCAACAGAAGTATAAGTGAAAGGAAAAAACTCTCTGTCCTCCTTCACCTACACTGTGCTATAACAGTGGAATGCACCATTAATGTATTTTTCTATGAAAAAATGTCATTGATGGATTGTATGCCAAAGAAATGCAGGACTCCCCTCTTGACACATGCTAGTAGAACTTGGCTGTATAAAAGCCTTAATGGGAAATTAAGAGACAAGGTCTCCACACTGAATATGAAGTGAATATGCTTGGCTCCATGGTGCAGAGAAATGGAGTCTGACTATGACCCAGGTGACCAGGATTTCATTAGCAGCCCCCTGCACTGGAGGAACCAGATATGGGAGGGGTGAGGTAAACGGTATGGCCTGCTCTCCTCCAAGGGCAGGGAGAGGTATGGGAGGACTCCTGAGCACACCAGGCAGTGTGGTGTCCCTTCTGGGGACTAGGGAAACCACTACAGTAAACTCTCAGTTAACCAGCACCCACGGGGATTGGTAGATGCTGGATAAGTGTAGTTTCTGGTTGTTTGAGAGTTTCTATTAAAAATAGACCTGACAAATACCGTACCCTATACTATACCATACCATACAATAGACACTGTATTAATTTGATTTTAATATTGAAATACAGTAATTAAAAGCCTGGTTGGAATAATAATATATAAGTCTGGGAGTGTATGGGGGGCTTTCCCCCCTTGCAAAAAATAAGTTTAAAGGAGATGAGAGATGTCTGAGATGCGCTCTTCTTCTGCATTTCTGATCTTTTATTTTCATAGGTTCATAGGTTCATAGGTTGGTACTAAGCTAACTGCCTTTGTGAGCCAATTATCTCTTGTGAGATTCAAACCCTGCACCTTGTGTTTGTAAGGCAAACACCTTAACCATTAGGCCACCCTCCCAACCCCTGTGTTGGCACCTAGCATATTTCAAAAGGGGCCATTTATTATGAATAGCTCATATACACTGTTACAGATTATGGGGTATAATTCACTGACACTTTATATCTATAATCAGAAAATCCTCTCATGAAACACTAGATGAAGATCAGAGTTTAAGATACAGGCTCAAATTCCAAGACACCAGGGCAGTGGTGAGAAGTTATAATGCTGAGAAGTAATAGTTGTGCCTAGCTGTATAGAGCACAGAATATATGACTACAGAACATAATTTGGAGTGAATAAAGCTGATGAATCTGCACAGAATTCTTAAGTAAGTCAAGAAACATGGTACATAGTACATACCTATAAAATAATAAGAACACATAACTAGAGATATACATATAACTACACAGTGAAAGGCAACATCAGGGAAGTGTGATCCAGAAGTTAGTGATTAACCAAGTGTATATCAAACAGTACACATACACACACACTTGCAAACGCACACATACACACACATACATGCGTGCACACACACTCAAGCACATGACCACAGATATGTTCACCCTCATCCATATATAAACACCATCTTGGCTGGGATGTGTGATATCAGGCATAACAAAAAATAAAAAATAAAACAAGACACTTTAAACACGAGCAGAAAATAAAGTGGTTCAAGTTCTCTAAAAATAATTTCTGCACTTTTGTCCAGCTTAACATAAGATTTCTTCACACTTCACATTTTTGTTACTATGAGTGAATGTATTCATGAATTGTGATTTCATTAAAGGAACTTGGGATTTTGTACCCTGATTCCTCATGTTCATGTCTTTAAGTTTTATTTTTTATTGGTTTATACATATGAGAGTAGACACATGTATACACAGACATATATATACAAATAGATACACATATATCATGTGTACAGATAATAGAAGATATGGGCACTTAATACAGCAACAGATCTGTTCGAAGCTGCATCTTCAAACACCTGTAGGACTCCTTCCCTCACAGTCTCAGCACTGAGGCACTGAGAGAGGAGGAGGTTCTCCCTCCATGCTCATACCTGGAGGATGATTTCCACACAGGCCTGGACTTAGCAAACAGTACACTGAACCCAATTCATTGCATCATGATCCATCAAAAGTACAAAGAGATCCAAAGGAACCATGAGACCCACATGCCTGCACCTCTAAATATTACTAACTTTTGACCACACAACAGTGGGGAATAGACAAAACACTCTTATCCCACTGTATCATAGGTTCATAGGTTCATAGGTTCATACTAGGCTATCTGCCCAAGGGCATTTATAAGCCTATCCCATAGTTATTTGGCTTTCGCCACCCCTTTAGTTTGAATAAAACTATGCCTATTATTTTGCTGTGCCTCTGTCAAGCAGTGACACTGAAGTAATCCCTGGGGTATATCTGTGATCCCCCATCCATTGGTCAAGATTCCTCTTGAACAAGGCCAGCCAGTGCTCTGCCTCACATGTACCGGGATTTTGTTCCACAGCATAGGAGTCTCTGGGTGATGAATCTGTCCCTCCAGCCCGTGTCAAGGTTTAAGTCTCCCCCTTGTGGTTCTGAGGGATCTAGATTTTTGAGGTGAAGCATATTCATCAAATCAGGGTTTGACATGGCCTTATATGTCAGGCACAGGTCACCTCTGATATGAGACTGAATAGAGCTGGAGTTCTTTCAGTCGGGCAGCATAAGACATATTTTTGAGACCCTTTATCCTTTTGGTGAGGAACTTTTGGGGCCTTTCCAGCTGCTGCAGGTGTCGGGTCAGATACATTGGGGCATTGTACTCAATCATAGGTCTAAGATCTAGATGTCAATCCCTTCATGATCAGGTGGGCAATGTAGAAGGTTTTCCTAACCACTTTAGCAACATGAGTGTCAAACGAAAGGCTACTGTCAACCTGGGTCCCCAGATCCCTGATGACTTCTTCTGTGCTCAGTGGATTGCCACCTATATGGTAGCTAGGGGTAACCTTGTTTTTCCCGAAGGGTATGACTATGCATTTCTTGGCATTTAACTTTAGGCCATGGCTCTGGCACCAGTGTTTTCACACACTACACAAACCTATATACCACAATCTTGGTACGTAAAATTAAATAGAAAAAAAAAGCACAACATTTTTGCAGAAGAGGCAAACTTCCCCCTGCATCCACATACCCCAGTTACTTTAAATATACCAATTCTAGGATCGTGTGACACAATGGTAGGGAAACTAGCAAAATTATAATATCCTCTGCACTGTGATTGCTCTCTTTTAGAACATGTTTCAAAGACACAGTGATCCAAAAAGAAAAGAAATATAAGATATCCATTTACTGCTTTGAAGAAACATGGCAACTGACAAAACGTATGGAACCCATGTAGACACACATGCACTCACACAGACAAAGTCACATATGAATGTCAAAGCATACGTTTAAACATAACATATATGTATAGGAATAAATGAAAGATAAAGGTGCTTGCCGAAAAAATAAATGTGTTAGAGGATGGTCCATCTTCAGTAATCTGTAGAACTTCTTGCCTGACACTCAGTACTGAGTCAGTGAGGAAGGAAAAGGTTTTCCTTCAATGCTCATACCTAGAACGGTATCTCCACAGATAGATGAAGTGTGGAAATGGCAATGGAAGGAAAATATACCACTCCCTTTATGGCTCTGATACGCAGAGTGATGAGGCCCAGAAGATCTAGGATCTGATACGCAGAGTGATGAGGCCAAGAAGATCTAGGATCTGATACGCAGAGTGATGAGGCCCAGAAGATCTAGGATTGACTAGCTACACAAAGATTTTACTTTCTACTGGCTTAAACATTACACAGCAGAAACAGCGTCCCTATTTTCATTAATGTTTTAGCATGTTCCTAATGGCTCTGATAGCACAGTGGTATACAAGATTATTTTATTTTACTTTACATTTGTTTTTTGGGGTAGTATACTGATTACAGCAAACAGTAAATATAATTTTGGCAAGAAAAAACAACAAAAAAATCTTAACAATAATAATCTAATAATTATAGCAGCTATGCATATGTTGCTGTTCTTCCCACATTCTAGTAGTTCTTATTAGTATAAAAGCCTTGAATGCATGTAGAAACACATTAAATCTAAAGTGAATGGCTGATAAACAAACAAATAGTTTCAAATGTAAAAGTGCCTAACAACAAAAAGACCAGGAAATATAGGAATCCATGTGATGTATACAAAATAAATCATCTCTCAATAATGGATAACCCTTAGAAACTGAAATATAAAAAAAATATTTAAAATCTATGTGAGGTATACAAGATACAATTTTGCCCAGCCACAGATCATCCAAAAGAAGTAAGCATATGAAGTAAACTAAAATCAATATGAGCTATACAAAAAAGTTAACTGTTCTAGGTATGCACATCCCAAAACCCTGATATATTTATTTATTTATTCATTTATTTATTTACATTTGTTGACCAGGGTAGTCCGACTGGATATATGTCCATTTTCAGTGGAGGCCCGATGATAAAAGCTCCGAGACAATAATACACATTGAACATTTAGTAAATGCTAGTTTCAAGCAGATTACAGTCATAAGCAATACCAGCACATATAGTACTAACTTACTATAAAACACTTTACAAAACATAACATTATTTTCAAAGTTATATATCCATAAAATTACATTCAGGTTTAAGACACAATGAGCAGCAGTTATACAATTGACCCTTCCTGAAATGGTATGGTAAAAAAAAAGTTAGAAGTAGTTGAAGGTAAGGCACCTAAGTAATAGAGAGGTCACTAGTCGCTGTTTGTGCAAAGGCATAACCAATGAGTTTTGAAGTATTTCTTGAATTTGTTTTTGAATCGAGTTAGTGAGGGTTCTAGGGTCAAATCAGCTGGTGTCTATATTAGAACACCAAACATTTAAAATGTCGAGTGTTCTAATATCGACCCATTTAAAGCAGAAAACCAAATTCTTTCCTAGGGAAAGAATTTGGTTGTCTGTTTCTGTTGCTTCGGTATTTCCAGCGATCTGTTGGAAAGTTACAGGTCGGGTACAGGTAAGTGTGCGATTGAGTGTGGGTTAGGTATATGTGCGATTGTGTGGACATAAGGGTTAGGGCGGGTTAGGTGAGTTAGGGTTAGGGCGCGGGTTAGGTATGTGTGCGATTGTGTGGACATGAGGGTTAGGGTGGGTTAGGTGAGTTAGGGTTAGGGCGTGGACGAGGTGAGTGTGCGATAGTGACGACCTTAGGGTTAGGGTTTGGGTTAAGCTAAGTGGATAGTTAGTGGTGTGTGTGTAGTTTAGTGTAGGGTTAGGTGTAAGATTTTAGGTGTATGTGTGTGGATTGCTGTTTGTTTGGTGTGCTTGTGTTGTGTGTATGTGTTTTGGAATAGCAAATTTTTCCCTAGGAAAAAATTTGCTGTTCTGAATGTTCGATGTTTGGTATTTTCAATTGTTAGGGTTCGATATTAGAACACTCGACATTTAGAATGTTCAGTGTTCTAATATAGACCCAATCAGCTGGGAGTCTGTTCCATGTTTTTCCAACAGAGTTGGCAACCAGAGAGTCCCCAGCTGAGTAGTTGGATTTGTATGTTTGAACTAGGAGTCTAGTGGATGATTGCAGTGGCCGGGTGCTGGTGTAGGGGCTGATAATATTTTTTAGTGCAGGTGTATTTTCTGGTTGGTAAAGGATTATATGTGCCACTATTAGCTGGTTGAACTGCAGTAGGCTAGGCAGTTCAAGCCATCCTAGGCAATTTAGGATGTGACAGTGGTGTGTCCGGTAGGCTGTGCCAGTAGCAAATCTGGGAATGTGGTTCTAGCAGGATGATATTTTAGTAACATCTGTTTTGATTAAGTTGGAGAATAGAGGTGAGGTGTAGAGAAGAGTTGATAATAGATGGGAATGGACAATTGCAGTTCTAGCAAGTGGGGTAAGGAAAGGTTTGATTCTATAAAGAGAGCCACGTTTTTTATTAATGGTTTTGATAGTTTAATTGATATGCACATCAAACTTCAGGTTGTTATCAGAGCTATGACACCCAGTAGTTTAGTTTGGGCTTCTGGGGAGATGATAGTGCCATTGTTAGCAGTTATGTTGAAGGATGGCAGGGGGGGGGTCCTGCGTGTGGGGGAGAAGAGGAGCAGCTTAGTTTTGTTGGGGTTTAGGATTAGATGTTGATTGGAGATCCATTTTTCCACTGTATTGAAGGTATTTTGGGTAAATGTGAATAAAGTAGCTGGTGAGGTATCAGAACAAATCAAGGTGGAGGCATCCGCATACTGATAGCAGATAGCATCTGGGATGACTGAATGAAGGTCGTTGATAAAGATGGAGAAAAGAAAGGGTCCTAGTATCGTGCCCTGGAGGACTCCTAATGTGATGGGTAGGCGAGATGATAGCTTGTCCTGCCATAGAACTGCCTGTTGCCTGCCCTGCAGGTAGGATTGAAACCATTGGAGTGCATGGTTGTTTAAGGAGAAGGCCTTCAAGGTATTTATAAGCATTTTATGGTCAACCATGTCAAAAGCCTTGGATAGCTCTAGAAAGAGTGCTGAGGATAGTTTGTTATTATTGCGGTTGTGGTTAATGACATTAGAGAAAGAGAAGAGGGCAGGAGTCGTACTGTGGTGTGGCTTAAAGCCATGCTGAAAGTTGGACAACAGCTTGTTCTGTGTGAGGTAGTGCATGAGCTGTATGGCTAAACCATTTCCCAGTCACCGTTTGCTAGGAATTGTGTGGCTTTTACAAGATTGGTATCTGGGAGGAGTTTGTTATGTATGCCTTGATTGTTTATTATCTGAAACTAGATTTATTGGGCACTATATATACATGCAAAGAAAATCATATCACGAAGCACTGAAAAATGATCAGTGAAGGAGATGAATGACTGCATTGCAAGACATTGGAGGAAAGATGAGGATGTCTAACATGGAGAAGGAATAGGTCTGGCAGCCTGCACAGAACACATAATATAGGAGTACAAAGCAAGCTGTTGTAGCACCAAAAATGGTATGACAAGCTGGTGGATCAGATTAGACCCCTGAAGTCAAGAAGCATGCATGTAAAAACTTCCACAAGTGAAAAATCTGCAGAAAAGATCCGGTACATGAAGAAGTAACAAAATGTAATTACAGTCATGTCTAAATACCCAGGGAAAGGTAACATATAAGAGACAGGATCAGGAAGTCAGTGATTAACCAAACATGTAGCAAACACTTGCCTGGAAACATGCATATACATATTGATCAATACATACATAAGAAAACACACACACACATTATTTATATATATATATATATATATATATATATATATATATATATATGTGTGTGTGTGTGTGTGTGTATATATACACACACACACACACACACACACACACACACACACACACACACAAACATAAATGTATCCATAAACATTCACATACAGATGTACACACAAGAAGATAAATGAGCAAAAGATAATACTTTTCTTAGCAGCATATGTTCCAGAACCTGCCAAAAGAGGGCCCATCATCAGTAATCTGCTAAAATACTTGCCTGACTGTCACAAAATGCAGGAAGTCTAAGAGAAAGGCATTGTCTTCCAATTTTCATACAAGGAAATAGATGTCTACAGGGGCCTGGAATTAGCAAATAGTTATAGCAGTAAACTAAGATATGCCTCTTTTTGGCTTTGTGGTACAGAAGGATGAAGGCCCAATGTGACCTGTGACTGACTAACGACCCTGGGATTTTACTTTATAAATGTCTATGAATTTTCAGTGCAAAACAATGTAACTACCCTCTTTAACATTTCAGCATGCAGATAATGTCTTTCCCAACACAACAGTGTGTGAAAGATTACAAAAACAGCTAACATATGAAAGCAAAGAAAACATCAATTTAACACATTTTTGACAATAATAAACAAGATATAGTCTCAATGCAAATCTCTGTCTCTTCCACATGTTTGTAGCACATGGTAATGTTAACACCTTCAGCAATGTGTTCATAGGTTTGCAGGTGAATAGTAGACTAATAACCCAACCCAAATGAATCAAGGGATCCCTGACTAGGAATCAAACCATAGCTAAAGTGGCAGGAATATAGAATCCTCACCACTAGACCATCAGCTAGCTCAGAGAAACTGAATTACAGAAAACAAACTTAAAATTCATATGAAGTACACAAAGTAAACAACTGCCCATCCATGGATGGTCTAGAAGAGTTGATTTATAGAAAACAAACAAAAATCCTTAAGAACTATAGAAAATAAACCATTACCTGAAAACTAAACAAAAGAAAATTATCTAGGTCTATGCATTCTTGTCTTAGGTAAGTGTATCCCAAAACCTGATTGATTGATTGATTGACTGATTGATTGGCATTTGTTTACCAAGATAGTCCACTGGGCCAAGAAGAGCTCATTTTCAGTGGAGGCCCAGTGAGAAAAGCTCCATAAAGAGACATGATAGACTATATAATGCAAAGGTAAAACTTTATACATAGTAGCTGGTAGAATTCATAATAACAACACAGTACAAAACTATAACAAACTAGTCCAAAAATATTTAGAGTAACAACACAGTACATACTATAATAAAGTAGTTTAAAATACATATTTAGCATAGCAAGAGGTTGAGATCTTAATATATTAAGAGATGCCTAGTAGCTATGTAGAGCAGGAATGGGGTATAAAGAAAAAGAAGAATAGACATGGGAGGATAAGGAGGGAATAATATTAGGAATCATTAGAGATTACAGTAGTGAAGATGGGACAATGGAATGTAAGTAACTGGTTATGGAGGGTAGTGCAGTGAGTAGGAAAAAGACAGTGTAGTGAAAGTAGAGTGAGAGAGAGTAGTGGGAAGGTATTTTTGGCAGGAACTAAAAGAGTGAGATGGAAACGAAGAAGAACTAAGTTATGGAAGGAGAGGTTTATTACAGTTACAAATCCAGGCTGAAAGGAGGTGGTTATGAAGAGCAGCTTTGAAGGAAGCAGTGCTTTGGGAGGTGGGAATGGTGTGAGGAACACTGTTCCAAATTCTTGCTATTACCCAGGAGTATATTTGCTGACCAGCAGATAGTTTAGGTTTATGAATTTGGAGGAGGTGCTGTTTTTCAGATCGCAGTGACCTATTAGAGTTGTAATGGAAAAATAAGGAATTTAGGGCAGGGCAGTCTTGAGGTTTTGTAAGTATTTGTGGTGGTTAGTTGGAGATAAGTGAGGCAGTGGGGGAAATCTAGCCAATTTAATTTTTTAGATGTGTCCAGTGACTGATTGGTGGAGTAGTGGGTCTTTGTGGCGAATTTGGGAATTTTGTTATAGCATATATCTAGTTTTGTTTTGAGTAAGGATTGGAGGTTGGTTAGCAATGGGGCACCATAGACAAGAGAATGAAGTAGATAGGTGGAGGCAAGTACCTGTTTTGTTTGGAGAGAAGGAAAATGTTTGAGTCTGTAAAGAAGTCCTACTTTTTTTCTGTGTCTTACTGATGTTATTTTTAATGTGCAGGTCAAATTTAAAATTTTCGTCAATTACGACACCCAACAATTTGGTGTGGGAGACAAGTTTAATTTTTGTGTGGTTCCAGGAGAGTATGCTGAATAGAGATTTATTTATTGGTGTATTTTTCTTTGGAATGAATATTAGCAGTTAGTTTTGTTAGGGTTTAGAGATAGATGGTTGTTGTGTAGCCACATCTCTATGGAGGAGAATGCGGATTGAGTAATACGCTGTAGTTGTGTTGGATCTTCAGCAGAGCAGATAATAGTGGGGTCATCTGCATATTGTACTAGAGATCCCTGATAAAACGATGAGAAAAGGTTAATAAAAATATTAGAGCAGGGATTCAAGTGTGGAGCCCTAAGGGACACCAGTGGGGTTGTGTATGAAAGGGAATATAGAGCCTTTCCATTTTACAGCATGGTCTCTGTCACAGAGGTAGCTTCTGAACCAGGTGAGAGGTGGAGCAGAAATTCCAATGCTAGAGAGTTGTGAAAGAAGGAGTTAGTGCAAGATAGTATCAAAGGCCTTAGATAAGTCCAGGAATAGAGTAGAGACAATCTTCCCAGAGTCATGGTCTCTGTTAACTAGGTCCATGAAGGATAATAGAGCAGTAGAAGTACTGTGTCCTGGTCTGAAACCACGTTGTGTATGTGAGAGGATTTGATTGTTGAAAAGGAAGTGAAGAAGTTGCACATGAAAGCATTTTTTGAGGCATTTAGATATGGGGGATAAGATAGCTATGGGGCGGAAGTTGGAAATATTGGTGGAGGGTCCCCCTTTGTGGACAGGTGGAATGTAAGCTTTTTTCAAAAGGTTGGGAACATAGGATTCTTGTATGGATCTGTTAATAAGTATGTTGATGGGGTAAGCAATAGCTTCTGTGGCAATTTTTAGGTACTTGGTGGGTAGGTTGTCTGCAGCATTAGAGCTAGTTTTTAGTTTTAGAACTAGTTTTTTTATGGTTGAGGTAGGGAGAGTATTGAATGTGAATTCAGGCTTTAAGTTGAGTGTGGCTGAGTTTGTGTGTGTAGTTGAGAGGGTCTGGGGTTGTAAGTGAATAGGAAGGGTGGGCTAAACTAGAATGTGTGTGATAGGTTGGGGGGTTGGGACTGTGTGTGGTAAGAGGGTGATGTGGGGAGATGTTGACAGAATGTAGTGGTAATATTAGCTATAGTGTCTAAGAAGTAGAAGTTAAATAAACTTGCAATTTGTTCTGGAGTTTTCTTGGGTTGAGGGCAGGGGTTGTTTTTGGTGTCTGGGTTAAGGAGAGTACTAATGGAAGACCAGAATTGTTTGGGGTTATGCTTGTGATAATTTTGAAGCCTGATGTAGTAGTCCTTTTTATCTTTGGAAATTAGTTTTTTTACCTGGTTGTGAAGCTGTTTACACATTAGTAAATCAGAGTTTTTCTTATGTTTTTGCCAAAGTTTCCAGGTTTTATCTCTGGTTAACATTAGTTTTTTTGTGGATTTAGATAACCGTGAAGCATGATTTGCTTTTATTCTTTTAGTTCATGGGGTGCAGAGCTTTCTAAAACAGTTAGAAAGGTACTGTTAAAATGATGGAGAGCATCATCAAGGGGAAAAGTTTTTAAGTTTTCCAGTTAATGTTTTTCAGCATTTGGTTGAATGTATTTGGGATGAAGTTAGAAAGGTTCCTGACATGTTTAATGTGATGTATTTCAGCTTATGGGGGAGTAGTTCTACTTATAAAGGCGGGAAAGTGATCACTTAATGTGTTGAGGAGGGTACTGACAAGAAAGTTTTGAGGGGTCAGAGACTAGGATCCAGTCTAGGATTGTTCGTTCGTTTGTTCCATTGTTATACCTGGTAGGGGTGGTGATTAACTGGGTATAATAAAACAAGTTAATGTTAGTGTCTGGTGTTTTTGAATTAAGGCTAGACCAGCTTATGTTTAAGTTGCCAAGCATTATAGCTTCATTATTTATGATGTGTGAAGCCCAGCGTAATATTTCTTCAAGAATTGGTATGTTACTGCCTGGGGAAATATATTGGACTATGATGCTTAGTTCTTTAGAGTTGTTTATTTTCAGAAATGAGACTAAGATCTTGGTGTTAGAGAAATGTGGATGTGACCAGTAAATGGGAGTATGTTAAGAGTACTGGGGAGTAGTATTGCTATGCCACCACCTTTTTTGTTAGTTCTATCTGCCCTTATTACACTGTAGTTGGGAGGAAGGAATTCTGAGTCCTTTATTGTTGGTTTTAGCCAGGTTTCAGTAATGGCTAAGATATCTGCTTTGTTGTGAGATTGCCAGGCATGCATTTCTGTAGTTTTGTTGCAGATGCTTTGAAGGTTTATTCTGGTTATGTGTAATGATTTATAGCAGCTGGTAGAGGTATTTGTTGTAGTGGGAGTGGAGGCAGCTGGACCTGGGTTGGTATGGATGACACCGCACTGAATTAGTGTCAAGAAAAATATACGAGGGGTTTTGTGAGAGAGAATTGCCTGAAACTGATAAAGTGTAGTAACAGGGAGAGGTTGATGCTTTGACGGGAAGTAGTATAATTTGTAGGGTGAATTAATATTTTAGAGCAAAGTAGTGGTGTTATATAGTATAAGCTAGGTTGTATATCTGAGTAGCTTTCTGATGGCATGTTGTAGAGGTAGGTTTCTGATGCATATTTGCTGCGTATTGTTCTTGATTTAAAATAGGGGAGTTGTATTAGAAGGCCTAGGAGCAGTATAGAATAAAATAGGTAGAGTATGTATGTTTGAAGTAGGAGTGTAAGGGAAAGGAAGTGAAAGATTTTTGGTAGGTTTGTTTGAGTAAGGAGGTGTGGTTAAAGGGTATAGGAGTGAGTTGGACCTAACTGTGAAATAAAGAAGCTGTTGGAAACAATCAGTAAGTTAGAAATGCAGTTTAAGATTCTTTGTACTTTTAAGCTTATGGCAAAGGATGATTAAGCAAAGATGTAGGATGACTCCAAATACAAAAAATTACACTACAGTTACAGTAATGCTTTAAGAAGAACAATAAAAAACACAATAAGGACAAACAGAGAGGTATGGGATGGGGAGGGTGGAAAGAAGCAGAAGAGCTAGCAGTAGGGAGCTTCAATTGTGCAGCTAGGTATATAGAAAAGCAGAAGGAAGATGGGAAGAGACATAAGGTTTGATGATTGTAAAGGGGTATGTCAGTTAAGAGAAAAGTGTAGAGTGCTAGAACAGCTACAGGGAGTGCAGCGAGTGACCAGTGCCCAAACCAGTATAATACTTAATACGTATATCCTGATAGATATCAAGAAAATCCTGTAAAATTATCTCTCAGTCCTATTGTTCATTAGGGATTTTTTGGAACATTTTTATTTCACTGTTGCTGCTGATTTCTGCTTCTCTATCCTTTACCTCTACCTCCAGTTGAGATAGGCCCAGGTGAAGAGCCATCATATTGTGGCTTGCACAGGGACTTTTCCCTTGAACTTACTCCCTGCATGCTGCAAAGAAGTGTGGTTTCAGAGGATATAACCATCCTCGTTCCTTAGGTGACCACTCCACCTCAACCAGCCACCCCCAACACAGAGATCTTTCACAGTCTGAGCCTTCATCTGGACTTGATGAATGATCTACCCATCAGCGTGGTCCCTTCCCTGAAGATAGGTATATCCATCCTTCCTGAAAGTGCCATCAGATGCCTGTGCTGATAATCAAACTCATGTCATATGATGTATAGTCAGTGCTTCAGCCATCTGTGCTGGGCTGGATATTCTATGCTAGGAATGATTCAGCTGTTATAAGCTGGGAGTTAGGGAACAGTTTATAATAGGTACTGCATGTTCAACTGCCTGTACTGGAATATCATTTGTTGGGTATGTTAAACATAATATGCAGAAAAGCTTATCAGGATGCTCTAGATCATGATTAGAGTTTGAGATACAGTCTGATATTCAAAGAGATCAGAGTAGTAATGATAATGCCTAATGCAGAGAAGGAATAGTTGTGCTATCTTCTGCAGAGTACAGAGCAAGCTTTTGGAGCACCTAAAAGTATATGATAAGTTGGCCGATTTGCCTAGAATGCTGAAGTCAAGACTGATAGCATGCAGTAAATTAAAAGATCCAAAGAACTTGTATATGAATACTAACTAGAGCTATATATATATAAATATACTGGGAAAGTTAATAGCAGGAAGAAAGGATAATCAAGACTGAATATAATAAACTTCGTATGAACCAAATACCTACAAAGATATGCAGTTATGTACATAGACAAACCTACAGACACATGCACACAGACATAGTTATCTATATTTATGTGTGTATATATGCCTTTCTATATATATATATATATATATATATATATATATATATATATATATATATATATATGGATCTAGGACGTTTGATCGAATGATCAAATCACCGAATCCATAACCACCGAACACACTTTAACAAAAGCGCTTTTATAGAAAAAACACTTTTGTTAAAGTGTGTTACTAAAAAAAAAAAAAAAAAACAAGAACTACATTAACGTTTTTGCAGGGGGGCTTTACCCCCCTGCACCCCCATGTGGGGGGGCTGTGCCCCCCACACTCCCTACTTTAATAGTCTCCCTCCGGGACTGCACTACAGTGGTGAAAAGGGAATTTTCCCTTATCTGCGTTGTAGTACGGCCTCGGCAACAGGCATACTTACGCAAAAGTGCTTCTTTGGTGAAAAGCACTTTCACATAAGTATGCCCGGCCATTTGGGTTTCGGACTTTTGATCATTCGATCAAAAATCCTAGACCCATATATATCTAATCTATCCATATATATATATATATATATATATATATATATATATATATATATATATATATATATATATATATATATATATATATATATATACATATATGTATATATATATATATATATATATATATATATGTATATATATATAAATATATATATAATATATATATATATATATATGTGTGTGTGTGTGTGTGTATATAATATAGATATAATATATATATATATATATATATATGTATGTATATCTGTATCATCTATAAATAATCTGCATGAGATATCCAAAATAAACCAAAGTCCAGAAAAATTTAAAGTGCAGAAAATAAGATAAAGTACAGATGAATGAATGTGAAAGGCTGATGCTGGTTCAGCCATCTTGTTATAAACAGTGTAGTCAGAAACACTTTTTTAAATGATTTAAGATTAATAAATCTCTAACACCACCCAAGTGCTATAACATCTTATCAATCAGGGCACATGTCAGTCTTTCAAAAGCCCTCACAAGTTCTGTTGTGCATACTAGCTAAAACTCTTACATATTGTAAAATGTCACATTGAAAATCACAGTTATCATTTGTTCACATCCCTCTCAGTGGCTGTGATTTAGGCACAGCACCATTATTTTTGTTCTCAGATTTGGCTCGCTTATCCTGCATTTCTTAATATTCTTCATAAAGTTACAGATATTTAGTGGTAGATAAACTATAAAATAACTGAATTAACTAAATAAATTCATTTTATCTAAATACATGGGCTGAGATGTATGAACATCTTATATTCTGAAAGATAAGAAAGTGCTCCTCTTTCAGACTGTTGCTATCATGTTTAAAGGCCGGTGTTATGATTTTTAAGACTCAGAGGTCAGTTATGGTTGTTCTCATCCTGTACAGCTAATTAATGCAAGTCACAATTACTTTATCATTTGCTAGAGGCCAGGAATGTGGTTCTTTATTATCTTTTCAGTCACATTTTTGTGTGAAGTTAGCAACGCAAATAACATTTCTCTGATTGGCCACCACATTTCAACATGAAACTGGTACCTTGTGCTAATATGAGGTTTTAGGAAAAAACACATCTAACAAAACCTTTCCTTGCAGTGAGTGTACGTTGGTGTTTGTTTTAAAAACAAGTTGCATATAAATGACTGTCAAAGGAAAAAACTTCAAAGACCAGTTCACGTTAGGTTCAAGCAAGGCACCCTTTATTACTTGCAGCAAGGAGACAAAGCATGTAGGCACAAGGTTTGTCTAGCTCTTTGGTGTTCAATATGTTATTCTTATACAGTTCTCTTCATGTCACACAGAAAATGTTACTATTCTATTGCTGACGTAGTTAGACACAGCTTTCTGTATTGTTCTACAGAAAATGTTACTAGACTTATTGTTGACTAGGTTAGATTATTTGCTGGCTTGCAAAACATTTTGAGAAAAACAACCTGGCCTTGGGCTTATTTTAACCCACCTTAACTTTTCAATTCTTCAATTGTGCAGTTCTAATACGTGTTACATTTTGTCTAGATTCAAGGTACATTTCTAGCTTTGGTACAAGTAATGCTGACTATGGTTTATACTTTCAAGCATCTATTGTTTTCTTTATCAAAGCTTCTAGCAGCTGCATACTTTCTCATGGCATAAGCAGAAATGAATATCTCTTTGTTAGGTTTCATGACATTAGCAGAAATTAAATGTCTCTTGTTATTTTCATGACATTAGCAGAAATTAAATGTCTCTTGTTATTTTCATGACATTAGCAGAAATGAAATGCCTCTTGTTAAGTTTTTAATAGCTGTGCAGATTCATGCAGTGTGAACAGAATAAATGTATTAACCCCTTTAAACCTCGAATGCACTAAACATGCATATTACTATTATATATTTTTCTAACATTTCCCCCCTTTTAATACTTTTATTCTACTTTCAAGATAAGCATAAACAGTTTTTTCTTCCCCTAGCCTCTTCCTACTCAGGATTTGCAGTTAAGAGAGTCATTCAGTTTAAACCTATGAAAGCATTTTCAGTTTTTCAGCAATTCTTCAAGTTCAGCACCTTGGTATAAGGTTTCTGAAACTGAAATGTCTATAAAGTCTTTAATCGGTCTTTTTATGCAGGGGATGCAGCAGCACACACATACCACCAGTAGGATTATTCCTACACAGATGACAATCAGAATGTTCATCAGGATACTGCCCCACCCCCTAAACAATTTCTGGAAAAAGTCCATCAATGGATTTGGTCCTGGTTTGGTCATGGCTGATACCTGCTGAATTACTTCAAGATGGTTGTCTATCTCGTGTTTGTAGTCAGGAATATATGAACAGCACTTCTCCTGGATTAAAGCGCACATACCTCCTCTCGCCACTAGGGTGAAGTCAAGAGCCATACGATTTTGAAGCACCACTGTTCTCATGGCAGTCAGTTCATCAGTCACTAGTTCTAGGGCAGAAAAGGTTGCATTGCTCATTATTTCAAGAAGCTTTAACAATTTTCTCAGTTCCCAGATTGATTTCATTGCTCCATATGCTGGCAGTACACCTGCCCACGATATAACAGTATCACTCAAGTCCATATGTGACAGTCCATTTTTCCCTAAGCCCACAGCATGATGGTTTTTCCAGCGCACACTGATTTGCCCCACTGGATTGCCAGGCTTCTTGATTTCTCGAACATTCCAAATTTTCCCTTGAGGTAAAACTGCTGTGTGTTGTATGGCCGGAACCAGGTACCCCAAAAAACAACTGCCGGACCAGTTCTCAGGTAACCATTTATATGCTTTCCTACCACATACAAAGTAACAATCTTCTACTTTGGTAGTAACTTTAATATACCCTGGCTCTGCATGAAACATTTTGTTGTCGATTATAGACAGTTGTCTATAGAGGTCAGCATTATGTTTTACTTCACCAATTGTCCTATGCATCAGTTCAACAAATGAATCATAGCTTGTGTTGCAATAGGATCCAATGTTATCAGGTTTAGTGTAGCATCTATAGGGAACAATCACATTGCAATTGCTCCAACCAACCTGAACTGTATCATTCTTGTAAAAACACACAGTTCCCTTCTGTTGAACAGACAAGTGCAATGCTACTTTATCTTGTGATGTGACATCTGATGTATCATAAATTAAGTTTTCCCAGGTCTTGTTGGCTCCTGGGGGAACTGAAGTTAACAGTAACCCCCCATATGCTGTTGGCAAAGCTGTGCAAATCCAGCAATTCGAAACATTGAAGGTCTCAGCATACACATATATGATTGCCTGGTAAGTGTTAAAGTTCGGGTGCCACTCTGCGTGCTACTCTGCATGCTTGTTTAGTTCAATTTGTGTGGCTTGGAAAAGGAATGGCCACAACAAAAAGATTATTGTCACTAGTACAGTCAACAGGATGATTATGCAATACTTTTGAGGAAACAGTTGCTCTGCATTTCTGTTTTCTCCAACTCTTCCAAGTAGGTGTATTTGGATCTTACTGGATTCCATCATCTTTATTTCGGACACGTGCTCTTACTCTCTGCCCTAATAGGACCTTCAGCACCGATGGTTTCTTCACTGGGGTTGAGATGGATCAGTCCTATTGATCTGGCCCCCCTTTGTAGCCGGACTTTGTGCTGAGGGCCCAGATGGAGAGGTAAGATTTTTGTCCAACCCAAAGTTCTTAACCAGCTTGCAGTGCATCAGGTGTATCCACGAAGCTTGTTCTGCTATCTTGACTGCAATGGGTGTTGAAAGAAGCACCTGGTAGGGACCTTCCCACCTTGGCAATGACCAATTCTTCCTCTTGATGTTTTTGATCCACACCCAATCTCCGGGCATCACTGCCACTTCTGATGTCTTGGTTTGTTTTCTATCTGAAACAGAATTTGACTGCAACAGATGTTTAGAACTCAACAACTTTTTCATATATTCAGCTAGTGTGAAATCAGCTTCCTGGTCTGATGACATGAGAAGTTTTCACTGGGATGTATAATAAGCCCTTCCAAATAATTTTTCAAAAGGAGTCAATCCTTTTGCTGTAGGGACAGTTCTCATGCTCAACAGTGCCAGGGGCAAACAGTATAACCAGTTTTTTCCTGTCTCAGCTATTAATTTTCTCAATTTGTTTTTAGTATACCGTTATGCCTTTCATCTAGCCCTGCAGATTGTGGATGGTATGCACAATGATTTTTTAAAGAAATACCAAAATGCTTACTCAACTGCTGTATGGTTTGATTTACAAAGTGTGTACCATTGTCACTGTAGATCCTTTCTGGAATACCAAACCTAGGAATGATTTCCTTGACAAGTACTTTTGCCACCGTAGCTGCATCTGGATTTTTGGTTGGAAAGGCTTCCACCCATCTGGAAAACATATCTACAATGACAAAACAATACTTCTTATTTTCACATTTGTTCAATTCTATGAAATCCATACAGATAGTGTGAAACGGATATGGTGGTGTAGGGAAACTCCCTTGCTCGGGCTTTATCGCCCCCTGTGCATGATGTTTGTTACAAATCTGACACATCAAACACATTTTTTTACAGTAGTTTGTAAATCCATACATTGTGAACACCTGGTTCACCAGCTGTACCATCCCCCCTGTTGAGACATGGCACTGCCCATGGCTCAACAAAGCTGCATATCGAAACAAATTAGAAGGTAGTATCAGTTTTCCTTCTCTAGAGATGTACAGCCCCTTTTCAAGGATTGCTCCTTGTTTTATCTATCATTGTTTTTCAGCTTGCGTAGTGAGTGTCTGCATTGTTTTTAACATATCTAAATCTAAAATCTCAGAGGGTTGTAATTCCTCATTTAAAAGAAATACTTCTGTGGCTGTTTTTTTTGCAGCTGTATCAACTCTCGCATTACCTTTTGAAATCCTATCTTGTTGCTTGGTGTGAGCTGTGCATTTACAAATGGCTACTTTCTGAGGTAACTGAATAGATTCTAAAAGATCTAAAATAAACTGTGCATGATTTATAGGTTCGCCAGTAGATGTTATCATTCCCTGTTTTTTCCACTGTTGCGCAAAAACATGTACAGTAGAAAAAGCGTACTGGTTATCAGTAAAAATGTTTACACATTTACCCTTTGCTAAGGTACATGCCCGAGTCAGGGCAATCAATTCTGCTGCCTGTGCAGATAAGTTGTGTGGTAAAGGTTTTGCTTCTATAATCCCAGTATCAGAAACTACTGCATATCCTACTAGGTTCTGTCCTGCAGGACCCCTTCTGCACGAGCCATCCACGTAGTATGTCACCTCGGCATCATCCAAGGGGACATCCATGACATCTTTTCTAGGTAGTGTCTTTTGCTCAATTACCTGCAGGCAGCAGTGTGGTGTACCGTCTGCAGGGGTTGGGAGCAGAGTAGAAGGGTTTAAAGTCGTGCAGCGCTCAATTGTCATATGAGGTTGGCTCAACAATATAGTCATACAGGAAAGATGCCTAGCAGGGGAAAGATTTGCCACCTTTTCTTGTAGTAAAATAATCACGACTGCATGAGGTACTCCCAAAGTGAGAGGGTGGAACAAAACTACTGAGGCTGAAGCCTGTACTGCCATTGCAGCTGCAACTACTGCTTGTACACAGTGAGGTAAGGATCATACCACTGGGTCTAGTTGTGATGAATAGTAAGCAATGGGGCGTTGCATATCACCATACTGTTGTGTTAATACTGATGTCATGTAACCCTGCTTACAATCTACAGTTTGGAAAAAACATTTATGATAGTTTGGCAATCCCAGAACTAATGAGGACGCTATTAACTGCTTTAGTTTGCAGAAAGCAGATTCTGCCTCTGGTGTCCATTGTAACAAATCCTGCGCTGCCATAGGCTTCTTATATATAAGGTCAGTCAGGGGTGCAGATTCCAAGGCATAGTTTGGAATCCAGCTCCAGCAAAAATTAGTTGTACCCAGGAAGGACATCATTTCCTTCTTGGTAGTAGGTTTTGGTGCTTGCAAAATTGCTATTTTTCTGTCCTCATCTAATGTTCTACCTTCCTTGGATATTACATATCCTAGGTATTTGACCTGTTTTTTCCAAAGCTGCAGTTTATTTTTATTTACCTTGTGTCCCTCAGCGGCTAAAAATCGTAGAAGTGCTATGGAATCTTCTCTACAATCCTGCTTTGTGGGGGCTGCCAGCAAGATGTCATCAACATAAAGTAAAATCTGACTGCCTCTCGGTGGGGTGAATCCCGCCAAGTTGCTTGCCATTTCTTGTGAGAATATTATTGGACTTTCACAATATCCCTGTGGTAATTGCGTATATGCATACCTTTTCCCCTGAAATGTGAATGCAAACCAATACTGGCTATCAGGGTGTATCGGTATTGAAAAGAATGCATTGTTAATGTCTACCACAGAAAAATACTTTAGTTGAGATTTTAAATCATTCAACAGGGTGTGTGGGTTTGGCACCGTGGGTGCCCTTGATATTACCGCATCATTTACGGCTTGTAAATTTTGGACCATACGCCATTCTCCATTGGCCTTTTTAACTGGAAATAAGGGTGTGTTACATGGTGAATCAGGAGATTCTACTAGTAACCCTCCTTTAAATAAGGCTGCTATAATAGGCTTTATCCCTACCTCTGCATCTTTTCTTAAGGGATACTGTCTTTTTTGTGGTCTGATTGCTGACTTTGGCGTGATAGTAACTGGTCCCGCTGTACGAATGAGTCCTACATCTGATTTCCCTGTTGACCAGAGAGTCTCTGGTATATTTCGTAAGGCATTTTCTTCCTCCTTTAACAGGAGTGTCAATCAGCTGTCCTCGCTAGACTGCAAGTGCACAGCTGGGTTGGTCTGAGTTATCCAATTCAACTTCTGTATTTGTATTCCCTGTTCTGACAGTTCTAGTTCTGTCTGTTTCTCCCATCTCGTGACTTTTTCTCCTAGGTCTGCCCATTCTATATTTCTGTTTTTGGTTAAGCTAACATGTGGTAATCGATTAGATTTATAAAGTGCAAAGAAATCCTGGGGCAATGAACAGCTGGCTACACTGTTCCCTTCTGTGTCCCAGTACAGGTTACGCAATACCAATCTGTTTGCATGATTCTTAAATAATTCTTGCTCATATTCTTTATCAGGTCCTGGTGTGTTACAATAATACAGGGTACAGTGCAACAGGTGTTGCTTATCAATGTCAAGGGAGAGGAACTTGCTGATGGCTACATTCTTTAACTCTTTGGTCACAGTCCCTGGACCAGTCTTAACCAAGTCCTGGCTGTACCAATAAAACATTTTACCCTCCGATTGCACTGCAAAGGTATCAATTTGTCACTGTGCTTCCATACCCTGCATGGTTGGGACTACTGCTATACCAAATAGCTGCATGAGGTCTCTGCCCAAGAGGTTTACTGGGCATTTTGCAGAAACAACAATTTTGCTTTTTTGTTTCAATCCTGAAACTGGATCAGTTATTGCAATGTTACAGGAGAGAGGCTCCCGATACAGCTGTCCATTAGCTGCTTTGACCAGTATGTAATCAGGTGACTCTGTGTTTTCTAGCAGTTTGGAGGGATGTATCAGGGTTCGTGATGCCCCTGAGTCACACAAGAATTTGACTTCCCTCCCTTCTACCAAGAGTGTAACTTCTGGTTTCATGTCTGCTAAATAGAGCTCCAAGCTCAATAAAGCTAGGTCTAATATTTAATTTTCTTCATTGTCACTAACTTCCTATACTTCCTCTACTCCCTCTATCACATTCTCATTTGTCCTTTCTTCACTAGCCCCTTCTAGTGATTCCTGACTACCATATAGTCAGTCCTCACCCTCCTTGTCTTCCGTTGTTGCCTTCTTGTTTTTCTTGCAATCCCTTGCCAAATGTCCCTTTTTACTGCATTTAAAACACTCTCCCCTTTTCTTCCGCCCTTCAAAGTCCTCTGATCGTTGATCATATTGTTTGTTTCCCTGTGCGTTTTTCTTGCTCTTTTTCCCCGGACTGTACTACATAAACTTTTGCTCCATCTTTTACAGAAAATACTTGAGCTTTCTTTTTCTTTTTGCTATTAAAATACCTTTCGGCATGCCTAGCATATTCAAGTAATGATTGTAACCTGCTTGTACGATGGTCTACCATGTGTTTTGTAATAAAACTGCTTATAGGTGCACTACTGCCCTTTAAAAATGCATTCTTTAACTGCTGTTCATATGGGGAATCTTGTGTTTGATCTTCAGGAACCTGCATTCCACAGTGGTTATTAAAACACTCTAAGAATCTGGCATAGTACCGGTCAATTGTTTCACCTTCTTGTTGGATGCATTGATTAATGCAAGTCCAGTCTGCCCTAGGTTTCCATTTTTCAGAGATATGGTCTGTAAGACCTTTTACTCTGGTGTCTAATTCTGCGCTGCTATGTGGGAGGGATCTTTGTGCAGCGTCACGGGGATTCCAGTTCCCACTAATCATGTACTAATCTGGCCCTACAATCTATCTAACTACTTTTTCTATCTCTTCTCCATTTAAGTTATAACTCAACCTCATTCCTTGTAAATCTTCTGAGAATTTTCTAAAATTAACCTTTGGATGGGGAATTCCCTCCAAGGTCTATACACTAAGATAGTTGGGTCCTGATTGTCTTGACCTGCCTGAGGATTGGGTACTTCTATAAGTGGGCATATTTATTCTTCTTCACTTATTGATCGTGAATTCTTAACCATTTGCCATAACTCAATGCCTTCTTCTGAATTTCCTGCCTTTGTTCGGGACCTGGTCCCGATGGGATCTCTAATTTTAGTCAGTTTTAGTTTCATAATATCTCTGTCTTCAGTGACTACAGGATACCATGGGGGTGGACTAACCTGTTCACTTGCTTCATATTCTGGTAATGGAGGCGGCGGTGCTGATGCTATTACTAAGTTATTGTCCTCCTTATCTAAAAACATTGCTTTTGAATTTTTGTTCTTTTCTTCCCTACGGTTTACTTCCTCAAGCCACCTGTGTGCCTGAGGAATTCCTAATCGATGTTGCTTTTTTACCCGACCTTTGGAATCAGTTTTGAGCTGTTCGATAAGTTTGATAAACGAGGATTTTTTAATTTTCCGTCAAATTCATATTTATTAACTCATTTTGAATAATATCTAATATTGTCGGCGTGCTGCGACTGCATATATTTTGTGTCGTCTGTTAAAGGTGGATTTTGGGGTCTTTTTGTGTAATTATTACCCATTTTGTTCTACCCTTTGATCGTTACGTAACTTCTCTTAATTTTTAACGTGGTACCAGGGATTTTGTTGTAGTCTCTTCAGAATGACTGCCTACTTATTCTGTTTCTCCTGATCTATGACAAGACAGTAATCTTTTTTGTCCCTGACTTGTAAGAAAAATACAGTCTGACAAAAACAATACACATCTAGTCCCTGATCTAAAACAAAAAACAGAAAAAAGTAGATTTACCTTACCTGAGCCCACGTGATTGATCACCAATTCACGGAGACCCATCCTTCAGTCACAGATCAGAAAGTGGCTGGCCTCTTTTGAATGACAATTCAGTCGGAGGACTTTCCATATAAGAAGAACCGATTTGGTTTCTTCCCCGTGCGGTTTCAACCACCTGGCCGTCTGATCCGAGGTGAAGAGTGGGCTCCGGCCCGAAGGACCAGTCTGTCACAGGAAAAAACTTCAAAGACCAATTCACATTAGGTTTAAGCAAGGCACCCTTTATTACTTGCAGCAAGGAGACAAAGCATGTAGGCACAAGGTTTGTCTAGCTCTTTGGTGTTCAGTATGTTATTCTTATACAGTTCTCTTCATGTCACACAGAAAATATTACTGTTCTATTGCTGACATAGTTAGACACAGCTTTCTGTATTGTTCTACAGAAAATGTTACTAGACTTATTGCTGACTAGGTTAGATTATTTGCTAGCTTGCAAAACATTTTGAGAAAAACAACCTGGCCTTGGGCTTATTTTAGCCCACCTTAACTTTTCAATTCTTCAATTGTGCAGTTCTAATACATGTGTTACATTTTGTCTAGATTCAAGGTACATTTCTAGCTTTGGTACAAGTAATGCTGACTATGGTTTATACTTTCAAGCATCTATTGTTTTCTTTATCAAAGCTTCTAACAGCTGCATACTTTCTCATGGCATAAGCAGAAATGAATATCTCTTTGTTAGGTTTCATGACATTAGAAAAATGAAATGTCTCTTGTTATTTTCATGACATTAGCAGAAATGAAATGTCTCTTGTTATTTTCATGACGTTAGCAGAAATGAAATGCCTCTTGTTAAGTTTCTAATAGCTGTGACGATTCATGCAGTGTGAACAGAATAAATGTATTAACCCTTTTAAACCTCGAATGCACTAAGCATGCATATTACTATTATATATTTTTCTAACAATGATTCCTATAATGTCAAAGGCATAGGTGGAAAACAACATTCATAATGCATACATTGCTGTGTCTAGCTTTTGCAAACAACAATGTTAGCATGCTGATGAATTTAACATTCCTTTTTTAACTTTCAAAAAATGTCACTATAATATGTACAGGCAAATCATGATTCTCTTTCAAAGTATTTTGTGGCACATACACATCTGATAAGGAAATATATTTGTTAATATTCGCATTAAGGTTTCTTTGCTTTCCAGATCCAACAATATGAGATGCATAACTTATACTCAGCGTGTATAAAATTGCTAGGACTTAAAATCCTTATTTTGTAATGAATGGTCTTATAGGTACGAGGAAGACATAAACTAATATTTAAATTCTCTTGTAATGTTTATGCTACTTTTTGGAGAACAGTCAAGCCACTTAGACCTTAGGGTTTCAGCTGTTTTTATCCACATACATTTGACTTCTCTTCTTCTACTTTATTTTAGTCCTAATTAACCCCCATCCATCCCTGCCTCTCATAACCTGCTTCCTTTATCACTCTACTTATCTTCTTCATCATCCCACACAAATATGCAAGACACATCTGTTCAATAATCTTTGTGAAAAACTAAAAATTTTTTTCCTTGTATATCACATCTATCACAAAGTTATTCAGTACCACGTTCACTGCACTTCATGTTTAATACACATTCCATGATAGCTTCAATTGAGCAACAACAGCAAAGATTAGTGAGAAGATATTAATATCATTAAATGTTGTTTACAATATAAATAAAATCATATACACATTTACCTAATTCGATGTATATTTTCAACCTGTTGCCTTGTGACACAACTCATTTCTAACTCACTAAAGTCTCTAGAATGTTCAGTACTTATGTCACAAGCACACCTTCTGTGACATCTTCACATACTGACATCAAGCTACAGGAAGCCCCGCCCACAGTTAATGAATGACATCCAAAGTGCAGTTGTGTACACTTACCATAAACGTAGATGTTCGAGTGTATTCGCTGTTGCAGTCATCACACTTGGGTTATCTGCCTGCAGGTAGCCCTCAGTCGGCCCAAATACAACAGTGAAAAACGAAGAACATCTATTAGCTACTGTGACAGAACTTACTGAGGTGGCTTGGTCTCTGGGCTGAAATCCAAGAATCAAAAATCACACAAAACTCTGCCTGCCACCACCTCTTCTATATGCTGCTGTGTTGTGTTTTAGGGAAAAAGTAATGCTATTTTTTCAAACTATTTTTGATCTGAAAAGTTTCAGCATTACAGCTGTACTCCAGGAGGAAAATCTAATGCAAATAGTGTACATTCATAAAAAATAGAAGAGAGAACTGCAGTGCTAGTAATATAAAAGGTTGAAAGGAATAAAATTAAGAGGGACATAACACAACTCCTGTATAAAGTATCTGTGAATTTAGTTTAAGGAGTTATCTTTAAAAAGGCACAGTGGACTTTTAATTTTCGCTTGACATTTTTACTTATTCATTAAATGGGTGGGTCAGCTGGTCCAAGAACCCTTTCAGCCTGTTTGTAGAGGGTTACAGGAATAATTAAGAGAACCGTAATGGACAAGTTATGACCAGAACTTGAAAGTGTTTTAATGACGTGTATTAAGGTGTTGAATAAACACTGGCATATATTAAATTAAGTGCATCTTTGATTTTCAGTTTGTAGTTTTGGAGATAATCCTTGAAACCTCACTTGAACTTAAATATATGTGTGGTACCAGCCTTTAAATCAAACACAAAGCGCGTTGGCGCATTAGCGTTACTGCAATGCAAGGTATTCGGCATTTATTATGACGCCGTGACAGTCAACTAGCTTCATAAATTAATTCTTGTTCAGCACTCTGTCCACATCGGCAGCTGTCTATTTTACGCTCTATCAGTTTGTGTGAGTGGCATCTGCTTCATTCTGTATAAGTGCTAGATATGGCTGTTTTCACTACTGAAAAGAAATTAAAAGCATATACTGCTTGACTCAGAAAAATTAAGGCATTAACTTTTACTCAGCATTCTTAAAGTCAAAAGCATTCACTGATTGCCTCCTTTTCTCTTTCTCTTGGATGACTGGCTATAATTATTATTTGGGAGCCAGTCAGAGAACAAAAAGTGGAACATGCTTTCAACTGCAGTTAGGTATGTCACTGAAGTGAACTGACACAGTAACGGGTTTTGTTTTAGTGCCAAAAACAGCAGTCAAACTTCCACTAAATATTAAATAAAAGAAAAGTAAAATACATAGGGAAAACAGCAGTTTTACAAGTCTCTACCTTTCTGATAGTTGTAGCTCCGGACATTTTGGTGCTGAGACATATCCCTTCTGCAAGTTCTATTAGTAATTTTAACTGTATTCCATTTCATAAATGTTAACACCGGAAACTACCTTGCTTGAAAACACAGAACATCATTTATCATTAGCGAAGCGGAACAAAGTATATAAAAAAATAGTCTTTATTTAATTCTGTTTTTTTTACTTGTTTTTGTTGGTGAAGGAGTGCAGCAAAATGACAGGATGTGGATTTGGGAGCTCGTACCATAAAACTTCAGCAGTATGTGTTGGCATTGGAGAATCCCTAAACAAGTTGGCACTGTCGTTAGGAAGTGTGGAGGGTGTCTGTGTTGACTTCCCTGGTTCCGGAGATTCACGGAGTGGAAACTTGTCAGCAGGTGGTGGTATGTCTGGCTACAAAGTGTTCTGATCTTGATTGGTAGCTGTAAAATCATGTATGTTAGTTTGCAAGGGCTGGGAAGTCATATCGGTGCTTAGTGAAAAACTGAACAGCTGATATAAGCTGTGGAGTTAACGATCCTCAGACTGCTGCTGTCTGTGCAGTCTGTTTAGTTATTAACATGAAATTGGTACCATGTGCAGCAACAGATGAGAGAGAGAGTAGGAAGTTGTGCTAGTGGCAGTTATTTCAACGGCTCCAGCCGTTATAAGTTAGTTTTCTGGGGAACCGCACTGTGATCGTGTAAGGCAAGCCAATTTTCTCCAACAATTCCAATATGAGCACCTAGCAACTCCACTATGAAAAATAAGTTGAGAAGGTAACTGACAAAGTTCAGGTACTTTTTCAAATTATTTTTTTAACAGTGGAGCTGCAATAGGGCTATAAAGTTAGATGCGCTTGTGGGAGGTACTCGGCTGTAACTACATTTAATTACTAGCTTCTCACAGCGCGCTCGGTGTTAAGCACACAAGCGCTGTGAGAAGGTACTCGGGGTTAATGAGTTTAGAATGGGTAATTATGGTACTGTTTGTTTTGTGAATATCCAGGAGGTCCATCAGAGAGGGGGTCTGACAATGCCCTGTATGCCAGGCATAGATCTCCCCTCAACAGCCTGTAGGAGACAGAATACAGGGATAGGGCCTTGAGGCAGTCTGCATAGGACATTTTACTCACTCACTATATTCTTTTAGTGAGAAACTTCTGTGGATGTTCCATTTTTGGATATGCCTGGTAAGGTACATACCAAAGGGGGCATTGTACTTAATGATAGGTCTGATGAATGCCAAATACAGTGGAACCATGACTTCCTTAGACCTAGATGTCATACTTTTGTTTATAAGTTGTGCAACATAGAATGATTTCCTTACTACTGTAGACATTTGATAGTCAAAGGCTAGATTACTGTCTATGTGTGTCACTAAGTCCCTGACTCCTGGGTCATCTCTAAGGGGTGTGTTGTTAATGTGATAGTTACCAGGGGTGGATGACTTCCTGAATGATACTATTTTATGCATTTCTTTGTATTTAGTTTTAGTCCATGGCCCTGACACCAGTTGTTGGTTTGTGTCAGCAATTCCTGGAGAACATTTTTGTCAGTGTGGAGTTCAATGACACCTCCTAATTTGCAATCATCTGCAAATTTAGCCAGCCAGAGACCACTGACATTGGCCTTGACTTCAGAGAAGTACATGCTAAAAAGGAGCAGTCCAAGGACTGATCCCTGAGGGATTCCACTTGTGGCTGGCCTCTTTCTAGAGGTGGACTCCTCAATTTTAACTTCCTGGGTCTTGTCTGTGAGCCATTTGGCTATCCACTGAGTGACATACGGGTTTGAACATATCCTCTTGTGTTTGTCAATAATGCCAGAGTGGAGTATTGTGCCAAATGCCTTGGCCAGGTCAAGGTAGGCAGTGTGAACCATTTTGCCCTCATCCCTTTAGTGACATTCTCAAAGAAGTCCACCAGGTTGAGTAGGCATGACCTGCCCTTGATGAAACCAAATTGGGTTAGGTCCAGTGTCTGGAGGCTTACTATATCATTATTGATAATTTCCATTATATTTCTTTCCATAGCTTTGCTTATAAGACTAGTGAGACTTATGGGTCTGTATTTACCAGGGTCTGTAGATGGCCCACCTTTGTGCAGAGGGATGACTGTTGCTGTTCTTCATTCATGATTCATGAAGCTGTCATCAGGCTGAGTAAGGAGAAAGTCGCCATCAGTTGCTTATCAGTGGCTAGGATCCACCACATTACGCATGCACTTAATGCATACACTTAGGTCATTGGACCACAAGTAGCAGTATTACTTAGTCATAGTCTATGCGGGTATAAATGATCTGACACATACCTTCCTAGACTATATAAAAAGAGACATCATGGAGCGGGATCATGCTTATTAAACCTGGTGGACATCTTTGAGAAAGTCACCAAAGCCATGGATGAAGGTAAGACAGTGCACACTGCCTATCATGACCTTGCCAAGGCTTTTGACACAATTCCCCACTCTGGCATCATTGAGAAACTCTCCCAGATAGGGATTAAACCTTATGTTACTAGATGGGTAGCCAATTGACTCAGGCAGAACACACTCTGTCAAAATTGGTGACTCCACCTCCAGCAGTAGACCCGTCACCAGTGGAGTACCACAGGGGTATGTGCTGGGCCCCTCACTGTTTAGCATCTATTTCTTAGAAGTCCAGGCTAAAGTAAATGGCCTTTGGCTTACTAAGTTCACTGATGATTGCAAACTAGGAGCAATCATTCAATCACCCAATGATGTCAACATATTACAAGAAGGGCTAACACAAACGAATGACTGGTGCCAAAGCCACGGTCTCTAAAACTAAAAGCAAAAAAATGCATTATTATTCCCTTTGGCAAAATGCAATTCCCTACAAATTACAATATTGACAGCACCCCCTGAGTTCCAACCCAGTGGTGTGAGACTTGGGAACACAGGTTGATAGCAATCTGAACTTTGACCACCAAGTTTCCACAGTGGTAAGAAAAAACCTTCTATGTAGGGCACCTCATAATCAAGGGCATAGCATCTAGGTCAAAAGATATTATAACTCCACTGTACTTGACCATTATCAGACTACTAATAGAGTATAACGCACCCTTTTGCATGTACTTCTCCAGACACCTGCAGCAACTGGAGAGACCTCAGAAGTTTCTCACTAAGAAAATACAGGGACTCCAAACCATGACTTACATAGACAGGCTGAAAGTCCTGTCACTTTACTTTGTATCTTATAGGCTGGTGAGAGGTGACTTATGCCTAGCTTATAAGGCAATCTCTAACCCTGCCCTCATAGGCTCATAGGAGGTTACTAGGTTAATGGCCCTGAGCCCCTTACCGGCCTAGCCAGGAGTTTGTCCACAAGAAAGAAACCTCAGTCAGCACCTGTCACCCCTGTCAATGAGGGACACAGATGGAGCCCCTGGGACAAATTTGTGGTTTCCCATCCACTAATCAAGGTTTCACTTGAAGAAGGTGAGTGATGTACTCTGTTTGATGTGTATAGGAAGTCTATTCCAGAGAAGGGACAGCCTCTACTCCAGCAGGTTTTGTTAATATTGCATATTAGATTTAGGCCTTTTGAGCAGGTAATTTGTGAGGAGTTAGACATGGATATGGAGCATCTCTAGTAGGACAGGGTCTGAGATTGCCTTGTAGATGAGACACAGATCACCTCTGAGCAATCTGTATGATACCGAGTAGAGTGACAGTGATTTGAGCATGTCCACATAGGAAAGGTGTTGGATTCCATGAATTCTCTTTGTGAGGTATTTCTGTGGCCTTTCCAGCTGGTACAGGTGTTTGGAGAGGTACATACCAAACAGGACATTGTACTCAATTATTGGCCTAATAAGGGAGGAGTACAGAGAGGCAATAACCTCCTTTTTTCTGGATGCAATCCTTTACTTATGAGATGAGTCAAGTAAAAGGCTTTTCTGACAACTGCCATTACATCATGGTTGAACGTGAGATTGTTGTCAACCTGTGTACCCAGGTTTCTCACTACAGGTTGTGTGCTTAGGGGGTTGCCGTTGATGTGGTAATCAATAGGGGCCATGTTTTTGCTGAATGGTATGATAATACAGTTTTTTGCATTTAATTTAACACCATGACTTTGGCACCAATCATTTGTTGCTGTGAGACCCTATTGTAGTATGCTAACATCATTTGGGGAGTCAATGACAGCACTCAACTTACAGTTACCTGGAAACTTGTTCAGTCTCAGACCTTTTGTCTTTGCTTGGACCAATGAGAAGTAGATGGCAAACAGTATGGGTCCCAGGACAGATCCCTGGGGAACAGAACTAGTGACAGATCTGCTGTTGGAGGTGGAGGCACCTATTTTGACCTTGTGGGTCCTATCAGTGAGCCAGTTGGCCACCCACCTAATGAGACAGAGATTTACAGCAAGTTGTATTATATTTCTATGATACCCCAGTGGGGGATTGTGTCAAAGGCTTTGGCCAAGTCAAGCTAGGCTGTGTGTACTGACTTTTCCTCATCCAGGGCTTGGTGACAGTCTCAAAAAAGTCAGCTAGGTTCAACAGGCAAGATCTGCCCTTGACGATTCTGAACTGGGTGGGGTAAAGTGCTTGGAGACTGCCTATGTCCTTGTTTATGAGGTCCATAATCATACGCTCCTTGGCTTTACAAATCAGACTTGTCAAGCTAATGGAGTAATAGTTTCCAGTGTCAGTAGTGCCACCACCTTTTTGCAAGGGATGACAATGGCAGTTCTCCACTCTGTTGGAATGAAGCCTGTACTTAGGCTGTGGTTGAATAGGGTGCACAATAGCAAAGCTAGTTCTTCTGGAGATGGGGCAGAATACAACCTAGGATACTATCAGGTCCCTTGGAAGTTGTGTTCTTGCCTTGGATAGGGCCGTTAACACTTGATCTATGGAGATGCAAAGTGCAGGGCAAGTATCGGGGGATGCTGAATGGGCCATTGGGGTGTGCAGGGGGGTGAAGTTTGCACTGAACCTATCTTCTAGCAGGTTGGCTAAATCAACAGGATCAGTGTAAGTGGTACCTTTAAGTACTAATTCAGAACAAACTTGGGCTTTGCCATGGAGGTTCCTGACATAACTAAAGAAGGCTTTGTGTTTTCCCTTTGTTTCAGAGGCTTGTTTTGATTCATAATTAGGTTCATAGGTTCATAGGTAAGTACTAGGCTATCTGCCCAAGGGCATTTATAAGCCCAGCCAGAATGTGTTGGCTTTTGCCACCCCCTTAGATTAGTTCCCTGTGCCTCTGTCCAGCAGAGCCATTAGTTCCCTATGTCACTGTCCAGCAGAGCCATTAGTTCCCTGCACCAATGTCCAGCAGAGCCAGTGCAGTGATCCCGGGGTAAATTTTCTGTTTCCCATCCACATGTCAAGGTTTCTCTTGAACAGAGTTAGTTAGGGGCTCTGCTTGATGTATATTGGAATCCTGTTCCAAAGCATGGGGAGTCTCTGGGATAGGAATCTATCCCTCCAGCATGTCCTATTTATCGTTGTGGTGAGGTTTATATCTCTAGAGCATGTGGCTGTCTGGGATTTGTTTTTTTTTTTAGGTGGAGCATGTCCATCATTTCTGGGTTGGACATGGCCTTGTATGTTAGGCAAATATCACCTCTGAGTAAGCTGTATGCAACCGAGTACAGCTGCAGTTTCTTGAATTGGGCTGCATAGGGCATCTGTTTGAGGCCAGTAATCCTCTTAGTGAGGTACTTTTGTGGTCTTTCCAGCTGTTGCAGGTGTCTTGTAAGGTACATCCCAAATGGGGCATTGTATTCTATGATGGGTCTAATGAGTGATGAGTAGAGAGGCGCAATAACCTATTTTGTTCTAGATGCAAACCCTTTTGTGATTAGGTGGGCCACATAGATGGATTTTCTAACCACCTTGGCAATATGGTTATCAAAAGAGAGATTACTATCTACTTGGGTCCCCAGATCCCTTATTAAATTTTCTGTATTTAGGGGACTACCACCTATGTGATAGTTCACGGGTACTTTGTTTTTTCCAAATGGGATGACTATGCACTTTTTGGCATTTAGCTTGAGGCCATGATTTTGACACCAGGTATCCGTCTCAGTGAGACTGGAGGGTGTCTGTATCAGCCGGAGAATCAATTATGGCCCCTAGTTTGCAGTCGTCTGTGAATTTGGTCACCCATAGTCTTCCTATGCTTGCCTGTACCTCTGAGAAGTATAAACCGAACAGGAGGGGTCCTAGGACTGAGCCCTGTGGGACGCTACTCATTTTAATGGCTTTCTTTCAATGGATAGGAGATAATGTTTTCTGAATGCATTCAATTATTTTCTTTCTGGGACAGCAATAAAGATAAAACAAAACCAGACAGCACTTATTAGTAGCACAGGCTGTACCATGTGTCTTTTCATGGATAACCTTCCTTGTAGGTTAACACAAGTCTATGAGTGTGGCTGTTAGTTTGAGACAATTGTTCCTATTAGGTGGGTAAAACTTCATCAATTCTCTTTGAAGGTTTTCACTAGTGATCTAATTTGCTCATTAAGGCTAAGGAGGGAGTTTTTCCAATTGAGAATTTGTACTTTTTTTACCCTTTGACAACAGTTTCTTTCTTTTGTTGTAAAGTTTGTTGATAGAGGATGTCCACCATACAGGTTTGCGTTTCCTTGAGGAGCAGGGTTTAGTTCTGTTGGGTATGGCTGAATCCATGCAGTTGTACAGGTGCTTGTATACTGCATTGGCATACTAATCAGTATAGTTGTATGAATCTTCTGATGGGGCCGGTGGTGTGAAGCTACCTTAGGAGGTTGTACTCAGCTTCTGAGAAGTTTTTTAGCCTAGTTACAGCTGTGGGTGGGGTGGGGGTGGACGGGATAGAAACTTCGAAGGAGACAGACCGATGATCAGATCTCAACAGGGAAGAACTTACTTTGGGAGTGGTGCAGTGATCACCCATGTTGGTGAGAACCAAGTCCAGAATGTTATCTCCCTTTGTGGAGGATGAGACAAGCTGGTCTAGTGCATTAGAACTGATGAAGTCAAGGAATCATTGAGTGCATTAATGCAGGAATAGTTCACCCAGTCTATGGTGAGGTAGTAGAAGTCATCAAGGATCAAGGTGGTAGGGGGTACTATGATGGAGTCAAGTAGGTCCAGGTAGGAGGAGTGACTGTCTTGAGTCATGGGGGGTCTATAGCTGGCTATAACTTGGATGGGTGTCTTGCCAACTGTCAGTTGCACCTGGAGTAGTTCTAGTGCATCATGCTGGCAAACCAGTCTGGAGGCATTCTTGTCTTTAATGAAGATAGAGACTCCTCTACTCTTAGTCTTCTTGACCTCATTTTGGGGTCAGAATGTGTAAAATGAGGTATAGCCTGGTAAGGCAGGGCTGCTCTCCGCAGCCTTGAACCAAGTTTCAGTGACTGCACAGATGTCAGCATCTTCCAGTGTGAGGAGAGCCTCCAGTGAGTGCATTTTCAGATTAAGGCTCCTAGCATTAAGCGGCATGACCTTCAGTTTTCTTTTTAACAGATCTTTTATACTGTAAGATTTGTCTTTGGGACATTGCCTAAAAAAGCAAGAGCCTTGGCCAGAATCTGGAATCCCAGGGGTGAGAAGTAGAGGCCATCTCTGGCAAAGCATCGAGGCCTGTTAACCATGTCATCCCAGGGAGACAGATAATGGATTCCCTTAGAATGACACCAGAAACTAAGCCAATAGTTGAAGTCAATTATTTTTTGTTGGTATTTTGATATCATTCTTGGTATAGATAGGATGATATTTAGGGCTAGGGTCATACTTGCCTGGGACACATACTCTGAGAGCTAAATCATGTCTCTCTTCATATAGTCCAGGGAGGTATGTCTCAAGTCATTCAAACCAACACGGACAATGACAGAGTCATACTTGTACCTGTTGTGGAGAGACTTAAGTGCGTGCGTGATGTGGCGGATTCTGGCACCTGACAGACAGCTGACCGTGACCTTCTCCTTGTCGAGCCATGTGAGGGGAACATCTGTGTGTCTCACAATTGAGTTGCCAATGACTAGTATGTCTGGTTTATTGTTAAGTCTTATGGGCTGTGTTGGTTTATTGCTATGCCTTGTGGGGTATGTTTGTGAGACATGGGTGTGTTGTGTTTGGTGTTGCATCTGGAATGTTTGGAGGTCTCTTCTGTTTAGGTAAGTTTTTATGGAGGACCTCTGCATAGGTGTGTGTGTGTATTGCACTTGGCTATGTAATGTAGGTGGTGTGGTGTTTCAGCTGGCAATCTCCTCTTTGTCAGGAATAGACTGTGGCATGAGAGAGCATGGATTTAAGTTAGTGATGTAGATGTATTTCTCGCAAGTAGAAGAATTATGTGCTAGGAGAAGAGGGCTGTTAGTGAGCATGAGGCAGTTGCTACACTGTCTCAGTATGCCCATATCGACCAGGCTGGCAGAAGAAACTGATGGTAATTGTCCAGACATAGTGTTCTGAAAACTTGGACGGACTTATGGAGAGATGGTTTTGATAAGGGTTTGTCCATGAGAGTGTAGACCACAAAAACCTTCTTGAATATAAAATAACTGGCCTGAAGCCCAAGTGCTAAAACCAAAATTAAGAGGCTTAGAATAACCTATTAGCAAGCAGTAATAAATGCAGCAGAATAAAAGCACTTGAACACTTAAGAGCAAGCAGCAAAGCAAAATAAGTTAATAAAGTAGGAAGAACACAATTACAGTAAAAGCAGCTGAATAAAGTGTAATATTTTTAAGTTTAGTGGGAGGAAACAGAAGATAATTCAAGATTAAGAAACTAAGGGGGTAGTACTTCCCAAATGATCTCACTGCACTCATTAGAGTGAGCAAATGAGATGGAACTGGGAGGAGTGTCCAAAATCAAATTTACAGCAGGGTTGGCCAATTCCAAAGTCACCAAGTTTAAGAATACAACAAACTCATGTGAGAAAGTGGGAAAAACAAAATGCAGAACAAAGACCAGCAATATTCAGTCAAATAAATAAATGCAGTACAGTTTTGTTAACTATCACTGAAACAGATTAAGGGCAAATAAGTATATTTATATCAGCATTGTTTGTCCAGATTCCACACTCTAGGGATTTCAACCTAACTTGTGACATTAACAGTACATGCGGGTCTATATTAGATGATCAAACTTTCAAAGGTGCGACTGTCATATGGTTGACACCATATGATCGAACTTTTAAAAGTTCGAACATCTAATAAAAAAAAAAAAACTACACAAATAACCTACCTGAACATTTTAAGCAGGTGGACAAGCCCCTCTGCACCCCCCCCGGTCTTTAAATATACCAACTCCGAGATTGCACTACAGTGCAGGAAGGGAAATCTTTCCATTCTGCACTGTACGGAGATCTCCGTTAAAACATTTGAACTTTCAAAAGTTCGATCATATGGTGTCGACCACATGACAATTGTACTTTTGAAAGTTCAATCATTAATATAGACCCGTACATGCTGGAGAGACAGATATGTCTCCCAGAGACTACTGCTTCTCTGGAATAGACTTCTTATTCATGTAAAACAGAGCTCCTCATTGACCATATTCAAAAGCAACCTAGATAATTGGCTTAAGTATAGGTGTCATTCAAAGGGGATCCAATGCCTGTCAGCCTGGGATGACATGCTCGACAAGCCATGATGCTTCGCTAGGGACGGTTTGCACCTATCACCCCTGGGCTTTTGGATATTGGCAAAGGCTCTTGCTACCCCCATAGTGCCTTTTTTAGGCAAGGCTCAAAAGACAAACCCACCTCCATAGGTATCACAAGGGATAAGAAACTAAGAGTAGTGCTACTCAACGCCAGAAGTCTAAACCTCAAGATGCATGCACTCGAAACTCTCTTTAGCATGGAGAACATCGATATCTGTGCAGTAACAGAAACCTGGTTCAAGGCTCCCGAGAGCACCCCAGCACTACCAGGTTATACCTCATACCATGCTTTTCGGCCCCAAAACTTGGACCGAACCACAAAAGGAGGGGAGTATCAATATTCGTCAAAGATACCCACACCTCCAGGTTGGTGGCACAGCACAAAACATCAGAGACTATCCATGTGCAACTAACAGTGGGTAAAACTGCCTTCCAGTTCATAGCCTGCTACAGACCACCCTCCCAAACCCAGGAACTCAACTCAGCCTTCCTGAGAACACTGGAAAATATGAAGGTCTCTCCAAATACCATTATACTGGGCGACTTCAACTACCCAAACATAGACTAGGAGCATTACTCTAGCTCCAACACCCTAGCCCAAAGGTTCCTAGAATTTTTAAACTCAAATGCTATGGAACAACGTGTTACCACTCCCACAAGAGGGGAAAACATACTGGACCTGATCATCACCAACATGGGGACTCTATGCTCCAGACCAGAAGTGTATCCCTCACTGGTAAGATCAGACCATAAATTAATCTCACTGGATATTCACATCCCGACCCCACCCCCTGCCCAGAAAACCACAGTGAAAAACTTCTCTAAAGCAAATTTCACACTCCTCAAAACCGAGGTGGAATCTTTCAAAGCCCCCGGGCCTGTGGAAAATACAGCCCAGACCGCAGAATCCTTTATAAACACATTCTATGAACACCTTCAGGAATGCATGGATCATGCAATCCCAAACAAAACCAAGACCCAATCCTCGAAAGGCAGACGTCCTGTCTGGTGGACCCCAGCCATAAACAAACTATACAATAGAAGGAGGAAGCTACTACATGATACAGCAAAATCCCAAAAAGGGAAGGCATCTCTGATCAGTATTAGCAAAAAACTACGGGCACTCATAAAATCGTTTAAGGCCAGCTTTGAGAGAAAATTGCACAGGACACTAAGGATAATCACAAGGCTTTCTTTAGTTATGTTAGGAACCTGGGTGGGAATTCCCAGATATGCTCAGAATTAGTCCAAAATGACAAAAATACACCAACCCACAGACATTGCCAACATCCTAGCTGACAGGTTCAGTGCAAACTCCCCCCCCTCCCCACCAAAAGGGCAAATATCTATCCCAGCAGAGTGCTGCCCCCCTGACATCCCAGATGTTCAGGTAAGAGCCGTCCTCTCCAAAGCAAAAAACACAGCATCAATGGGACCAGACGGTGTCCCGGGCTGCATCCTACATGAACTCCAAGAAGAGCTAAACCCAAACATAAAACTACTGTTCAATCTCAGCCTTACTACAGGATATATACCCAAAGAGTGGCATACAGCAATGGTGGTCCCTCTCCACAAAGGTGGTGCCTCAACGGATCCTGGAAACTATCGCCCCATAAGCCTGACTAGCTTGGTCTGCAAAGCTATGGAAAGGATCATCGTGGACCTTATAAATAAAGATATTGGGGACCTACAGACACTGAATCCTACCCAGTTCGGCTTTGTTAAGGGCAGATCCTGCCTCTTAAACCTAGTTGATTTCTTTGAAACAGTCACCAAGGCCATTGATGAGGAGAAGGTGGTCCGGTCCACACAGCCTACCTGGACCTCGCAAAAGCCTTCAATACAATACCCCACTCAGGCATTATAGATAAGCTCGCAAGCTTAAATATAAACCCCTATGTCACTAGATGGGTTGCAAACTGGCTCAAGGACAGAACCCACATGGTTAGAATTGCTGGAGCCATGTCAGACTCCAAACCAGTTACAAGTGGCATCCCACAAGGCTCAGTCCTGGGACCTCTCTTGTTTGGTATATATTTCTCAGAGGTACAGGCCAACACGGAAGGACTGTGGCTGACCAAGTTCGCAGATGACTGCAAACTGGGTGACTCTCCAGCCGACACAAGCATCCTCCAAAAGGGCCTCATAGAAACAGACAACTGGTACCAGAGCCATGGCCTCAAGCTAAACGCCAAAAGTGTATAGTCATCCCTTTGGCAAAACAAAGTGCCCACAAATTACCATATAAGTGGTAATCCATTAAGTCTGGAAGAAGTAATTAGGGACCTGGGGACCCAAGTTGATAACAATCTCTCATTTGACAACCACATGGCCAAAGTGGTTAGAAAAACATTTTATATAGCCCACCTAATCATGAAGGGATTCACATCTAGATCAGGGAGGTCATCATGCCTCTTTACTCATCCCTCATCAGGCCCATAATTGAGTACAATGCCTCTTTTGGGATGTACCTTACCAGACACCTGCAGCAACTGGAAAGACCCCAAAAGTACCTCACCAAGAGGATCAAAGGGCTCAAACAGATGCCATATGCTGCCCGGTTAAAGAAACTCCAGCTCTACTCAGTGGCATACCACCTGCTCAGAGGCGATCTGTGCCTGACGTATAAAGCCATGTCCAACCCGGAATTAATGGACATGCTGCATCTCAGAAAATCCAAATCCCATCAAGCTACGCGATTGAGAGACTTGAACCTCAGCACTGAAATAAATAGGACATGCTGGAGGGACAGATTCATAACCCAGAGGCTCCCTTCACTCTGGAATAAAATCCCAGTCCAGGTTAGGCAGAGTCCCTCATTGACTCTCTTCAAGAGGAATCTTGATGAGTGGATGGGGGATCGTAGGTTTACCCTGGGTATCACTTCTGTGTCACTGTTAGACAGAGGCACAGTATACTAACCTCGAAAAAGGGCATAGCAAAATTAATTTAAAATGGGTGGCGAAAGCCAAACACACTCTGGCTAGGCTTATAAATGCCCTAGGGCAGATAGCCTAGTATGAACCTATGAACCTATAATTGGATGGGAGAATGGAAATTTCCCCCTGGTGTGGCACTCATGTCCCACATGGACAGGGGTAGCCAGTGTTGATCACAGACCCACTCTGTGCATAAATTCATTCTGCGAACTACCCAAAAAGAACAAATGGGGATACTTCGGATTAACATGGCTAGGCTTATAAAGGTTTTAGGGTGCTAGCATAGTAACCTCCTATGAACATATGAAATACATGTCTCACATACTGTATCTGTTTGTTTGAGAATTAACTGGTTATCAGTAAACATGAGGCAATTTCTACTTTGCCTCAGAATGCCCATATACACTAAGCTGGTAACAGAGAAAGTGGGAAGGTTCATATCCACAGCAACAGGCAACAGACCCTTTTTTATTGATTAAACAGTTGGCGTGAGAATATAAAGCAATGTCAGGAGTATCTGGTCTGAAACCCTGGGGACAGTGCTTGTCACTGCAAACTAATTGTCCTTTGTGCAACTAGGTATTGGTAACATTTCAATCATGCTTTTACAGGAAAAATATCACTCAAGGTGTCTGTGTCTAAACAGGGCACTGCTAAACACTTGAGGGGAAATTAATTAGTAAACCCTGAAAATTTAAGGATTAAGTGTTTATGGAGATATTCTGAAGTTGGAAACAAATCAAGCAGTACTTACTGAAAACAAAGAATTAGCTTGTCAGGAATAATGAAAATAGGGGAGTAGCATCAATGGCTACTAGTGTAGGTCTCACCACAGCTTCACACTGTTGGGATACAACACCCCTTTGCTTCATCTGTCACCAGAAGCAAAACATTAGTACCAATCCCAAGATGAGAATCAGGCCACAGCCTTTTTGGTGATCCTCAGTCTTGTGCCAGATGATGCAAGGGTCTGTAGGCTTATTGTATTCTTTTCCTGGTAGATGCCTTGAATAGCAACCAGACCAATCAGGAAAGTCAAACACAGACACTCACTGCACAACCAGAAACAGTCAGGAATCAATTCACTCTGCTCCTTTTCTCACCAGGAGCAGAATATAAGCACAAATTCCAAGCTGTCACCTACAAAGCAGTTATTAGGCATTCCAGTGATCAGCAGTCAGGAAATAATGTACCTGTGCTCCTTCTCTCACCAGGAGAAATTCAAAGCATTAACCTCAAGATAAATACTGACAGGCAGAATGTGGCCTGTCCAGTAATTGGTGGTCTTGCAGATTTTAAAGGTAAGATGAAAAAAAATGTGTTAATATCCTAAGCACTGCAGTACACACTCAGCAGTTAGATATGAAAGAGAGGGCAACTTAAGCTTTAGCTGTCTAAGTGAAGAGCCACAAATTTTAAAAGAGCAAGCTGGATTGAAAGTGTGTTGGCACTTTGCATCCTGTTTCTATGAAATACAGTGGGGTGGCCAATAAATTTAAATAGTTGAAGGGGAGTGATTTCATAAAATGATAATTTTATGCTTGTTCACAACAGCCAATGAAAGGGAAGACGGAAGGAGTTATGTGGTCAAATTAACATAAGGGGCAGGCAACTAGAAAGACAGCTGAGTTTAAGAACATAACAGCACCAGTGTGGAAAAAAATTCTGTTTGACTCACAAGAGACACAGCTGTGACTTCTTCCCTTGTTTTAATATGCAATTAAAAGCAGAATACAAGTAAAGCACAGTGTAAAGAAAACAAATGACAATATATAAAATAGAAGAAGACAATAAAGTAATACAAAATACAAGAAAGCAAAAGCAAACTAACCTTTCCCTCATAGCAAGTTGCAGCAGAGCCTGGGTGAGCTTTTCCAATATAGCATGGCTGTATTGGCAGACTCTGGACAATATCTTCAGTAAATGATAGATAAATGAAATGCAAAACTGAAGGCACATGGGATGAAACTGAGTACAGGCAAGACAGCTGCCTTGGAAGGAAATGTGGGAAATCAAAAGAAGATAAAAATGGTATAGAAGGAAATTAGTGGAACCGGTTAATAGTTCCAAGTATGTGGGAGGGGTGGTTGTCGACAAGGGAAGTCTGAACTGGGAGGTTAAAGCTAGAAACACAGAGGCTACAGCCAAGAATACTAAAGAAGCTGAAAAGTAAGGCATACATGTCAGTGGCATGACAAGTACTTCTTTGTGGTACAGAAACATGGGCAGTGAAAGCAGAACAGCTAGAGATGATGAAGATAAAATGACTGAGATGTGTGGTAGCATGCACACTGTGGGACAGTTGAAGAAATGACATCAGAGCAGAAGGCAAAGTAGTTCCAATTGCATAGAAGGTCAAAGTGAACAGATTATCGTAGCTCCACTACAGGTACAGGAAAGCAGAAGATGATTTGGTGAAGAATACTTGGGAGACATACAAAGAAGGCAAAAAGAAATGAGGATGCTGAACCAAGAGATGAATGGATTGCATGAAAGAAGACCTGAAAAATCAGGCATGACTGTTGAAGAAGGTAGCAGAGTGACACTGAGTCAAGAGAGATGGTGACAGTTGATGCAACACCCAAACCCCATGTAGAAAAATGGGAAAGAGAGTGACAATGAATTGCAAAAGATAGCAATAGTTGATATGACCTTCAACCTCATGTAGAAAAATGGAAAAAAGGGGAGAGGATGATAAAAACAGAAGGCACCAGGCCAAGCACTTACTTTCATAAAAGTTTAGTAGTAGATACTCTGCTTACCAACACATCTGATAAATATTTACAATGGCAAATTCTGCATAACTCTCTTAGTGACCACTGCCTTGCCTAGCCCTCCTGGTCATTCAAGAAAAAAATAAAATTTCACATCAAATTATCCAGTTCAGAGCAGTTTCTGATGACCCTGTATATATACTCTGCAATGACTTCTATAACAGTGCTGACCCTATTTCTGATTTCTCAGTGTGTTATAAACTACTCAGCCCTATGCAAGCTGAGCTCTCTCCCATAAAAAAAAAAAACATCTGAAAGCAGGGTGCCGTTGCTCTCTGGATCTGAGAAAACATCATACTGCTTATTAGGCAGTCCAAATGAAGAGATGATAAAAATTAGCAAGGAAAAAGAGTAGTATTGCTGGAACTGAAGTAATCCTCAAGTCTTGGTGAGTACTTTCATGTGGTAGACCCTGTTTTCACAATATCTCACCAAGACAACACTGATATATAGACTGTATCTTATATAGCATATATCATGGGGAGAGATAGGTTAAAAATATAAAAGACAGCTGGGTGCACAAGTACCCTGATAAAAGTGCCCAATCCTGGTGTGTGCACTGCTGCCAGGACTGGAAATATGGCACTGTAGAATCCATAAGACACAGAAACATTCTTATAATAGGGTTATGCCAGGCTCAGGGGGAGAATGGCCTCACTGTTGTAGAAGGAAGTAGTAGTCCACAAAAATAGCAAAAGCTGATAGGCCGAAAAACAGCTATAAAGATGATAGAGTGGACTATTGATGATAAGTAAGAAATTATGTTTTACTGTTATGCAAGAAGCTCGTATTTTGAGGTAGAAGATATTCAAAAAGATTGATAGAGAAATTATTGGAAAGAAAATACTTGCACAGGAAAAAACTTCAAAAACAAATTTGTGTTCATTAATAAACCAGATCCATAGAAAACATTTAATAGAAAAAACAGTTTGTGTAGCCAATAAAAACAAGTGAGAGCAGAAGTGCAAAAATATAAAGAACAAACCTCAGAGATTTTTGAAAGGTATAAAAAAGAAATATGGACATGGGACAGAAAAAGAGATCTGATATGGAACAATATTTATGCAAAAGAGAAACGCATACAAATCAATATAAAAAGCAGCTCTAAAACTATTTGAAGAGAAATACAGGCAAAGGCAACCAGATATGAAAAATTTCAGAATAAAAAAATAAATAACAAAGGGGGAAGGAAAACAGAAACAATGGCTGGGAAGAATCCTACAGCTGTTCAGTAAAACGTAGTTCAAGCTCCAGCTTTGGTGCAAGACACGACTTGCACTAATCTAGCAGAAAATAAAGTCAGCTTTGCTCAGAGATTATTAAAATAAACACTGAAGGAGTGTATCAACTAAAATAACAAAATGCTGGAAAAAATGGAAGGTGCTTTAAACAGGTATTCATATGAACAGATAAAACTGCAAAAAATAGAGCTTAAAATGAAGAAAGGTCTCACTGAGTATGAGAGTGCACAAGAAAAGATGTTTCAAAAAATGGTAGAATTAGAGGACAGAGGTCATAGTGAATTAGAGAACAGAGTACATAGGGAAAACCTGAGATTTTCTGTTATAACAGAGAAACTGGAAGGAATAGTCTGTATTCATTTTATGAAAACACAAATAAGCAACTGGATTGATATTTAACAGCAGGAGCTGTTAATTGAAAGGGCACATATTGTGTAGGCTTCAAACCTGGCCACAAGAAAACAGCCAAGGCATCTACTAATAAAGATGCAATCCTACAAGCAGAAAGAGTTGATTCTGACCAAAAAAAAATGTGAAAAAGACAAAGTACTAAAAGTTAGGGACAATAGAGTGTTTGTGGAAAATGATTACTCATTGTACATCAGGCAGAAGAAGAGTAAATATATTCCAACAATCAGGGAATGTCATGAAGCAGCTGTGATATTCAAGCTGCAGTATCTAGCTATCTTTAAAATATTTTTTCCTGGAGGGTCAACATACATTTTTGATGCAGAACATACCAAGGAAGAAATACAAAATTTTGTCCAACAAAAAGGGAGCTATCAAACAGAAGATAACTCTGCTTCTTATTCTTCTGTTAAGAAAGCTCATAGAGGGACTATGCCAATGATACCTTTTCCACTATTCCAAAGGAAAATGCCTGAGGGATAAAGAAAAACACAGGAGTTGAATAAAAGAACCAGGAGTACATTGGAAATGAATCAGAGACTAGAGTTGTGATGGAGATCAACAGGAAGAAAACTAGCTACTCAGAAATTAATGAATTCATGTGTAGATTACAAAGCATCAATCACATTTGTGAAATATGGCAGAACAAGAAAACCTAGAAATATTGGACTGTTTGACTTTGTTAAACTTGTAGGGGACTCCAAAGCACATGACCTACTCCATGCCACTAATGTTTGGAAGTACATAAAGCAGAGTGGAAGAGGAAGGAAGAGGCAATTGTAAGTAAAACAAGTTTTGTTCTAAACAGTATTTTTATGAAATATGGCATATACTGCATATTATATAGTAAAGCACTTTCAGTTATTTTTGTATGTTATACGGATACTAAAGTCAACAGGTGCCCTTCTTTTTTCTTCTTCTATTTTTTCTTTCTTTATTTTTCTTTCTTTCTTTCTTCTTGTTTAGTTTTAAGACATGTAAAAGATAAAAAAAAAGTAAAAGACATGTTTAAAATAAAAATATATAATGTAAAATAATAGCTTGGAGAGTGAGAGAGTGGTTGTAAAAAGTACACAGAGCATGATATAAAACTGATGAATCTTTTACTTTTTTTTTATAAGGGATTACTGGATTAAGGCCCTTAGTTTGATCTAACAAACAACACGCTTTTGGATCTCTTCTATAAAACAACATTGAAGAATGATGGAAATGTTTTCCTTTAACAAATCCACAATAAACAGAATATGCTGGAGGGATAGATTCCTGTCCCAGAGACTCCCCATACTCTGGAACAAACTACCTATCTATACCAAACAAAGCTCCTCATTAGCACTCTCCAAGAAAAATCTTGATGATTGGATGAGAGATAGGAAATTCACCCTGGGGATCACTTCTGTGGCTCTGCTCAACAGGGGCACAGGAAAATGATTTTCTTGTGTGGCGAAAGCCAGGGTACCCTTTTGGCTAGGCTTATATAGGCCCTAGGGCCAACAGCCTAGTACCTAACTATAAACCTATGAACAGAACAATGATGATCCAGAGGGAAGCAGAATGTAAGAAAATACCACTGCTGTTGGTGGGTCTTGATGCAGAGAAAGCATTCTACAGAGTAAGCTGTGACTGAGCAGAGCAATTGAAGCATTTGCATTCCCTGACACAATAATAAGGTTAATTAGGAGGACATACAAAGGATTGGAGGCAAAAATGAAAGTGGAGCGGGTTCTTCTTTGATAAGTTCTGTTTGAACAGAGGAATCAAGCAGAGGTATCCTCTTACCCATTCTTATTTGCATTGCATTTAGAACCATAGGCAAAGAAAATAAGAAACTCAGAAATTCAAGGATACAATTGATATGGTAATCAAGAAAAGTTGGCTTTATTTACAGATAATATTATTTTCTATCTGATAAAACCAGAAAATGACATTTCAGTGTTGTGAAACATTCTTAGGCAGTTTCAAGTTTTTCTGAGATACAAAATTAATGATGATAAAACAAAGGCAATAGCTGTAAACTGTGAAACCACACACAGATTGGTTCAGCAATACCCATATTTATGGGGCATGATAAAATGAAGTACTTTGGAGTATGGGTTAAAAGGGATTATATTATGGCAGCTAAGGATATGTGCGAAGAGACAAAACAAAGGATAATACAAAAACCTGAGAAACTGGAAACTCTGTTTTATGGATGTGGATAGCAAGATACAAGCAGCAAAAATGTTTTAATCCCTATAGTTTTATACACAGGTCAGGCATATTTTTTATCAATTAAAGGAGAAGTTGTGGATAGTAATTTATAAACAGTTAAAGGATTTTATCTGGCAGGGGAAGAAGGCAAGAGTCAAGTGGAATAAGTTGATCCTTCCAATAGAAAAAGGTTGTTTGGGATTACCCGATTTGAAGGGGTATTTGAGAGCTACACAGGTAAGGCTCCTACACATAGCACAAGCAGGAAGCTATAATTCAAAGTGGAAAGGGATGATGATGCAGCAGGGGGGCGATCAAGAGATAAGAAGAAACTGAGATTTTGGATGCAGATCATTAAGAAGAACAACAATAACCACAATTTGTAAAGGAGCAGAAAGTATTCCAAGAACAAAGCCAAAATGGGAATGGAGAAAGGAAATTCTGATGATAGGGATGACTGGAGTTAGAGGTACAGAGAATAAGCAAGAAAGAGACAGAACTTACTGGAGAAAACTCGCAAAGGAATCAAGGTATTGGGAGCAAAAAATGAAAGAGGAAAAAGTAAAAGAATGGGAAGAGACCAAGAACACATTTGGATTGCAGGCTAGAGATTGTCTTCCCTGCCAAATATTGATATTAGAGTATAGGCAAACAGAAAGAGATAGGGGGATCCTAAGTGAAAGACCAGCAGTGGGAGAGTTTTTAGAAGAATCTAGAATGGAAGCTGCTGTTAAAAAGGGAATAATTAGTAGGGCATATAAGATATTGCATGATAAGTATAGGAATTAATCAGAGGAGATTAGAAAGGATTGGAAAGAGAGACTGGATATCAATTCACAAAGAAAGAATGGGAGGATATATGTGCTGAGCTGAAATATATGACAAAGTGCAGAAGATTTAGGAATTTTGCTTGGAAGTGTTTACATAGGCATTTTTATACACTATGGAGACGCCAAAGAATTTTTCCTCAGGTAAACTGCAAATGTTGGAGGTGTAATGGGGAAAAAAGAGGTAATTAAGAACATATTACATAAAGAAGGCACATCAACAGAAATGTTTAATTATTAGCCAATAGCCATACTTTCTCCCCTGTCAAAAATTATCGAAGGAGGTGTACATACACAAATCATGCACTATTTACTAACTAGCCTACTACTAACAAACACTCAACATGGTTTCCATCGTAGTCACAGCACTACCACTGCTCTAATGTCCTTCACTAATACTGTTAATGCTCATAGGAACAATGATAAATTTGTCTCCTCTATATTTCTTGACCTTTCAAAAGCCTTTGTCATGGTCTCACATAATAAGCAGATCAATGTACTAACTGACCTAAGTCTCAGTCCATCTACCATTGCATGCTTTCAAGACTATCTGACCAACCATCAACAAGCCATGCAATGGCAGCAAGACCTCTCTTCTGTTCTGCCTGTCACCATACGAGTACCTCAAGGATCAATCCTGGGTCCTCTACTGTTTTCACTATTTGCTAACAAACTTCATACTGCAACACAGCATGTTTCTGTCATACAGTATGCTAATGATTCTACTTTGATATGTGCAGTATCATCTCCTCAACAACTACAAAAAATACCACAAAAATCTTTTCAAAGGTGGGGAAATGGCTATCTAATCCTAAACCCTAACAAACCTATACTCATAATTTTTCAACCTATAAGGCATACTTTGTCACTCCCTACTTTCAATATCCTGTCTTTAAACAATACCATCATCTCAACCATGACCCACACTAAATTATTGGGAGTAGTTATTGATAGTAACTTAAGATTTGATACTCATATTGCACAAACAATAAAAAGTACAGAAAAAGCTAGGCATCCTATACAAAAGCAAAAAATCTCACTAAAAATACAAACGCAGCTATTGCTTAAATATATCTCATTTCAACTTTGCTCTATGCCTCATCAGTTCTCAAGAGCCTAAAGAAATCTGAGTTAGCTAAACTAGAATCATGTTATATCAAAATTGCCAGATTTGCCACAGACTCTCCATTTTGGTCACACCACTGCACAGCACTCAAGAAACTTAAATGCCTGGAATTTCCCCAGCTTCTACTCTACAACCAACACTCCACAGCCCATACAATTCTAAACAACACAGATAAGACCCCTTCCCTCCAAAATTTCCTACTCCCTTACTCCCCTGTCTGAGAACTATGCTCAAAAAATAAAACTCTGTTGACTACAGTTAAAGCCAACAGTTCTGCTGGTGACTCCCTCTTCTCTAACAATATAGCCAAAATCTGGAAAAACTCCATTCATACATAACTAATACTACAAACCCACTGCACTTTAAAAAGATACTTAAAGCACATTTATTTAAATCTTGGCTATACTCATGCAATACCCCTGGATAAACAACAACTCTCTCCAAAACACTGACAAAATATTTTCCTTGTCTGTTTTCCTGGGTTATAAGAACTGAATATCAATGTGTGTACCTCACTCACCTAATGATGTGAACTCTTTTAGATCTCATCTGAATGTAATTATTGTATGTAACTTAGTGTACTGTATCTGTATACACTTATTAATTCTCTCATAACACTGCTCAATAATTGTGAACATTACTATTATTATATATGTAAAGTATATTATTTAGTACTGCTTTGTATAGAGTGAATATTACTACTTTCTTTATAATGTAAATGTTTACATTTTTCAATAACTTGGAGCTTTTCTCCCTGGGCCTCCACTAAAAAAAGACTTGTGCCCAGTCAGACTTTCCCGATAAACAAATGTAAGATAAATAAATAATATTTATGGTGTATAATGACTTGGCAGACTTCAAACAATTCCCTGCAGACGACTCTGTCAGAAGTACTGGGTGTGCAAATTTGTGTAAGTAAAGAACTGATTTTTTGAACTGTGATACAGAATAGGAATTGCTTAAACATAGTAAGGCCTTGCTGAGTTTAATTCTGGTAATTGCCAGAAAAGCAATTACCAGAAAACGGAAATCAAAGTCTAAAACAACCATTCTAGAATTAGTAAATCTAGTAAGAGAGATAAAACAAATGGAAGTGTGATCTTTAGAAAGGGGTAAGAGGAAATTACATAGAAAAAATGGTAATTGTCATAACAATACATGCTGAATAATGTTTTGGAAGAGGAATGAGGTTTAAGGGAAGGCAGGAATTTAATGAGCTATGTAATGTTTGACTGACAATGACTGTATAGAAGTGTTTATGTGATGTATAATGTTTGCAACCAAAAATATATCAATATGGTTTGTTTTCATTTATATAAATGCATGATTGCCTATGTCATAAGTGATAATTCAATAAATATGCTTCTTATTTACAAAAAAAAAAAAATCTTTACACAAAGATTTAGCCCTGAGTAAGAACTAACTATATGCACATCCCAAACATACACCAACCGGGTTAACGACAGGAAAAATTATATTCCTCCTTAAAAGTGAACCTGTAAGCCATCCCAAAAACTATATACAAATAACTTGCCTTCCAGCTATGTACAAACTATATAGTGAAATTGATACAGGCAGAGTTTATAATGTTTTAGAAGAAAACCCAATCATAACAGTAGAAAAAAAGGCTAACAAAAGAAAGTCATATGGAACAAAGGATCATTTGTTGCTAAGTAAAGCCATAAGAGAGAATTGTAAAAAATGGAAGAATCTAAGTATGGCATGGATAGATTACGAAAAAAAAGTTTGACAGTAGCTCACATTCATGAATAAAAGGATATAAGATACACCCCAGTTTGATCAGTTACATTACAGTGACCATGAAACGGCAAACCACTTAACAATTAAACTATGACAAAGGGCAAATCATTATCCCATTTATAAAAATTCAAAAGCGAATATTCCAGGGTGATTCTTTGTCACCACTATTGTTTTGTCTTACCCTTAACCCATTAATCTGCTTACATAACAGATAAGGCCTAAGTTGCACTTTGGTTCCCAGAAAACAAACTTGCTTAAAGATTTCTCATCTACTTTTTGTGGATGACTTAAAACTGTACAGTTCATCAGATGAGGAGTTGAAAGCATAACTGCAAGTGGTTAAAACTTTCTCAGACGATGTAAGCATGACATTTAGTCTTGATAAATGTGCAAAAGCAACGTTTTAAGCAGGAAAGTTGAAGTACCAAGAAAATATCAATCTAGAACAGGAATGTGATATAAAGGAACTTGAGCAGGAAGAAGTATATAACTATTTGGGAACTGATGAAGGATAGGCAATAAAATATGAACAAATACAAATAAAACGCAGTAAGGAATACTTCAAAAGACTAAAACTAAATTGAAAACAGCCTTGATATTTAGGAAAAAAGTCCAAACTATAAACCAATTTGCTCTTCTTGTTTTAACTTACAGTTTTGGTGTGTGTAATTGACCGGCCCCAAAAGGTATTGGATTAGCTGAAGAAAAAAAAAAAAAGAACAAGAAAAATGCTTCACGTTTATCACATGATATATAAAAATTAGTGTATACCATGATTATATATTTCAAGGTCTGAAGGATGTATGGGCCTCCTTGAAAATGATTATATGTATAGATCTGCAGATGTGGGATTGCATACATATCTGCCGACCCCATCAGATCCAAACATAGTGAAAGTTGTACAGCATTAGTTTAGTTTAGCAGACGCATTCAGGTGGCAAACAGGAATGGGAATTAAACCAGAAGTAGACAAAAATCACATAGCAATTGAATGTGTCAAAAAAGGAAGAATTTAAGGAGAAGGATCAGATGAGAAGGAAAGAAATGTAGAAAAGCCATAATGTTGTTCAGGATCTGATGCAGGAATGGCTATTGAGAGGTGAGTTGAAACCAATGGATGAAAGATTAATGATGGCAGCACAGTCAGCTCTGGGCACACTACAGATGCTGCGAGGAGCACTTTTGGGTATCATAAAAGGCTGAAACAATACTAATTTTATGAAGTTTAGTTATATTCTCCATTCAGCCCAACACCATAATCACAGGTGACATCAACTATTCAGCTATAGACAAAGAATAATACACAACCTCATGTTGTAGGCTCAAAGATATCCAGACCTTGTCAACACAAATGCCTTGAACAAACTAGTCTATATGCCCACTAGGGCCGCAAATATCCTTGACATAGTCCATATCAAAATGGAGGAAGATTACTGTTCCTCTAGTGTAATATCCTCACTGGGCAGGTTGGACCAGAAAGCTATCGCCTTCAAAATTAAAATAAAACTTGGGTACCATGTAACCCAGGTACTTTTATTAATTATTCCAATGCTAACTTCCTAAGCTTAAGTGACACCCTGGCAAAATTTCAAGCTCCCCTAAGCCCAGAGGAACACCACTGCCTTTGTGGAGTCATTCACAAAAATCCTGTACAATTATATATATAATATATATTTTGCTAGATAGAAGCAACGGTACCTACCCAAATTAAGCATTTGACAAATTCTAAAAACAAGCTACTCTGGTGCTGTTCCAACATCGATAGTTTATATAACAAAAGGAATAAAATCATGGCCAAAACAGAAAATGCAGTCCCCATCATAGTAGGATCTCTCTCATCAAACTAAATAAACAACTCTTGGGACTAATTAAGTCTGCCAAAGCCAAATGTGAGGTAAAGTAGCCTCCAGGTTTAAGGACAACCAAAAGGCATTCTGCAGCTATGTCCGAAACCTCAAAGGCAATCCACAACAATGTGACAAGCTAACTGTAAATTCAGCCACCTATACTGAGCCACAGACTATAGCAAATCTGCTGACCAATAAACCCAGCTGAAATTTTACCCCACTTTCCCCTTTATACCTCTCAAGAAATAACCCCAAACACAACTCACTATCTCTAGGGAACAGATCCTCAATGTGCTCTTCAAAGCCAAAAACACTGTCTCACTGGGACTTGATAACATCCCAATATGCCTCCTTAATAACATGAATGTGACCTATTGGGCCCAATAGAAGCACTATTCAGTCATAGCCTCCAAACAGGCTGTGTGCCAAGTGAATGGAGGACTGCAATAGTTATCCCTCTGCACAAGGGTAGTCCATTCATGGAGACAAGAAACTACTGACCCATAAGCCTGATGGTATCATATGTAAGGCCATGGAAAGAATAATCATGGACATGATAAGGAACTACATAGGGAACCTTCAGACACTGGATCCAACACAGTTTGGTTACATCAAGGTGCAGTCATGAATACTCAACCTGGTGGATTTCTTTGAAAAGGCCACAAAGCAAAGGATGAGAACAAATAGTGCATACTTCATACTTTTATCTAGCCAAAACATTCAATGCAATACCACACTCAAGAATTATAGACAAGCTCACAAAATTAAGTATGAACCCGTACATCACCCACTTGATGGCAAGCTGGCCCACAGATAGGACACAAAAAATCTAGTCTACCTCCACAAAAAGGACATTCACAACAGGAGTCCCCCAAGCCTCAGTGCTGGGACCACTCATTTTTGGTGTCTACTTCTTTGAAGTCAAGGCCTGTGTCAAAGGGCTCTAGCTGACCAAGTTTGCAGATGATTCCAAACTAGACACAGTCATAGAATCCCTCAAAGACACAAACATCCTCCAAGAATGCCTCACACAGAATAATAATAGGTGCCAGAGTCAAGGTCTAAAACTCAGTGCCAAAAAATACACAATAGTGTCTTTCAGAAAGATGACATTCCCTGGAATTTGCTACATTAAAAATAAACCCATAAGAGATGGCCCTGTGGTCAGGGATTTGGGAAATGTGTAGACAGTGAATTTGGCCTCTGACCATCATGAGTCTACTGTAGTAAGGAAATTATTCTACATTGCACAGCTTATAAGCAAAGGTAGGGTATCTGTGTCCAAAGATGTTATTGTTCCATTGTACACAGTTCTCATTAGACAAATCATTTGGTACACTGCCCCTTTTGATATGTACCTGACCAAGTATATGCAATGACTTATGTATCCTTAGGGGTTGCTCACAGAAAGAATACATGGTGTAGAAAACATGTCCTACATGGACTACTTCAAAGCCTTATCCTTGTGCTCACTCACCAGCAGACTGCTAAAGGGTGATTTATGCCTGACCTTTAAAGCAGCCCTTGATCCAGCCCTTATGGACCAGCTGTACATCTTTAAATCAGATTGCATTAGAAACACTCAATATAAGGACTTGAATATCATCTGCAACATAAATTAGACATATTGTAGAAACAGGTATGTTTCTCAGACAGTACCCCTTCTCAGATGCAGGCCTGCCATCCATGTGAAATAAAATCCCCCCTGCACTTATTCAAGTGCAACTTGGATCAGTGGATGGGTAATTGTAACTGTACAACACTATATCCAAAGTCACGCAAGTACAAACCAGGTGCACGGCCAAAAATCAACCACAATCCACAATCCATTTTTTAATCAAACAATGATCATATCCACAATGGGAGCAGGGATGACATATCAGTTTCGGCTATGAAGCTTTCTTCAGTGCACATTAAAGAATTTTGTGCTGACAAATGTGTGCTGGCCTTCTGTCTCTAATTGTAAATGTAGCCCTGGTCTGCCACTTATGTCCCTTTTAGAAGGAAGAAGTTAATAAATGCTCGACCACTTATACCCACGTTCTAACTCTAATAAAATGAGTGACAGCATATCCTGTTAAATGCAGTTGGGAAACATGGCTAGGCTTGGCTAGTAACCACCTATGAACCTATAAAGGGTAGTTGACATCTCCCAGAATGAATAGGTGACTTTTCAAATGGATACAGGCATCAGAAATGCATCCATGGTCACCAGAGGATTAGAACAAATGGTTGGCATTAAAGCCTGGCTAAGAAGAGGCATTTCCACTCTACTAGAGCCTATTTTCTTTATGCAGATCTGTATATTTTCAAAGGCAGAAAAGCCTTGAGGTCAAGCATTTTCTTCTTCAAAACATCTAAAACAGAGCAGTGCCATGCTGAAGTGGGCCTGATCATGATTTTTAGTATGGTAGTTGTAAAAGATGATTTTGTCCAAAAATGGAATTATGGGGAATGGGGTATGTCTTAGCAAATATGTGGAAGCCCTGAGAGGAATGATGAAGGCCATCTCTGGTGAATCAAGCATGATTATCTATCATCATTCTTCAAGCTGACAGATATTGGATCCCCATAGAATGATACCAGTCATTGAGACATTTATTTAAGATAATCAATTTTGATTTGTATTATGACACCATTCACTTTGATGGCAAGACACTGCATAAGAAAATAAACTAAAGAGAGCTCTGCCAGGTCTTTGGTCACAGGAAATGGTCGGTAGCAGTTTAGTAAAACTTGGCTTATTTATTTATTTATTTATTTATTTACTTACACACACATAAATATATATATATATATATATATATATATATATATATATATATATATATATATATATATATATATATATATATATATTGGGTTAGGGTTACTATGCTATCCAAAGTAACCAACCTGATAGGAGAGAAATTTGATAATAATGATTCAGGGTTCTTAGTTACTGAAATACAGTAATAGTAGTAAGGGTATTGTATGGAGAGAGACAAAATGCAGTTAGAGATAAGGTCTAACAGTGTATCCATTGATACAGTATATGGCTCTAGATATGGGTACCACTAATGAGATAGAATACGAGATACTAAAACACATTATGATAGCACAGAACTGGGTACTGCACACACAGTTAGATAAAGTAGAATAACACAGGATGCACATAGGCGTGTAACACGCTTAACAAGTACAGTATGGCAACTGGAAAGTGATGCAAGGACCAACATAGGCAAAGATGACACACAATACAAACATGGTTGGCACGAGAACAGCAAATGTAGAAATGTAGTACAATAATTTAAAGGTTATGCAGCAAGGCAGAAACAACTCAGGAAGTAGGGAGGTGACACAAGACTAGAAGCACAGCATTAGTATTACAGTAAGCAATTGGTGCAATAAACCATGAGATACACAGTGTAGTAATCAATTACAAGTAAAGGTGCCATAGTTATTTACACTAACATGTGAGCTAGACTCATCTCCTGGAAAAAGATGAAGAGGGCAGACACCTACTGGCTCCTATATAGCTTAGGTACTCACATCCGTATACTGCTTGCAGTGACGTACAGCTGAATAGCATAAAGCCATGTTATTCAGCAAAAACAACCAAACAGCTAGTAGAAACTCAAGCGTGCTGACATGCTAACAGCAATTAAACATACCAAACACTGCAAATTCCACTTCTGTCACAAAAACGAACTGTAAAAACAATTCCGAATGAAAAAAATAACTCTAATGGGCATCACAGTTCTTAATACTAGTTTCAAAGGCTTAAAAATGTCACTTACCTGGCGCTGGTGGGATCAGATCAATAGCTCAGATATGCAGAGTATTTTTTTTGACATTTAGAGAAAGAAACTTTAAATTCACCAGTATACATAATGCATTTTAGCTAGGTAAAGTAGAAAATAAACAGATTATTTTTATTTTTGAAAATAGTTTTATTGAATTTTACAAATAAAATAAACATATAGTTATTACATAAATTTAACTTTTGATCTAGTACAAATATATAATGATAACAACATAACTAAAGTATTTACAAAGACATCCACTTATATACATTTCAAAATACATATGTTAAAATCAAGGTTTGCACATTACCCCATTTGATAAATCAAGTGATCAAGGTTCAAAGAAAATAGATTTCTATACTGGTTTCAGTTGATGGTAAATAATGAAATCAAAACAACAGATAACTTAATACACGAGTTTTCATTAGATAATAATCTCTGTTTAGAATTAGAAGTGTATAGGCAATTCCTCATAAGTAAGTTTGAGTTAATATCTCCTACTAATAAAGAAATTACTCCACTGTTGTTGGACTATGTGGTTCTGAATATTCAACATAAAACTACAGTCAAAGGCAAGTTATCACAAATATATAAGATAATTACAGATGAAACATATAGCTGCTCTGAAAGCTTTTGGAACTTTTATATATCTAATAATAATGAACAACTGGTTAGTAGGCCGCGGTGTTGCAGCGGTTAGCATTGTCACCTCACAGCAAGAGGTTCTCCCGTTCGATTCTCGGCTGGAGCACCTTCTGTGTGGAGTCTGCATGTCCTTCCCATGGTCGAGTGACGTTAAAGACATGCAGTTAGGTCTGTGCGTGAATGGGCGTGCTTTCTTTGAAGGCTGGGCATCGGGCTGGCAACTTGGCACCGTAAAAATCCACTGCCAATCATTAGTGGACCACAGTTTCGCTGTGGTGACCCCTAACTGGGAAAAGCTGAAAGACATTACTAATAATGAACAACTGGTTAATCAAGATAAGAAGAACATCTTAGAATCAGCTAGTAAAACAACTTCTTCACTTAGATGGAAGTTATTTGCTTGGAGATTTATGCATAGGGCATTCTACATACCTCTCATTGCAAGTAAGATTACTAAAAGAGAAAATATATGTAAAAGATGTAATCTAGAAAAAATGCTGTTTGGGCACACATGTTTTATGACTGTAAGGAATTAAAATGCTATTGGGAAAAAGTAAATAAGTTTTTACAAGCAATATTTACAGATAACTTTACTATAAATCTAAGGTCATCTTTAATACACCTATACATTGCAGTATTAACAAATTAAACCCCCTTTATTATGGTCAATCTTAGCAGTTGCTAGAAAGATCATAACAGGAAATTGGATTTCAGATAATCCACCAAAATTTAATGAATTTAAAAATAATATTACAGAAGTATGCCATATGGAACTCTGAACAATTAAGTCAAGATCTTCTAGGAAAACATATTCATATAATATGTGGGTTACTTTACAGGAATTATTAAAAAATGTATTACAAAATAAACAGATTTTGACAATATTAAATCAATAATCATTCTACCAGGGAGCTCCCATGTCTCTTGCTACATGATAATTACTTGAAAGCCTTAAAAGTGTACTGAGAGATGATGTACTGTATTACAATGGAAGTGAAAACATAATAAATCAAACACGCAAATAAACATCAGTTTTTTATTGAACAGTTTTAAAACTAAGTGTTCAATGACTGAAGGACCAGAAAGGGTATTAGACAACGACCCCTCATTAATAGTCAAAAACGTGCATGCTGATTGGCAGCGTGCACGTTGTAAATCTGAGTTATAGTAATGGAAAAAGGTCTGGTCGACGGACTTTTTCCATTACTATAACTCTTTTTTTTTTTTTACAGCAAAGAAGAACGCAAGATCTCCGTTGCTTTACACTGTCTCGCTATGTTAAACAAGTTTAACATAGCGTGACAGCTTTAAAAAAAGCAACGGAGATTCTCCGTTGCTTTTTTTAAAGCTGTCTCACTATGTTAAACCCATTTAACATGGAGATCTTACTTTTTCCGTTGCTTTTTTAAAAACTGTCTTGCTATGTTAAATGGGTTAAAAAAAGCAACGGAGATTCTCCGTTGCTTTTTTTAAAGCTGTCTCACTATGTTAAACCCATTTAACATGGAGATCTTGCTTTTTCCGTTGCTTTTTTCAAAACTGTCTTGCTATGTTAAATGGGTTTAACATAGCGGGACAGCTTTAAAAAAAGCAACAGAGATTCTCTGTTGCTTTTTTTAAAGCTGTCTCGCTATGTTAAATCCATTTAACATAGCAAAACAGTTTGTAAAAAGCAACAGAGATCTTGCTTTCTCCGTTGCTTTTGCCCACAGCTCTGATGTACTGCATGGGCATACGCATACGCCATACATCAGAACTGCCGCAGAATACCAGACAGCTTCGGAAGGGCAGCAAGGAGGCATTATACAATGCCATTATTTAAGAAAAGTAATTTTTTTTTAAATAATGTCATTGTATAATAGCAATAACCCACTTCTGTGTGTAGGTAATGCTGGATTTACCCACGGTTGGCATTGTTTGGCCACTCGGGCTTCGCCCTCGTGACCAAACCATACCAACCGTGGGTAAACCAGGATTACCCACACCCAGACGTGGGTTATTGCTATAGTAACCTACATAAGTTAATGCAAAATAAATAATTTCTCAACAGTGGATATTGCAGGAGAACTTATTCCAAGATTCATAAATGAGTAGTGTTGGCAAAGCACTATGCAACAGTGATTGATTTTTTCTTTTTAATCTTTATGTGTTTTATCAAATAGGGTAATGTGGTTAGATATTTATTTAAACTGAATTTTATTGCACTTAGGTAAAATAACATTTAGTTTAGGCACATATCTAGCCCCATTCTGTGAAACATGGAAAGTTTCAAAAAACACTTGATCACTTAACCAGTCCTGCTTATGTAAAATCATGGTGTTTCAGATGAATAGGTATGACCCGCTGATGCTTGTTCATCCTACTTAGTACAAAACAGAATAACCAGGAAAGCAAAGTTAAACAGCTTAGTACACGCAGGTCACCATCACAGTCTGCCTTCTGCAACTGAAGTAAAAACGCGTCAACCAGAAGAGATGTTCAGAGATGTAGCTGGCTCAACCAGCATTCTAATGAACTAGTGCCCCACCCCCTCAGCTCTTCAAGTGAAGAGCAAAAAAAAAAAAAAGACTTCTATAAACCTTTGCAGGAATGTCAATTGGCTTCCCACAGACAGTACCCAAGAAAAAAATGGTCCTTGATCACGTACCTAGTAAGAGCCAAACAGGTTCTGTCTCTGCCCACTGTCCCTCCATCTTCTCATTTTTCTTTAAAAAAAAGAATGTTTTTCTTTTAAACTGTAGCAAACTGCTTAGTTTATACCCACAAGGAGTACTAAAGCATTCAGGTTTTAATAAAAAAAAAAAAAAAAAAAAAAAAAAAAAAAAATGCTTGGTACAATGTTTAGACCATGCTGGGAGTGATGCAGTGCTCATTTTTGATCACAGATGCAATACTAACTTTTAAAAGCCAGTATGCATTAAAGAGCAATCAGGATTTGCTGTTCATGCCTCCCCCCAACTCTCTGTGCCCTGGGAAGTTGCCAATCCCATTCCATCCTAGTCAGCTACTGTAGATGTTTAGCCTATCAAACACCCCACACATTATGTTCTGCAGACTAGCTAAAACTCATACAACTTATATAACTTTATGATCCAAATTAGAATTGCCAGTTGTTCAAATTCTGTTATTAATGCAAAATTATTGCTTACTGCTGCCCATGAATCTGGTACCGGATTATCATTTCAGAAAATATGCAACAGCACACAATATTTCCAGAAAAGGTCAGCCACATTTCAATATGAAACAGGTCCCTCATGCTGCTGGAAGATTGTGCTTCACAGTATGAAATACCATAGGTAAGTTCTACCAAAAAAAAAGAAATCTCACTACAGCTGACTTTCCTGTGAATGTACAATGGTGTTTGTTTTAAAAACAGGATATATATAAATGGCTCCCATTACTTTAAAGGGATAGATGTGAGACAATATTTAGGAGGCATAAATACACGGCTCCAACTTTTACAAACAACATTAGTATCCTGGTGAATGTAAATGTTCATTTTTAACTTTCAAAAGAAAAGCCACTACAGTCTGTATATGGCATGCTACGGTTATCTTCAAACTAGTTAAGGAAACATATGTAAAACTCAGTGATAAAAACAACAATGCAAAGTAATCTGATCAAATAATACATCTAATAATATCAGCATTAAGGTTGATATACTTTCCACAACCTGGCTAGTAGGCACTACCCTTACAATATGAGCTAAATAACACATTCCATACATATAAAATCAGTAAGATTTGATAAGAGGCATAAGCATTTTTTTTTAATAAATGGTCATGCCAAGACAGGGACACCATAAAGTAACATATTAGATCCCCAGAAAAGGTGTTGCTACTTTCCAGAAAACAGGTCACTTAGTTTTTTTTCCATATGCATTCAACTTATTTTGTCTTATTTTACTTTAGCTCTTCTTAACTTAATTCCTTGTCATTCTTCCCTCTCGTAACCTGTTCCCTTTTTTGGTTTGCTTTTCTACACCCCACCGGTTCCTAAAACATATACTGAAAAACTTTAATCTGTATGAAAAACTGAAAATTTTCGATGTATATGGAATCCACAACTGACTTATTCAATGCTACATTTAAAAAAAACTCCAGGTTTAAAATATATAACAGTGGTACCGCTGATTTAGAGATGATATCAGAGATAGTGAGAAGACATATTTATTACTGTTGGCACATTTTTACAAGCAAAATCATATGTATATATATATATATGTATATATATATATATATATATATATATATATATATATATATGTATATTTACCTGTTTTGCTGTGCATTTCCAAACTGCTGCTTTGTGCCAAAACCTCATTTTCAAGTTAAACTCTAGAATATTCAGCACTGATGACACAAACACAACACCTTCTGTGACATCTTCACATGCTGACATCAGCCCTGCATGAAGCTCCACACACAATTTACGAATGACATCCAGCTCTGAGCACCTGTGACAGAAATTACTGAAGTGCTTTGGTCTCTAGGCTCAGATGGCTCTGAACATTGATATCTGTGCAGTAACAGAAACCTGGTTCAAGGCTCCTGAGAGCACCCCAGCACTACCAGGTTATACCTCATACCATGCTTTTTGGCCCCAAAACTTGGACCGAACCACAAAAGGAGGGGGAGTATCAATATTCGTCAAAGATACCCACACCTCCAGGTTGGTGGCACAGCACGAAGCATCAGAGACTATCCATGTGCAACTAACAGTGGGTAAAACTGCCTTCCCGTTTATAGCCTGCTACAGACCACCCTCCCAAACCCAGGAACTCCACTCGGCTTTCCTGAGAACACTGGAAAATATGAAGGTCTCTCCAAACACCATTATATTGGGCAACTTCAACTACCCAAACATAGACTGGGAGCATTACTCTAGCTCCAACACCCTAGCCCAAAGATTCCTAGAATATATAAACTCAAATGCTATGGAACAACTTGTTACCACTCCCACAAGAGGGGAAAACATACTGGACCTGATCATCACCAACATGGGGACTCTATGCTCCAGACCAGAAGTGTATCCTCACTGGTAAGATCAGACCATAAACTAATCTCACTGGATATTCACATCCCAACCCCACCCCCTGCCCAGAAAACCACAGTGAAAAACTTCTCTAAAGCAAATTTCACACTCCTCAAAACCGAGGTGAAATCCTTCAAAGCCCCCGGGCCTGTGGAAAATATGGCCCAGACCGCAGAATCCTTTATAAATGCATTCTATGAACACCTTCAGGAATGCATGGATCATGCAATCCCAAATAAAACCAAGACCCAATCCTCCAAAGGCAGACGTCCTGTCTGGTGGACCCCAGCCATAAACAAACTATACAATAGAAGGAGGAAGCTACTACATGATAGAGTAATATCCCAAAAAGGGAAGGCATCTCTGATCAGTATTAGCAAAAAACTACGGGCACTCATAAAATCATCTAAGGCCAGCTTCGAAAGAAAAATTGCACAGATCACTAAGGATAAACACAAGGCTTTCTTTAGTTATGTTAGTAACCTGGGTGGGAATTCCCAGATATGCTCAGAATTAGTCCAAAATGACAAAAAATACACCGAACCCACAGACATTGCCAACATGCTAGCTGACAGGTTCAGCGCAAACTTCTCCCCACCCTCCCCACCAAAAGGGCAAATATCTATCCCAGCAGAGTGCTGCCCCCCTGACATCTCAGATGCTTAGGTAAGAGCCGCCCTCTCCAAAGCAAAAAACACAGCATCAATGGGACCAGACGGTGTCCCGGGCTGTGTCCCACATGAACTCCAAGAAGAGCTAAACCCAAACATAAAACTACTGTTCAATCTCAGCCTTACTACAGGATATGTACCCAAAGAGTGGCGTACAGCAACAGTGGTCCCTCTCCACAAAGGTGGTGCCTCAACGGATCCTGGAAACTATCGCCCCATAAGCCTGACTAGCTTGGTCTGCAAAGCTATGGAAAAGATCATCATGGACCTCATAAATAAAGATATTGGGGACCTACAGACACTGGATCCTACCCAGTTTGGCTTTGTTAAGGGCAGATCCTGCCTCTTAAACCTGGTCAATTTCTTTGAAACAGTCACCAAGGCCATTGACGAGGGGAAGGTGGTCCACACAGCCTACCTGACCTCGCAAAAGCCTTCGATACAATACCCCACTCTGGCATTATAGATAAGCTCACCAGCTTAAATATAAACCCCTATGTCACTAGATGGGTTGCAAACTGGCTCAAGGACAGAACCCACATGGTTAGAATTGCTGGAGCCATGTCAGACTCCAAACCAGTTACAAGTGGCATCCCACAAGGCTCAGTCCTGGGACCTCTCTTGTTCGGTATATATTTCTCGTTGGTACAGGCTAACACGGAAGGACTGTGGCTGACCAAGTTTGCAGATGACTGCAAACTGGGCCCCATAATTGACTCTCCAGCCGACACAAACGTCCTCCAAAAGGGCCTCATAGAAACAGACAACTGGTGCCAGAGCCATGGCCTCAAGCTAAACACCAAAAAGTGTATATTCATCCCCTTTGGCAAAAACAAAGTGCCCACAAATTACCACATAGGTGGTAATCCATTAAGTACAGAAGAATTAATTAGAGACCTGGGGACCCAAGTTGATAGCAATCTCTCATTTGACAACCACGAGGCCAAAGTGGTTAGAAGAACATTTTGTATAGCCCACCTAATCATGAAGGGATTCACATCTAGATCAGGGGAGGTCATCGTGCCTCTTTACTCATCCCTCATCAGGCCCATAATTGAGTACAATGCCCCTTTTGGGATATACCTTATCAGACACCTGCAGCAACTGGAAAGACCCCAAAAGTACCTCACCAAGAGGATCAAAAGGCTCAAACAGATGCCATATGCTGCCCGGTTAAAGAAACTCCAGCTCTACTCAGTGGCATACCACATGCTCAGAGGCGATGTGTGCCTGACGTATAAAGCCATGTCCAACCCGGAATTAATGGACATGCTGCACCTCAGAAAATCCAAATCCCATCGAGCCACGCGCTCGAGAGACTTGAACCTCAGCACTGAAATAAATAGGACATGCTGGAGGGACAGATTCATAACCCAGAGGCTCCCTTCACTCTGGAATAAAATCCCAGTCCAGGTTAGGCAGAGTCCCTCATTGACTCTCTTCAAGAGGAATCTTGATGAGTGGATGGGAGATCATAGGTTTACCCCGGGTATCACTTCTATGTCACTGTTAGACAGAGGCACAGTATACTAACCTCAAAAAAGGGCATAGCAAAATTAATTTAAAATGGGTGGCGAAAGCCAAACACACTTTGGCTAGGCTTATAAATGCCCTAGGGCAGATAGCTTAGTATGAACCTATGAACCTATAGTAAAGCATCTCAAGCATGCAAAGTGTGCCCAACATGTTGTTGCCTCACATTTCAGAGAAAGATTAATGTTAAGATATTGTTTTATTTTTTCAACACTGTAGGCCGCACTCTAGGAAGAATTCTGCTGTACATTGTGCCTGTACAGAGAGAGTGAAGGAGACTTAAAGAAAGATTTGCAGATGCATTAGTAAAACATTTTACAAGAATTAGTATTTAGGAGTCCAACGCACAACTCTTAAAGAAAATGTTTGTGTATTTAGCGTATTTACTGCAATTTTAGCTTTAGTATTATTTATTTATTTGTGAGAAGGCTGGTCCAATGACCATTTTCAGCATGATTATGTTTGTGGAAGACTAAAAGATCATTAGAAGAATTACAAGGGAGAAGTTGTGACCAGAACTGGGAAATTCTTTCAATTACATGTGTGTAAGGTTCTGAAGGAAAGCTGTTCATCATTAGTGTAAGTGTGTATTGGTTCTGTGTGTGTGGTTTGGGGGATTGTCCTTGAAAACTAACCTGGATTTAAATATCTGTATACTGCATTTTAATGGATATTTTCATGTATTTAATTTAATTTTATTTATTTTACATTTGTTTACTGGGGAGGTCCGACTGGACAGAGCTGTCCATTTTCAGCGGAGGCCCAGGGAGAAAAGCTCCAGAACAATTGCTAACATACTATACATATTATATTTACACAAGCATAGTGGTTTAGACATTAATTTATAAAATATAGCAGATAATATATGATTGCGTACGATATTTACATAAGGATAGTGGTTTAATGGTATATCGAGACGTTTAATTAACTGCAGAGTGGATTGTGCAAGTGTTAAGGAATGAATTTCAGATGTATAAGATGTGTGTGTGTGTGTGTGTGTGTGTGTGTGTCTCTGCATGTATGTGCGTGTGTATACATATATATGCATGTATGTGTGTGTGTCTCTCTCTCTCTCTCTCCTCTCTGTCCCCCAGTCTCCCCCAGTTCAGAGACACACACACACACACACACACACACACACACACACACACACACACACACACACACACACACGCACACGCGCGCACACATGCACACGCACACGCACACACACACACACACACACACACACACACACACACACACACACACACACACACACACACACACACACACACGTACTACACTAGGTTTATACTGCTTTTGATTCCAGAAATTGTAGAAAAAGGTATAGGAGATGAACAATGTGTGACAAGAGTCCTCTCAGATAAAGGAATGTAAAGAACTATGTTGTTTACATAAAGATTAATGATCAGGTTATGCCCCAGGTTTAATAAGAGCTGTAACAAGTGAATTTAATGTCCTGGATAACACATCACTTTGATAACTTCCACCCCACTGTGTATAAATGATCATGATTGTTTAATGACAGGTAATAAGCTTACATTTGTTTTGTATGTTACCTGTTGGATAGCCAACTGGCTCACAGACAGGACCCAGGAAGTTAGAACTGAGGAGTCCACATCTATAAAGAAGCCAGTCACAAGTGGAGTCCCTCTGGGATAAGTTGGCACTGGAAAAGCAGCCCTGTTTGCTGCATCTTTTTGAAGCTTTTTGAAATCCATCACTGTCCCAAATCATGATAGCAAGATGTTACACAAGTGCAAATAAAGGTGTAAAAAGCAAACATCCTTGTCAAGAATACCTCTTATGAGAAGAACATCTTGGAGAAGATAAGGGCAATTTTAGATATGATTTGTTAACCCCATAAGTACACTGCATAGTATTCAAAAATGAGATGAGAAACATAAAAATGTGTAATATTATCACTGCCATCTCAAAGTTCATGGATCAAACTGAAGTAGTATTTCCAAGTGAGTCTATCAAATGCCTTCTTCACATCAACAGTAAAAGGTGCAAAGGAGTAGCTTCCCTCAACTTTTAATATGGGGGAGAGAACATCTCTGACATTGTCTTAGATTTGTGTATCTAAAAAGGAATCAGTGGCGGTACACTATGCTTTAATTTATGAGCCCCTGTAAATATATATGCTTATATATCCTCATTGAGTGGAAAGTGGACAAGGTTCCTAATAGTCAGTTTCAAGTTCTGGATGTTAAACTCCAAGAGCACTGTTTTCCATAATAAGCCACTGCTGGTGAGGTTTTGTGTTTTCATCTCTGAAAACGTATTTACAGAGAGTTACTTAGCAAATGTTAATAGTAGGAATATGTACAAATCCCTTGCTGGCCCAGTGGAGGCCGAGAATAAAAAAATAGATGACCTGGGTATGACCAAAGCGTCAGCATTTATATTTTCTTCTGCTTAGCGATTTCATAGCATAAAACAAAACCCTTATGTTCATAAGCATTTCAACATGCAATTAATGTCTCCTGTCACAAAACTAGCATAGTATAGCCAAGAAAAACTGACAAAGAAATAAATCTGAATACTAGTAAAAATAAAAATAGTACCTTGCAACCAAATGTATACTAACAGACAACATACCTATACTAAATTTGAAGTAAATGCACAACAAACGCTGGAATAAATAAATAAATAAATGCACAACAAACAAAATTTATATGAGGTGTACAAAATACACCACTTACCAGCAATGGGTAATCCAAAATAAGTGAAGCTGAAATTTAACCTAAAATTCATATGAAGTATGCAAAAAAAGGGTAAACATTCAATTATCAGTTAACAAAATGAGACATTTCTCAGCAATTTTTAGTAGAAAAGGTTGGAATTATATAACATAAACTGAAATCCTTATGAGAATATAAAATAAATCACTGTCCAACAATTAATAGTCCAGAAGAATTGGAATCTAGGATTTGTATGGCTTTCCTACAGTTGTTTGAGGTGAAATTGCTCGACCATCAGTAGCGTGTAGAGATAAATGATGAAAGGAATAAAGCAGATCACTTTTCCCATAGGAAATCATTGCCGGTGCTATCTTTAAATGTACACCTGCACCAATTCGATTGTTTTGTGAGATTTCTCAATTCTACAAGGTGATAAAGCTCTGCCATTGGCATATATAACTTCAGGGTGTTGTTGTGGACTTGACCCTGCATCAGCGGTACAGGGGAGCTTGTCCCCATGCAAAAATCAACTAAATTAATTTTGCTGCTTTTCTGTATTTCATGTTTTTTCCATTCTTTTGGTTTGCCAACTTTCAGGATCTTGGGGATTTGATAATAGAATTGGTTTTATTCCCCCTGATTTAATTTACCCACTATGTGATGTATCCCTCATGCTATCAGGCTTATCAAAATTATAAAGTGGCTACATTGACCTACTCCTTGACTGCAGTTGCCTGTGTCTAGCTTTTTGAGACTTAAAAAACTCAATCCTATTTGATTTCCTGTTTCTTTACAAAACTAGTACCTCTACAAACATCCACACTAGAGACCTAAATCTGCACCGTGACAGATTCACTGGAGTAATAGGTTCCTAATACAGTGTATTCCCAGCCAATGGAATAAGTTGTCACTACAGGTCAAAGAACAATGTTGGTTACCTTTATAGTTAGTCTTCATGACTGGATGAGTAGACCTAAATTTACATGAGTCTTATCTTATAAGGTCCTGCTCAGTTTGGGAGTGGAGCAGTATCTCCTCTTTTCTCCTCTCCTCTTACCTCCCAACACTCAGACTTGTGAGAGATGCACTTATATCACAAAACTGGAAGCTATGCACTCTCCTGCCAAGACCAGAGTAGCTGGTCTACAGGAGAAGGTCAACACCTGCATAACATCACATGGAACACATAGCCCTCCAAAACATCCACTATCACAACTCTCACATAAAAACACAAACCACACACCCACCTTTGCAGAGTCTCTCAATAGAAATTTACCAAAACAGCAGAGACCTCCAAGACAGAAATGCACTCGACCACCACAACATAGCACAAAGCACAGGACACATAGCTCACCCCCACAGTGTGCCCCTCAACCTAAGCCCCTAAGGCTAAACACCTTACCCAATACACTAATCATAGGTGACTCAGTAGTGAGGCACAAAGATGTCCGACTCACTAGGTTGAATAAGGAGAAGGTAACAGTCAGCTATCAGGTTCCAGAATCCGACACATAACACATGCACTCAGGCACTCCACAACAAGTACATGTATGACTCTGTCATTGTCCATGTGGGTGTGAATGACCTGAGACACACCTCCTTGGACTATATGAAAAGAGACATGGTGGCGCTCTCGGATTATGTGGCCCAGGCAGGTATGACACTTGCCCTGAGCAGTATCCTACCATCACTCAGAATGATACCACAGTACAAACAAAAAATGATTGACTTCAACAATTGGTTAAGTTTCTGGTGTCATTCTAAGGGGATCCTGTATCTGTTTGCTTGGGATGACATGACTGACAGACCTTGATTCTTTGCCAGAGATGGCCTGCATCTCTCACTCCTGCATTTCCGGGTACTGGCTAAGGTTCTTGCCACCCCTATAGTGCCTTTTTTTAGGTGGTGTTCCAAAGATCAAATTACCACCGTAACAGCTATAAATAAAAACAATCTGAGTGTCATGCTGCTCAATGCTAGAAGTCTAAATCTCAAGATGCAATCGCTCAAAGCACTCCTCAAAATGGAGAACATCAGCATTTGTGCTGTAATGGAGACCTGGTTTAAAGTGGCAGAAAGCACCCCTGCACTACCAGGCTATAACTCATTCCACACCTTTCATCCCCAAAACATGGAATGAAGCTCCAAAGGTGGCAGTGTCTGCATATTCATAAAGGATATTCACACCTCCAGACTAGTAGCCCAGCATAACGCATTTGAGATACTTCAGGTACAACTAACACTGGGTAAGACAGTGATCCAGGTCATAGCCTGCTCTAGGTCCCCAACCATGGCCCTTGAATCTCACTCCACATTCCTAAGCACCCTGGAATCTATCAAGGTCCAACCCAACAACTCTCAGGATAGGATACTTCAACTACCCCTCTATCAACTGGGAAAACTACTCAAGCACCAATACATTGGCCCAACGCTTCCTGGAATTCATCAATTCCATTGCCCCGGACCAGCTCATTCTGACCCCCCACTAGAGGAAGCAACATCCTTGACCTGGTTATTACTAACATGGGCAATTGTTGCTCTACACCAGTAGTTAATCCCTCCCTGGTCAGATCCAACCATAAACTAATCACCATGGAAATCCACATCTCACCCACACCCCCCGCAAAGGTAAGCAACTTGAAAAACGTCTCCAAAGCTGACTTTAGACTCCTAAAAACAGAGGTGGCCAACTTCACGGCACCCATGCCAATGGAAAATATCTGCATGACTACCGAATCATACACCAATGCACTGTACGAACATGTACATAAATGCATGGAACTAGCTATACCCAACAGAACCGAGATGCTCTCTTACAAAAAAAGGAAGCCAATCTGTTGGTCCCCAGCCATTAATAAACTCTACAACAGAAGGAAAAAACTGTTGCAGAAAAAGTCGAACTTCCAAGACTGGAAAAACTCACTTATTAGCCTCAATAAAATTTGGGGGCTGAAGAAAATGAGAGGCAGAGGCAACATGAAAAGGAGATGCTGACTCTTCACCAGGGTCATGGAGGTAATGGGGAAGGGAATAACCGAACCCCAGAAGCAACAAAGGTCAGTAAATTTCTTCTACAATTTACAGAGAGTGATAATTTTGATAGTTTTATTCATATGTTTGAAAGGGCTTGCAAACAGTATAATGTTGACCAACGGCTCTGGGTATGGTTCCTGACCCCCTTACTCCATGATAAATCTGTAACTGCTATTTCTACATTGTCTGATACTGATTGCTTAAAGTATAATACAGCTAAAAATTGTTTATTAGAGTGTTTTAAGTTAAAACCTGAAGCTTATAGAAAAATGTTTCGTGGGCATAGACGGAAGGCCGATGAAAGTGTGTGTGAATATGTTGCTGAATTAAGCACTTATTTTCATAGGTGGGTGAGTGGGTGTCAAGTCACTACTTTTGAAGGGCTGGCAGATCTTTTGGTGAGTGAACAAGCCCTTAGCATTTTGTCTGAGGACATGAGAATCTGGTTGGCAGATAGAGAATGTAAAACTGCAGATGAGTTGGGGAAAAAGGGAGACCTATGCCTAGCAAGCAGGGTATCACTGTACAGGAAAGGGATACCCAGTGCTGCACATGGGTCTAAGGGAACCCATGATGGGCAGCCTAAACCACCCCGACAGTCTGCCAGTAACAGGGGAAGCCACTAGTTCAGGTACATGGCCAGGATCAAGGGTTAAATGTTTTAAATGTAACCAGCGGGGCTATGTAGCATATAGATGTCCACGGAGGCAAGGTGGGGAACAAAAGGTAGGAAAGCCAGCAAGTGGGAATGCCACAATGCCAGTGGTAAGTTGTCTGGAGACAACAAGGGTACAGAACTACCACAAAAGGGTTATATCCTATCTTAGTAGATGGGAAACAGGCGACTGCTAAGAGAGACACAGCCTCTGACCTAACCATTGTGAAGCCTGCAATGGTTAAAGAGGAGCACTACTTGCTTTGGATGTTTACTCCAGTCAGAGATTTAGGAGGAACCCCATTCCAAATACCTTTGGCTATGGTTCACCTTTCCTGGGAGGGTGGAAAAGGAAGCAAGTAAGTAGGTGTGTTTGAGGATATCACTACAGATCTCCTGATAAGGAATAATTTTGAGAATGCAGTACCTTGTGTGCATACAGTTACACCCAGTCGGGCTTGGAAACAGGCATGTGGGTCTGGTAGTCTGGGGGGGGGGGACCAGACAGACCACACATTTGATGCCAGGACTGGTGAGGTGGCTACTTCAGGGAGGGAGCTACCCTGTAGCAGTGAGACTGTTGGTGAGCCACAGCTGCTTGTGGGTACTGATGTTCCCTTGGACAGAGTGACTGCAGGGGCAGAGGTGAGTGATAGTACCCAGGCTGACAGTGAGGCACCACTGTCAGAGGATACCAGACTTCTTGTGGAAGGGTAGCTGGGAAGGGTTACAAAGAGAGATTTGAGACATGCTCAGCTGTCCGACCCTACATTAGAAGGCCTGAGGGAGGTAGCCAGGGTGGTGCCTGATTCTCAAGGAAAAGTGGAATCTGTGTACTGGGACAAAGGGTCACTGTATAGAGAGTGGACCTCTGAGGGAGGGCTAGAAGGTGAGGTAATACAGCAGTTGGTAGTGCCCAGAGCCTACCGTCTAGCAATTTTAGCCATAGCCCACAATATTCCCTTTGCAGGTCATATGGGTATAAAGCGTAGCAAGAGACATATTATGCAGAACTTTTATTGGCCTGGGATTTCCAGGGATGTAACAGGGTACTGTAGGACCTGTGATCAGTGCCAAAAAGTAGGCAAGGAAGGATACAAGGGGAAAGCTCCTTTGATGCCTTTGTCTGTGATTGAGGAGCTGTTTCAGAGGGTAGCTATGGATATTGTGGGGCCTCTGAATACCCCAAGTTCCACAGGAAAGAAGTATATCTTAGTGGTAGTAGATTATGTTACCAGACACCCTGAAGTAGTGGCCTTGTCCTCCATTGAGGCAGACATTGTGGCAAATGCTTTGTTAGAGATTTTCAGCAGGGTAGGCTTCCCAAAATAAATACTGACTGACAGAAGTACCAATTTCATGTCAGACCTGCTGGCTTGTCTGTGTGAGTGCAGTGGGGTGAAGCATCTAAAAACCACCCCTACATCTCCCTGACTAATGGACTGGTAGAGAGGGTAAACTCTATATTAAAGACCATGCTACAGGCATTTGCAGACCAGTTTAAGAGGCAGTGGGACAAATATTTGCCCCATCTGTTGTTTGCTTACAGAGAGGTGCCCCAGGAATCCACAGGTTTTTCACCCTTTGAGTTGCTGTATGGACATAGAGTGAAGGGACTTCTAGATATGATTCGCGATGAGTGGGAGGGTGACTGTGAATCCCACAAGGAGTCTGTTGTGGCATATGGTCTAAATCTCAGGACAAGGCTCAGGGAACTCATGCAATTGGACCAGGAGAAGATGTCCAAAGCCTAACAGCAGAAAAAGGTCTGGTATGACAGGAATGCTTGAACCAAAGAGTATTCTGTATGTCAGCAGGTTATGGTTCTCATTCCTGTCGGACACAACAGGCTGCAGGCACCTTGGGAGGGACCCTTCAAAATGGTAAGGAAGGTCAATGCTATTAATTACATAGTAGAACTGCTAGGTAGAAAGCAGGGGCACAAACTGCACCATGTTAACATCATGAAACCTTATCATGATAGGGAAGCCCTGGTGCTAAGCATTTGCAGTAGAAGATAGGAGGAGTCTGAAGGGGATCTATGGCTACAGGGAGCCAGCCAGCAAAATCCCACGTTACTATGATGGAGCCTGGGGTTGCAGGCATATGATATAACAATCCAGCACTGTAATGGGGTCAGCAATGCAAAGGCAGCTGAGATCTCAAGACAGGGTATGGGGTAAGGTATTCCCCAATAAGGTCATCCCTCTCAAGCAGTGTTTCTCAAGGATCAGTTGAAAAACTAGCTTGAGTCTTTGAAGTGGGGAAAAAGTGTGATGAAAGGAGCTACTGCCAGCCCAGCTAGTTGGAACTTTTTAAATAATTACATGTCATTAGTGAATATTGAAATGATTTATAAAAGATGCTCGTGTTACAAATGTATTAGAAATGTATGTCATGTGTATATCAAACTACTCTGTACAGATGTTTGTGTTGAAAAGGTATTTGTAAAAGTGCTGTGTTTAAAATGTATCCACAGTTTGCCCTACTGGAACAGAACAGAAGTGTACATGCCCTATTGTAACTGTTTAAATGTATATATTTTAATAGTGGAAAGTGGGATTCATAGGTCCATACTAGGCTATCTGCCCTAGGGCATTTATAAGCCTAGCCAGAGTGTGATTGGCTTTTGCCACCCATTTTAAATTAATTTTGCTATGCCCTTTTTCGAGGTTAGTATACTGTGCCTCTGTCTAACAGTGACACAGAAGTGATACCCGGGTAAACCTACGATCTCCCATCCACTCATCAAGATTCCTCTTGAAGAGAGTCAATGAGGGACTCTGCCTAACCTGGACTGGGATTTTATTCCAGAGTGAAGGGAGCCTCTGGGTTATGAATCTGTCCCTCCAGCATGTCCTATTTATTTCAGTGCTGAGGTTCAAGTCACTCGAGCGCGTAGCTCGATGGGATTTAGATTTTCTGAGGTGCACCATGTCTATTAATTCCGGGTTGGACATGGCTTTATATGTCAGGCACAGATCGCCTCTGAGCAGGCGGTATGCCACTGAGTAAAGCTGGAGTTTCTTTAACCGGGCAGCATATGGCATCTGTTTGAGCCCTTTGATCTTCTTGGTGAGGTACTTTTGGGGTCTTTCCAGTTGCTGCAGGTGTCTGGTAAGGTACATCCCAAAAGGAGCATTGTACTCAATTATGGGCCTGATGATGGATGAGTAAAGAGGCACGATGACCTCCCCTGATCTAGATGTGAATCCCTTCATGACTAGGTGGGCTATATAAAATGTTCTTCTAACCACTTTGGCCATGGGGTTGTCAAATGAGAGATTGCTATCAACTTGGGTCCCCAGGTCCCTAATTACTTCTTCTGTACTTAATGGATTACCACCTATGTGGTAATTTGTGGGCACTTTGTTTTTGCCAAAGGGGATGACTATACACTTTTTGGTGTTTAGCTTGAGGCCATGGCTCTGGCACCAGTTGTCTGTTTCTATGAGGCCCTTTTGAAGGATGCTTGTGTCGGCTGGAGAGTCGATTATGGTGCCCAGTTTGCAGTCATCTGCGAACTTGGTCAGCCACAGTCCTTCTGTGTTGGCCTGTTCCTCCGAGAAATATATACCGAACAAGAGAGGTCCCAGGACTTAGCCGTGTGGGACGCCACTTGTAACTGGTTTGGAGTCTGACATGGCTCCAGCAATTCTAACCATGTGGGTTCTGTCCTTGAGCCAGTTTGCAACCCATCTAGTGACATAGGGGTTTATATTTAAGCTGGTGAGCTTATCTATAATGCCCGAGTGGGGTATTGTATCGAAGGCTTTTGCGAGGTCCAGGTAGGCTGTGTAGACCACCTTCCCCTCATCAATGGCCTTGGTGACTGTTTCAAAGAAATCTACCAGGTTTAAGAGGCAGGATCTGCCCTTTACAAAACCGAACTGGGGAGGATACAATGTCTGTAGGTCCCCAATATCTTTATTTATGAGGTCCATGATGATCCTTTCCATAGCTTTGCAGACCAAGCTAGTCAGGCTTATGGGGCAATAGTTTCCAGGATCCGTTGAGGCACCACCTTTGTGGAGAGGGACCACTGTTGCTGTACGCCACTCTTTGGGTACATATCCTGTAGTAAGGCTGAGATTAAGGCTGAGATTGAATAGTAGTTTTATGTTTGGGTTTAGCTCTTCTTGGAGTTCATGTAGGATGCAGCCCGGGACACTGTCTGGTCCCATTGATGCTGTGTTTTTTGCTTTGGAGAGGGCGGCTCTTACCTGAGCATCTGAGATGTCAGGGGGGCAGCACTCTGCTGGGATAGATATTTGCCCTTTTGGTGGGGAGGGGGGGAGAAGTTTGCACTGAACCTGACAGCTAGGATGTTGGCAATGTCTGTGGGTTCGGTGTATTTTTTGTCATTTTGGACTAATTTTGAGCATATCTAGGAATTCCCACCCAGGTTCCTAACATAACTAAATAAAGCCTTGTGATTATCCTTAGTGTCTTGTGCAATGTTTCTCTCGAAGCTGGCCTTAGACGATTTTATGAGTGCCCGTAGATTTTTGCTAATACTGATCAGAGATGCCTTCCCTTTTTGGGATTTTTGCTCTATCATGTAGTAGCTTCCTCCTTCTATTGTATAGTTTGTTTATGGCTGGGGTCCACCAGACAGGACATCTGCCTTTGGAGGATTGGGTCTTGGTTTTATTTGTGATTGCAAGATCCATGCATTCCTGAATGTGTTCATAGAATGCGTTTATAAAGGATTCTGCAGTCTGGGCCGTATTTTCCACAGGCTCGGGGGTTTTGAAGGATTCCACCTCGGTTTTGAGGAGTGTGAAATTTGCTTTAGAGAAGTTTTTCACTGTGGTTTTATGGGCAGGGGGTGGGGTCGGGATGTGAGTATCCAGTGAGATTAGTTTATGGTCTGATCTTACCAGTGAGGGATACACTTCTGGTCTGGAGCATGGAGTCCCCATGTTGGTGATGATCAGGTCCAGTATGTTTTCCCCTCTTGTGGGAGTGGTAACAAGTTGTTCCATAGCATTTGAGTTTATAAATTTTAGGAACCTTTGGGCTAGGGTGTTGGAGCTAGAGTAATGCTCCCAGTCTATCTTTGGGTAGTTGAAGTCGCCCAATATAATGGTGTTTGGAGAGACCTTCATATTTTCCACTGTTCTCAGGAAGGCCGAGTGGGGTTCCTGGGTTTGGGAGGGTGGTCTGTAGCAGGCTATAAACTGGAAGGCAGTTTTACCCACCGTTAGTTGCACATGGATAGTCTCTGATGCTTCATGCTGTGCCACCAACCTGGAGGTGTGGGTATCTTTGACGAATATTGATACTCCCCCTCCTTTTGTAGTTCGGTCCAAGTTTTGGGGCCGAAAAGCATGGTATGAGGTATAACCTGGTAATGCTGGGGTGCTCTTGGGAGCCTTGAACCAGGTTTTTGTTACTGCACAGATATCGATGTTCTCCATGCTAAGGAGAGTTTCGAGTACGTGCATCTTGAGGTTTAGACTTCTGGCATTGAGTAGCATTACTCTTAGTTTCTTATCCCTTGTGATACCTATGGAGGTGGATTTGTCTTTAGAGCCTTGCCTAAAAAAGGCACTATGGGGGTAGCAAGAGCCTTTGCCAATATCCGAAAGCCCAGGGGTGACAGGTGCAAGCCGTCCCTAGCGAAGCATCGTGGCTTGTCGAGCATGTCATCCCAGGCTGACAGGCATTGAATCCCCTTTGAATGACACCAATACTTAAGCCAATTGTTGAAATTGATCATCTTGTCTTCATATTGTCTCATCATTCTTGGTGAGGGTAAGATGCTACTCAAGGTCAGGGTCATACCGACCTGGGCTACATGCTCAGAGAGCTCCTCTATGTCTCTTTTCATGTAGTCCAGGGAGGTACGTCTCAGGTCATTCACACCAGCATGGACAATGACTGAGTCATATTTGTACTTGCCTTGGAGTGACCTGAGTGCTTGTGTTATGCGGCAGATCCTAGCGCCCGACAGGCAGCTCACCGTCACCTTCTCCTTGTTCAGCCTGGTGAGCAGGACGTCAGTGTGCCTGATGATAGAGTCACCTATTACAAGTGGATCAGGTGTGTTGTTTAGCCTTAAGGGCTGTGACTGTTCGGCACACTGGCTTTGTGAGCTATGTGTTGCACGTGTTTTGTTTTGGGGTAGCGGTTGCTTGGGTGTCTGCTTTGGAGGTCTCTGCTGCTTAGGCAGATTTTTATTTAGAGCCTCCGAGTATGTTTTTGTGTGTTTATGTGTTTGGCTTGCTGTCGTGGTAGGTCTATGTGAGACTGGAATTGTAGTGAGTGTGGTTTCCATCTCCTCCTGACTGGTTACGCCAGTACTGAGTTGAGAGAGCTTAGCCTCCAGTTTGGCTATATGGTTGCATCTCTCACGTGTTGGAATTTGTTGGGAGGAGGAGAGGGTTGTCTGTGTACATGAGGCAGTTGTAACATTGCCTCAAGATTCCCAGATTCACCAGCTGGACCGGAGAGGAGATTGACAACTAACCTTTGGACATGCTAGAATAGTATTGGGAATTCCTTTATAATTGAAAAAAAAGGGCCAATGGGGAACAAGGTACTCAAGGGGAGTTTGTGAGGGTGTAGTGCTTTTAATTTTTTAGTGCTGACTTAGTGAGCAAGTGCCAGGTAACTTAAATGCAATGTGTTACAGGTAACTTAAATGCAAAAACGACAAACAGTAACTTTCTTTCAAGTGAAACAAGGAAATAAGTACAGTAAGCAATGCAGATATCACTAGGGTCCACAGAAGCTCTGAAAAGCCGCGTTTTAGGTGAAATTAGCGTTTCAGGGAAATAAGCAATCAAACAACAAGCATACAAACAAAGCTAGATTCAGCAGGCCTGGATCTAGTCTATGCTACAGCAAACAAGGTGTACCAATTTCAGTAAGAAACAGTTCAAATATGCAGGCACTATAAGCCTTTAACCAGAAATTCCCAGCTCAGAAGGGCAGAATCCAGCCTCTCCTCCCACAAGAGTGCAGACCACGAACCTTCTTAATGTAAAATAACTGGCCTGAAGCCCAAGTGCTTAAACCAGAACTAATACACTTTTAGAATAACAGACACTGAGCCCTCAATCAGCAGTTCCCAACTTAGAAGGATTTAAGCTACCTGTCCTGCCACCACAGTGCAGGCCACAAACGTTCTTAATGTAAAACAACTGGTCTGAAGCCCAAGTGCTTAAACTAAAAGGCTTAGAATGAGTTACACCAAGCAGTAATAAATACAATTGAGTACTTTTAAGATGACGCAAAAGCAAAATAAAGTAGGAAGAAACACAAATACAGTAAAAGCAGATAACATTTTTTTTTTTTTTTTTTTAGTGGAAAGAGAGAAAGGAAAGAGAGAAAGGAGTAGCAGAAACTAAGCTGATTGGCCTTCTCAAATGTTCTCCCTGTGCTGGGTAGAATGAGGTAATGACACTAGAGTGGGAGGAGGGTCCCAGATCAAATTTACACTAGGGGCGGGCAACTGCAAAGCCACCAACAAAGTGCAGAAATGTTTCTCACACCTGAAAAGCAGCAGTGTGCCTTTAAATGAAAGTTTTAAACAGCTAAAGGAGCCTCTAAGAAGTGGGCCTAGTGTTTGAGGAGGTTAATCTCAGTCTAGTAAACTTTAGAAACAAAATATTTGAATTAAATTACTTTATAGGACGTAATAAAGAGGCTACCTCTCAAGGTTTCAATGCAGCTGGAAACAGACTGTGCTAGGAAGATTTCTATATTGTCCTTGGAGTGAACTAATTGTTACTTTTGAAGCATGAAGGAAGCATGAAGGAATAAAATTGTTTTATGATGTCTAGCATCTACCAAAGATCTGAGGAAAAGCCCTTGTCTGAATATTTTTACAGGTAGATGCTAAATGTTACCAGATTCTAGCAATGCGGGTTTTGGTCTGGGAACTAGAAGTCAGATGTCCAGAAATGATGTCATTCTGCAAGCTATCCCAGCAGTAATATTTTAAATATTAATTTGAGAAGTCTCTTAGTGAGACAGAACATCCTGTATTTGGTCTTGGACCTGACAATAACCATTCACCACATTCGCCTTGCTCTAATGAAGTAAATTTCTAGGGAACAGTGTAACTCTCTTAGATACAGTCAGGGATATAGTAAAGCTTAGTTTAGATGCTTTTCTTTTAGTTGTATGAGCCTGTACTGCAATGTTATTTTAAATATTTATTGTGGTTTTGCACTCTGATGTCACTGTGAATATATATTTAGTACTGTCTTTTTCTTTCATAGGCTTATAGGTTCATAGGTTTGTGGGTGTGTACTAGGCTAATGGCCCTGAAGCCTTTACAAGCCTAGCCCATAGAAGTGCCCTGGCATTGTGTTGCCCAATGCTAGTTACCAGTGTCTCTATCAAGTAGAGACACTGGAGTGATCCCCAGGGTGAACTTTCTAGTTCCCATCCACTCATCAAGATTTCCCTTGAAGAGGACCAGTGAGGTGCTTTGCTTGATGTGTATGGGAAGTTTATTCCAGAGCATGGGCAGTCTCTCCATCATGTTCTATTGATTGTGGTAATGAGTCTGAGGTCTCGGGACTGTGTGGTGTGGAGGGGTTGGGATTTCTTTAGATGTAGCATTTCTAACAGAGCTGGTCAGACATGGCTTTGTAAGTCAAGCAGAGATTGCCTCTTAGTAGACGATATGAGAAAGCGAATAGCTGAAGTTTTTTGAGTCTGTCCATGTAGGACATGTTTTTAAGGCCTAGGATCCTTTTTGTGAGCTACTTTTGTGGCCTCTCCAGCTGTTGCAGGTGTCTTGTGATGTGTATGCCAAATGGGGCATTATACTTGATGATTGGTCTAATGAGGGAAGAGTAGAGAGACAGATGATGGCCTTTTTTTTCCTGGATGCAAAACCCTTCGTAGTGAGATGTGCCACATAGAAGGACTTTCTGACTACAGTGGCAATGTGGTGGTCAAAGGAAAGGTTGCTGACAACCTGTGTCCCCAGATCTTTTATAATGCCTTCAGTGTTCAGTGGGCTCCTATTGATGTGGTAATTAGTGGGAACTGAGTTTTTCCCAAAGAGGATGATGACGTGTTTTTTAGCATTAAGCTTAAGGCCATGGTTTCGACACCAGTCATTTGTCTCAGTGAGGCCTTTCTGTATGATGACTGCATCACTTGAGGAGTTAATAATGGCTCCCACTTGCAGTCGTCTATGAACATGGTCAGCCAGAGTCCCTCCGTGTTGGCCTGGACTTCTGAGAAGTAGATGCCAAACAGAAGATGACCCAGGACCGATCCCTGTGGGACTCCACTCATGACTGGTCAGCAGTCTGACTTGGAGTCTGCTACTTTCACACTGTGGGCTCTATATGTGAGCCAGTTTGCAACCCACCTAATGATATAGGGGTTGATGCCTAGTTTTGTGAATTTATCCATAATTCCTGAGTGAGAGACGGTATCAAAGGTCTTGGCCAGATCAAGGTAGGCTGTATGAACTGCCTTACCCTCATCCACAACTCTGGTGACTGCCTCAAAAAAGTCAACCAGGTTGAGCAGGCATGATCTACCTTTCACAAAACCAAACTGCGTGGGATCTAGAGTCTGGAGATTTCCTATATCTTTCTTAATTAGGACCATGATGCACTCCATAGCATTACATATCAGACTTGTCAGGCTAATGGGATGATACTTCCCAGGGTCTGTAGTCGCTCCCCCTTTATGGAGAGGGATGACTGTAGCAGTGCACCATTCAGTAGGGACAAAGCCTGAGATGAGGCTGTGAGTGAAGGGGCACCCAGATGTGGTGCCAGCTCACTTTGTAGTTCATGTAAAACACAGCCAGGGGTATTGTCGGGTCCTATGGAACCTACATTCTTGGCCTTGGACAATGCAGCTTTAACCTGTGCTGCAGTAATTTTGGGTGCCTGGCATTCTTTCGGTATTGTGAAAGGTCCTTTGGGGGGGAGAGAGGGGTAAAGTTGGCAGTGAATCTGTCGGCCAGTATGTTGGCAATATCTGTTGGCTCAGTATAAGAGGTACCATTATGCAGTAACTCACAGCAAATCTGGGTATTGCTGTGGAGATTCTTGATAAAACTATAGAAGGCTTTGTGGTTGTTTTTAGTGTCTGCCACAATTCTGCCTTCATAGCTGGCTTTAGAGGTTTTGATGAGGGATCTCAACATTTTGTTGAAGCTAATAAGGGTTTTTTTTCCAGTCTTGGGACTTTACCTTTTTCTGCAACAGTTTCCTCCTTCTGTTGTAGAGTTTATTAATGGCAGAGGGCCAATAGATTGGCTTCCTGTTTTTGGAGGAGAGCATTTTGTTTCTGTTGGGTATGGCTTGTTCCATGCATTTATGTACATGTTCGTACAGTGCATTGGTATAGGATTCGGCAGTCATGCAACTATTTTTCATTGGCATGGGTGCCGTGTAGTTAGCCATCTCTGTTTTTAGGAGCCCAAAGTCAGCTTTGGAGAAGTTTTTCATGGTGGTTACCTTTACGGGGGGTGTGGGTGAGATGTGGCTTTCCATGGTGATTAGTTTGTGGTCGGATCTAACCAGGGAGAAATTGACTATTGATGTAGAGCTATGGTTGTCCGTGTTAGTAATAACCAGGTCAAGGATGTTGCTTCCTTTAGTGGGGGTATGAATGAGCTAGTCCAGGGCATTGAAACTGATGAATTCCAGGAAGCGTTGGGCCAGTGTATTGGTGCATGAGTAGTTTTCCCAGTTGATGGAAGTGTAGTTGAAGTCACTCAGTATGAGGGTGTTGAGTTGGACCCTAATAGTTTCCAATGTGTTTAGTTATTTATTATTAAATATATTTAAACATTTCATTGTGGTTGATCTGTGTAGAGATATTTAAGTTTTGAGAATACTTGCATATTTAGTTGGTGACACTGTGTGGGCCACTCCTAATAGCCTTGCTCTTGGTCAAACTAACATTTGTATTAATATAAATATTACACAATAAAATTGGTCACCCTTTGTTAAGGGCTGTAAAGTAGCTGATAAGGAGTGACTGGTGGCAGTGATAACTACCTTATAGTTTGGGCAGAAGATGGCATAGCTAGTAAACCTGTGCCAGCCTTTCCCAGGTGTGTGTGTGTGTGTGTGTGTGTGTGTGTGTGTGTGTGTGTGTGTGTGTGTGTGTGTGTGTGTGTGTGTGTGTGTGTGTGTGAGTGCGTGTGTGAGCCTGTGTGTGTGTGTGTGTGTGTGTGTGTGTGTGTGTGTGTGTGTGTGTGTGTGTGTGTAAATCAATCCCCAAAGAGTGTGTGTGTCAGCTACTTGGAAAGGGCCACAAAACACTGGTTGGACAGAGAGGTTGCTGGAGGTCTTGGCTTGGTCAATCAGTTGAGATCTCACTTGTATAGATGTGCCAGTAGGGAGTCGTATTGGGGATCTGAAGAAAGAGAGAGAAACCAGCCCCAGGCTGTGGTCTCTGTTTGCTCTTAATGGAAATTGCACATGATGCAGAGAGTTGCATCTGGAAATGATGTGTGTGTACTTGTCATCCTCTCAGTGAACTCTTGTCAGTGATGAGGATTAAGGCTCCTTGATTACTGGTCCAGTGGAGGGTCATCACAACAGGTATAGCATTGTCCCACCTAACACCTCCCGCAGATGTTACATTATCAGGATGGTGTGGCTGATTACACTCATAGATTGCTGACATGTCACAATACTTGCAGAGCCATCTATGATCACTCAGAATCGTGTATGTTGTGTCAGAAACATGGGATTACTGGTGGTATTATTCTGATACTGTCCATGATTGCGCATACTTCTTTTACTATTGTCCATGAGCCTGTAACTATGTCCCACTTGCTGTAACTTCTGCTGACATTGCAGTCATATTCAGCAAAATCAGCTTCACAATATTCACCCAACCCCGATTGTATATAACATTCCTGATAGATGTCCTCTCCATTGTTCATGTCAAGATGCTTATATCAGAAAGACATCTTCACCATTAAACTAAATAAAATAAAAAAATAAAAAAATTAAAAAATAATGACGGCTGTGGCTAAAAATGGAATACTCCTTTAATAACAAAAGACACCGTTAAAATCAGCAAATACACAGATGAATTGCTTTTGCCCTTATCTTCCAGGGTTTCGTCAGAGTAATTAATAAAAAAAAAACAATCCTTAAATAACCAGTGCAGTTGTCATGTGATCTCTAAGTCACTTAGTTTAAGCCAATTAACATAAATAATTCAGCACCCATACAAAAAAATACAAAATAAAGTGTATTCATACACCATTTGAAATCAAAACCCATGTAGAACCTAACCTGTATTCAGAACAAAAAAGCAACTTTTTTTTTAATTTTACCATATGTCACAGATTGTATCATATAATAATAATAGATTAAACACACATACTATGATCAATACCCTTAATTAATGTTTGAAATAGATTTAGTTAATAACACAAACTAAAAATAGACAATATAACAAAACCTCTTAACTGTATTGTGTAAAATACAAAACAAATGTGAAAACATGTAAAATGAAAATGAATATAAAAACCTGAGGAGCCTATAAAAATCTATAAAAAATATTCTGTGTATATATATATATATATATATATATATATATATATATATATATATATATATATATATATATATATATATATATAATAATGTCAAAAAACATTCTTCAACATTCTTTCCACCAGAGGACTGTGGGTATAGTCCTTACTTTCAGATCTGCTTTGCCCTCATTTTTAAAAAGCTCATTATTGAGCAACAATCATTAATCCCAGGAAACTCCCTGATGTTCAATCTTAGCTGCCACATTGTTTCCTTAACCTCAAGTAGGTTTTTGAAATTACCACCCCTCTAAGGTAAACAAGTGTGCTATCCCTGTTGCATTACATGACTTAGGATCCTGCGCCATTTTCTCCTATTACTCTTGGCCCCTCACCGCTGAATGGTGCATACACTGACCAGGACCCTTGCCTTGCTAGAGTGCCTCAAAGACTAATATTCACCCAGAAAGACCATCTACTCCCTCACTGAACCCTGCTCATCGGTGGAATCACTCCCAGCAACAGTCACTCTAAACTCAGTGATCCTTCCCTCGCTAGAATGCCTCAAAGATTAATATTCACCCAGAAAGACCATCTACTCCCTCACTGAACCATGCTCATTGGTGGAATCCCTCCCAGCAACAGTCACTCTAAACTCAGTGACCCTTGCCTCACTAGAGTGCCTCAAAGACTAATATTCATCCAGAAAGACCATCTACTCCCTCACTGAACCCTGCTCATTGGTGGCATCCCTCCCAGCAACAGTCACTCTAAACTCAGTGACCATTGCCTTGCTAGAGTGCCTCAAAGACTAATATTCACCCAGAAAGACCATCTACTCCCTCACTGAACCCTGCTCATCTGTGGAATCCCTTCCAGCTACAGTCACTCTAAACTCAGTGACCCTTGCCTCACTAGAGTGCCTCAAAGACAAATATTCGCCCAGAAAGACCATCTACTCCCTCACTGAACCCTGCTCATCGGTGGAATCCCTCCCAGCTACAGTCACTCTAAACTCAGTGACCCTTGCCTCACTAGAGTGCCTCAAAGACTAATATTCATCCAGAAAGACCATCTACTCCCTCACTGAACCCTGCTCATCGGTGTAATCCCTCCCAGCAACAGTCACTCTAAACTCAGTGACCCTTGACTCGCTAGAGTGCCTCAAAGACTAATATTCACCCAGAAAGACCATCTACTCCCTCACTGAACCCTGCTCATCGGTGGAATCCCTTCCAGCAACAGTCACTCTAAACTCAGTGACCCTTGCCTCACTAGAGTGACTCAAAGACTAATATTCACCCAGAAAGACCATCTACTCCCTCACTGAACCATGCTCATCGGTGGAATCCCTCCCAGCAACAGTCACTCTAAACTCAGTGTATGTGTAACAGTATTTTGTCTTAATCCTGTGATTTTTATTCTTCTGCCTTCCAACAAAGTGGTTCCTGGTCAGCTAAAACTCACCATTGCAATCCCCCCTACTCTCTCTATATTCCCCAAAGACCTATAAAATTAGCTCACTGTCTCTATTCTGCCAGAGACAGCTTCATACTACATAACTCCTCTGTCTCTTTCCTCTACATAACGCTACCAGTTCTCCCACCTACCTCCCTGACTCACCTCCATGCTCTCAGACTAAATCTGTCCCTCAGAGACCTGTACACACACCCAAACAGTGGTACTATCCTGTACACTGTCCCTTCCCTAAGTTATATCATCCTTATAAATACCCACTGGCATCATACTTACAGGCATATTTACAAAGAATACTGTTTTAAACATTAAAGCCTGCATTTAAAATAACCATCAGCTTGAAAGGAATAAACTATCTATATAGTGTTTATTTCTATACAGATGACCCTATTCAGCTTCACTAACCTCTCTTGCTGATTGTTTTTCTTGACCTGCTTTTCTTGGATGGTGCTGCCCTGCTCTGTTCGCTCCGCTCACTTCGCTCCCTTACCCTACCCTCATTCCCACCCACCACCATATCAATTACATTTATATTTATACTCCACACCCCCAACTACTCCTCACTTCCAATTATCCAATCAAAACAAACCCATCCCCACTCCAATACAAGATAAACACACCCTCTACAACTGCTCTCAAACAACTACTATTAACACTCACATCCACACCCAGTCACTCCCACAAAAAAATCAATATGCCCCCTGCCCTCAAGACCCACCTTCCACAGCCTCTCCTTCTCATATTAACCCTCTTTTATCTCTTCCTACTTTCTGTCCTCTCCACCTACCACGCAAAACACCCCCATCCTCCATGACAAACTAACTCCACAAGGCCCACTAAATCCAACCATCTCCCTTCGCCACCAGATGACCCCTCCTCTACTCTTCCACTCTCCTGTCTACATAGACATACAACCTTCAAAGCTCAAACTCACTCATCCCCTAGACTAGTGAATATATTCCATAAACTAAATAAACTTTATCTATACCTACTCCAAAAATTCTCATGTTGTGGTGCCATACACCCAAATCCAGGACCTAAAAACTTCACTAGTACTAATTCAATATACTCTAATCCTCTGTATGTAAGACCTACCTCATCCTTTCTCCTTCTAAATATAAATGCAAGAAGTATTCTCAATAAAATACAGAATCTCCATGCCCTACTAGCCCAATATAAACCTGAAATTGTGGTATTAACAGAAACATGGCTTAAACCTGAACACCACGACAACAAAATAACTGCCCCAGGCTACAATATAATATGCAAAGATAGGACAGGAAAAAAGGGAGGAGGCATGGCAGTACTGTACCAAAATCACCTCTCTATAGAACAGTTTGAATGCAACTTCCAGGAGGTGCATGACATAGAACTTATTCTAGCCAGAATAAAACTCAACTCCAATAAACACATTATTATTGCTGGAGGATACATCCCACCAGGCAAAAATACTGGCATATTTGAAAATCTTCTCCACTGGTTAGCTTCATCCCTTCCACAAGAAACCATACTCCTAGGTGACTTAACATTGATTGATCTGAATGTACCAGGCAAAACCCCTCCACCTACATTAACCTCTATGGGTTTACACAAGTCATAACTACCCCCACAAGAATAGATAAAAACCACTAAAAGACAGTCAGTCCTGGACTAGATATTACTAACCAACTCCAACCATACCCACCAATCAGGTTGTCTCCCTGACAGCCTGAGTGACCATCAAGCAACATATTTAGTTAGACACCAGTCTCAACAACCGAATCAGCCCATGCTCAGAATCATACGTAACAAAAAAACCTTTAGGGCACAAGATCTAATCTACTCACTAAAAAGCTGTATCTGGACTCCCTTAAAACAACTATCACTAGATGAAGCAGTAGAGTACTTTAACTCAACCTTTCTAAACATCCTAGACTCCCATGCTCCACCCAGGACCACTAGAATTAAAACCAACCATGCACTGAAACAAGGTCCATAATGAAAGAAAGAGACAAAGCCTGGTCACAACTCCATAAACATAAAACCCCTGTCTCAAAACAGAGATATCACGAGCTCTGTAACCAAGCCAAAAGACTAACAAAACTTGACAAAACTAACTACTATAAGACTTTACAGGATAAACACAACAACCCTCATAAATTCTGGGCATCAATAAATAACCTGCTACACCCAGGAAAAACAACCACTCCTTTCCCTGTGTTACCAAATAACCTAGACAACATTCCCACCCAATTTAACAAATACTTCACTGATATAATCCAAGTCCTTGCCAATACACAAACCACTAACACCAAACCCACAAAATCAGCAACCCCCACCCTTTCCAATACAGATAATACCCAACCCAGTTTCTCCCTGCACCCAGTTGCCACTAATACAATTGCTAAGCTCCTCAGAAAACTTAAACCAACGACACTAGCAGCTGACAACCTACCTGCAGAATTCCTACAGATTACTGCAGAAGTTATAGCCTATCATGTGTCCATCCTCATTAACAGATCAATTACAGAATATAGCAATAACCCACGCCTGGGTGTGGGTAATGCGGGATTTACCCACGGTTGGCGGGATTTGGTCCCGAGGGCGAAGCCCGGGGGACCAAACAAAGACAACTGTGAATCCCGCATTACCCACACCCAGAAGTGGGTTATTGCTATTATACTATGACATTATTTAAGAAAAGAAATAATTACTTTTCTTAAATAATGGCATTGTATAATGCCTCTTTGCTGCCCTTCCACAGCTGTCTGGTATCTGCGGCAGTTCTGATGTACTGTGCATGCCTATGCAGTACATCAGAGCTGTGGCCAAAAGCAACGGAGAAAGCAAGATCTCTGTTGCTTTTTACTGTTTTGCTATGTTAAATGGGTTTAACATAGCGAGACAGCTTTAAAATAAGCAACGGACATCTCCGTTGCTTATTTTAAAGCTGTCTCGCTATGTTAAAACCAATTAACATAGCAAAACAGTAATGGAGATCTTGCTTTCTCCATTGCTTTTTAAACCTGTCTCGCTATGTTACATGGGTTTAACATAGCGAGGCCGATTTAAAATAAGCAACGGACATCTCCGTTGCTTATTTTAAAGCTGTCTCGCTATGTTAAACCCATTTAACATAGCGAGACAGGTTTAAAAAAAAAGCAAAGGAGAAAGCAAGATCTCTATTGCTTTTTACACACTGTGTCACTATGTTAAAGGAGTTTAACATAGCGAGACAGCTTTAGAAAAAGCAACGGAGATCTCCTTTGCTTTTTTTGAAGCTGTGTCGCTATGTTAAACTATTTTAACATAGCAAGACAGTGTTTTAAAAGAGACTTATACTAATGGAAAAAGTCCGGGCGACCGGACCTTTTTCCATTAGTATAAGTCGATTTACAACGTGCACGCTGGCCAATCAGTGTGCACGTTTTGGAATATTAATGGGGGGTCATGGTATAATGCAAAATACTCCACTCTTGGAAAATATCTCACATTATACCTTTGCATAAAGTTGGTCAATCCCATGAACTCACAAACTATCGACCTATAGCAATTTTATCACCTCTATCAAAAATATTAGAGAGAATAGTCCATTCCCATCTTATGCACTACCTCCTAAAACACAACCTACTATTGTCATCCCAGCATGGCTTTAGACCTTCCCACAGCACAACCGCTGCTCTGCTCTCATTTTCCGACATTGTCAATACCCACAGAAACAGTGGTCTGCTAGTATCCTCCTTATTCTTAGACCTATCCAAGGCCCTTGATATGGTCAACCATAAAATGCTCCTGAATACCCTCACCACCCATAACATAAGCTCCTTTACCATATCCTGGTTTGGTAACTACTTATCTAACCGTCAACAGGCAGTCCTATGGCAGAACCAACTGTCCCCCTTACTGCCAGTATCTCTAGGTGTCCCTCAAGGGTCCATCCTCGGTTCATTATTATTCTCAATATTTACCAACCAAATTGCATCATCTTCACTCTCTGCTACTATAGTGTAATATGCAGATGACACCACTCTCATATGCGTCGCACCCACCCTGAACAATCTAAAAACCATAACCCAAAAAAACTTTACCTTAGCAGAAGAATGGTTCGCTAACATTAAACTTATACTCAATCCCAAAAAAAAAAAACTCATTCTCTTCTACCCTGGTAGATCTCCACGCACAGACAATAGTTTCATCATAAAATCTAAAGATAACACACTTATCACCCCAACTCCACATACTAAACTCCTAGGCATTGAAACTGACAGTAATCTGAAATTTGACTTCCATACCGCCCAAACAATCAAAAAGGTCAACAAAGATATGGGACTCCTCTATAGGAACCACCAATACATGACCAAACATACCAAAGCCACCATAGCTAGAACTCATCTACTATCCATCCTCCTATATGCCTCCCCTATCTTAACTAACCTACACCAAACAGAACTATCCAAGATGGAATCTTGCTACAACAAGATTGCTAAGTTTGCTACCAAGGCACTCATAGGTCCCATCATTGCCTAGCCCTAAAGCAACTGAACTGGCCAGAGTTTCCACAGCTGCTCCTACTCAACCAACTAACTATCGCACATAAGCTCTACTACCATCCTGACAAAACCCCCGCCCTGAAAAAAACTAATCAGCCCTATAAACCCTCCAAAAACTTAAGATCTGCACACATGAACCACTTAAATGTCATCAAATACAGAAATGAAGCTGGCAAATCTCTCTTTGCCTGCTCCATTGCCAGACGCTGGAATTCTCTCCCAGAGCACCTCACTTCTACATCCTCAACTAACCAGTTGAAGAAACTACTCAAAACACATTATTTAAAAAAATGGCTATGCCCATATCACCCCCTAGGTTAGCTTATACTAACCCTCATTTAGACGGCAATAATAATTTTTTACATTGTTTGCTAAGTATGCTCAACTACATCAAGCTACTTTATGTTTTACCCTGTGAATACATTTCTCACTGTACTGTATTCTATTATACTGTTTCCTAAGTAGGCCCAACCTTACCAAGCTAAGTTATGTCTTATCTTGTAAATAAGTTTATCACTATATTATATTCTACTACTACCAAACTTCAGTGAACATTCAGCCACTGTTTTTGTACAACACTGTATTGTATTTTATAGTATTGTTGTATACTGTTGTATATTTTGCTATACTTGGAGCTTTTCTCCCCGGGCCTCCCCTGAAAATGGACCTGTGTCCAGTTGGACCTTCCCGGTAAACAAATGTAAAATAAATAAATAAATAAATAAATAAATAAATAAATAAATAAATAAATAAATAAAAATTACATAGAAAATGCACTTGTTTACATTTGAACGTGGTGCATGGCATGAACATGTAATGACTGCTGCTGCTCACCTCACGAACACATAAACTCCATGTAGGCTTCGCGCAAAGTCTACACAATCTTTATTGAATCCCACTGATAGTTTTATGTCAGTGTTTTAACTTAATATTTTAAGATTTACATATGCAGAATTTCTTTGTAACTGGAATCACAGGTATATTTGGAATCTTCTCTATGCATAATCCTTATTGTACACCATAAAATAAATAAATATATTTTAATTTCTTCCTCAGTCCCTTCCTTCATCTTTTCTTCCAAAGTTTTATTATACATTTTGCATATAGTATCCCTAAAGCAGTGTTTTTATCCACCTCATGACACTACATGTCTCTGTTTTGTTCTTCATATATGTACAGAACAACATGCGCCATTTATGAGTGCACGAAATTTGAGCCTTTGACTCTTATTTTACAAATTGATTACATTGTTTTATAAAAATTAACTTACCATTAAGACTGGCTCTTTGACTCTGTGATTTGTTAAGTATCATTTTTACAATGTTTTGTTAAAACATCTTTAAAAAGATGGATTATACTGCATATTTAGATTTTTTTTCTCTTTATTGTAGGGGTGCTTGTTATGTGTTTAAGTGTTTTGTAATCACAGAGCTACCCTGAAATGGTCTAGTTGGATCTGTGCTCTACCCTCAGAAAACAAATTTAAATACATACATACCTACATACATACTTACATACATGCTGATGGCTGCAGTAGGAGCTCAATCAACCACAGCTAATTTCTTCAAACATATGGAACTTTCTAACAGCAACAGCGTGCTGAGCACAGCTGAAAAGGTCTGCATTTTGCTTTTAGTATGCCTTCTTCATGAAGTAGCTTAGTCCTGTCTGTTATAAACACTGAATGCTTTTTTTACTGAGTCACATTTCAACTCTAAAACACAGTATGATACCAGTAAAGGGGCAATGTTTATGTATATGCCACCTTGACCTTTGCTGACAGCATCAAATGACTTTTTTTGTACCATTATGAACCAGTGTGAAATATTTTTAAGAATTTCTATATACTTTCAAATTCCCAGGATGATGTCCTATTGGATGACACGGTGAAGCAGTGGTTAGTATTAATACTTCATAAATCCATGGCTGAGGGTTGAATCCTGGCATATGGTTGCACCCTCGGTAGAGTATGATTATTTTATGTATCCATCAATATTTGCTTGGTGCTTCTTTTTCTTCCACTTTCTCAAAGACATTTTGTTTGGTTGATTAATCTAAACTGTCAGACGGGCCGAATCAACTGCCTTTATGAAGAGAAGTTTATGATTCTGCTTCCTTTTAGCTTTTAGAAGAACAGTCAAGATCTATAGCATAAAGCCATCAACCATTCCATTTCTTAAATAATGGAATTGGTTTGGGAAAATCTAGAGAGCAATAAGCTGCAAATGTTCCAGCTAAGCAGCTTGTTAAATTTGAATTTATTTAGTGGTGAAAAAAGTAGTGCTTTAATCTAACAATCACATATGGTGATAAATCTGAATGGCAGTCAGAAAAGAGGATTAAGGCTGTGAGTTGTCAATGAGTGTCATCGTTTAGTCCAGAATTTGTTTCCCTCAGTCTTCATTTGCCTACTATTTGACACTAAGCAAGTTACTTAGCCAGTGCTCCCAGGCAAAAGGTCCATATAGGTCAGTGGGCTACCTCAGCTATCAAAGGCAAACAAACAGTTTGACAGCTTTGGATGTGCTGTCATTGAGGCTGTAAAGTTGTTGAAGTTACATAATCACCTACTGCTGTGAGTGAGATCATTAATAATGTGAAAAGTCAAAGAGAACCAATGAAGATAATACATGATTCTATTGCAATGAAACTTAACAGACTAGCATTAATGGTTGCACAATTCAAAGATACTGCAAACAAGGAATACCAAATCTACTACAAATAGGAATGATGAAGCAAATGAACCTTTGTAAGCAAAAATTAATTTCCTCAATGCTACACTTGGAATACCGTCTAGTGACTAGTCAAATGCAATTGATGTTTGTTGCTGTTAAGAAATTTCAGCTTGCTAGCTCCCTTCTGCAAAATTAAATGGATAACGTAGAAAACATTTCTTGGTGATAATGTGTGGCTGGTGAGACATTTTAAACAGTGGGAGGGCAGGAATGCAAGACTCCATGCAAACATACATCTCAGTTCTCCAGATTTTCACAGAATGTCTAGATTTTTGTCCCATGATTTTGGTCTGCTCCTTATAACATTTATGCTTTACTGGCAAATTACTGAGAACTGAATTCACTAAATAATGACATACATTTAAGTTTCAGCCTTCACATCCTGCAGAAAATGCAGGCTAACACAAATCCTGTTATTCTAGCAAGTTTCTAAGTTTGTAAGAGCAAATTTTGAAATATATCCCTATTTTTGGGCCTTTGCCCCCCCCCCATTATTTTAGGCTTCGTCCAGATTTTTTGCAATAAGAGGTTGAGAGGCATGCCTGCAAAAGTACCCATCCAGTGTACTTCCATGAGAAGTTTAAATATCACAGACACACTCAATATTTTCTACTAGCTCTTGAAATTTGTATTATTGCTTATAACCTGCAAAATACTGTGCACATATTTCTAATTAAATTACAATGTCTTATTCAACATTCATTTCTTTACATTTTCCAGAAATCACCAGGAATTCTCAGTGTGCCATGTAGTGTTAATTGTTTGCTGAATATAATGTTTCAGTCGTGCTGCTATGCCACTGTGTCTATTAAACAATATAGAGACCGTCAGATGTGAGATCACCATTTTCATTGTTAATAAGAAATGTTTTATCATAGACAAAACTGAAGCAGCATCACACTGTCACAATCTCAACAGTCCATCAAATGAGGTGTTATAAAAGGAATAATTCATGGATATTTATTTAAACTCAATATTTGTTAACAGAAGCATCTTTATTTTCAGCAGCAACAGTAAATTAAACTGTGAAGAAGTACTGATGTGATTTCATTAATAATTTAATTTTGAACAATGTTACTGCTGTCTTCAAGAAATTCAAAGGTATGATTTCTACTTCTACAGCTTTCTGGTGTAAGCTTCCACTTCTCCATATCTTCATTAACATCAAGAACACAATGAAATGAATGATTCATTTTTACAGCTAGTAAGCACTCTCAGTAAGTACCTTCATTTCTTCTGTGTTTGAATGTTTCTGATTAATTAGCCAGCTTTGCTTTTCAGCAGGATTTTCAATTATCATGCTATGCAATCTGCCCATAAGAACAGAATTGTATTTCTTAAGTCTTTGTATACAATCAGCATAGCACTTATCTGAGAGGTGGCATTTTAAGAAATCTAGCTTCCTTAGATTGCCCCATATTTTCACAGAAGAAAATTCTCATTGAGTTTTTGCATCTTGACAATAGAAAACTCTGTTCCTCTCATTGTACATGGACATTATGATATATGAGTCTAGAGTTATCATTAGTATAGTTTGCTCCAGCCAATAGATTTAAATGATAACTTTCTCTTAAGAGCAGCAATCATATCAGAAATCGCATGTTTTACTAATAAATAACTTTTTTAAAAACTGTTTTTGTTGTCAAACTCTTGACACAAACTGCATAGCTCAAGAAAAGAAGTCGCAGAATTTTTGTTTTTTTTAGTCAAGAGTTTGTTCTTTGAGATAAGGATTTATAACTACAGACTAGTTAAACTATGAAAGTTAATTCTATCATTAAATGTAATGAACTTCTTAGTTGGGGCAGTCTCCAGGTCAGCAGATTTCCTTATGCAAGTTATTTTTGATTGATGTGTGAGGTTTTCAAACTGTATGCAGTCACACAATTTAGAGGGAATATTGGCTATACATGAGCCCAGATTTAGCCTCTCCACTAGACGTGTGAATTTGCAGCAATGTGGAATCCACACAACACAGAAAACGCAGTACTTTATTGCAACAAGGGGCTTAGAGTCCTGGTCACACTAAAATACACATTCTGGTCACATAAAACTCATTATATTGTTTACTGGGGATGTGACAAATCATTTCCTACCTCTGCAAGGAAGGCAGTCATACTAGCAACTAAGAAAAGCATTGATTTCCATTGAGAAAAAAAATGCCCTAGAACCAGGCAATAACTATCTGCCCAACCTACTAAAGCAAGTACTGTCATCTTGTTTTGTATTACAGACTTCATCAGACTAGAAAATATTCCCTAAATGAATCCATTTGGTTTACTAAGTATGATTTTATGTAGCATTTACATGGATAAATCTCAAAAATGACAAAGAAACATGAAACAGAAGAAGCCAGAAAGAAGGATAAGGAAATAGGTTCATCATGAGTCCTCAGCATTATCTAAGAATAAAAAAACACAATAAACCATAAAGTATCAATATTAATAAAAGCAATAGCAAAATAAATTAAACGAATAAAGTAATTTGTTTTATCAATATTTTTGTTACAGCCCTTGAAGTTGCACCCTGATTCACAAATCCCCAATCCTAGCTCAAAACCCATAGCTAAAATAAATGTATGCAACATATACTGTACTTCAAACTGTAATGATTCTAAGTAAGAAGCAAAAAATACCAAATGATGCACCAGGAGGACTCCAATAAGTCATTTTTAGCATAGTCAAAATTTAATATTCGTTAGCGTACTCAAAATGTAATATTTGCTATTCGTCCAACAGACTTCTTCAGAAACTAAACATAAGAACTCAGTCAGTTAAACATTTAAATAATACAAACAATTAACACCAGGCAGTCAGCACATCACTCTCGTTAAAACTAATTACATCATACCTAAATGCTGATTAAAAGCCATAGGACAAAATAAAATAAAATACAAATGAACTGTTTCAGTATTCAAAACTTTGTTGATTAAAAAACAAACTAGTGCTGTAGGAAATAACCAAAACTAATATTTATTAATAGTCACTTTCCTGTTGTTTAAAAAACACTTAATGTTCACAGCGTCATTAAGACCTGGGTAAATATAGTAGACCAGCCTAAATTGCCACTCAGCCTCCCTCTGGGCCACAAGATTTCTAAAGTTGCCTCCCCTTATGTCCTGCCTAACCACCTCCAACATAGAAAAAGTAAATTTCTTCCAGTTAACACAAGCAACAGAGTGCTTAAACAGAGCATTGTTGGAATTTTTTGTTTTAATGGCATACTCATGCTCCAAAATTCTTTTTCTTAAACTCCTAGTGGACATGCCAACATGAAAGGCAGGACATGCAGAACATAAGGCAATATAAACAATACCTACAGTACTACAACTTACCCGGTCAGGAACCGTAAAAGTTCTATCCTCGTGGCCTAAGGAAATGATGGGTCCTTCAAAAATAAATCTACAAGCCCTACAACCAGAGCATTTGAACATCCCGCCACCACTCCCAACGGTACCCCTGGCACCAGAATGTCTTCTATCAGACTCGAAAAGTTGTTTTATACTTCTATTCTTTTTTTAAATAAAAGATGGACTGTCTCCCAAACCTCTGGCTACATCAGGATTACTGGCAATGACCTTCCAGTTATCACAGATAATTCTATGTCTAGCGTCACTATCTACACTCATCTCTAAAGCATACCTGGGACCGTCACTAGTCTTTTTGTTAACATTATCTAACAGTCCCACTACAACCTCTTTCTTGTGAAAGCCATGTGTTAAAATAGGAGGAAAGTCCTTATACCTTCTACTGGTAACTTCATCTGCTGCATTACAAAGTATCTCTGAAGGATACCCCCTGTCCGAAAAAAGACCCTTAATAAATTCTAATTCTGACAGGAAAGCAGAATCGTCAATCATCATATGAGATGCTCTTATAAACTGTCCTCTGGAGACATTACTTTTAATAAAGTTCAGATGCCCACTTTTGAAATGAACATAACTGTTACAAAATGTAACCTTCCTATGTATGGTGCTAAGAAACCTTTTACTAATAGTGTCCCAAATGATGTTAACATCTAAAAAAGACACCTTGGTACCTACTTCACCTACAACAAACTTTAAAAAAAAAGTACTTTGACTCAAAGCATCTACAAATTCCTGCACATGAAAATCTTCAGCCCTAGCAATAAAAAAAAAATCATCTGCAAACCTCATATAGAAAAGAATATTACCATGGAACATTAGGTAGGATTTCCAAATCCCACCACCCTAAAACAAGGTTGGCATATGTGGGCCCTACAGTAGCGCCCATCGATACTCCCTTCAGCTGTTTGAAAAAATTTCCATTAAACATAAAAAATGCATTTTCCAATAAAATATCTAACAAACATATATATATTATAATATTGTTATTGCTTAAATCAGTATACTTACACAAAAAACATCTTACAAAATCTACACTTATATCTTGTGGTATACAGGTGAAGAGAGGTACCACATCAACTGTAAATAAAACTAAATTATCAGAAATATTGCTTGAACCGAAACTTCTTATTTGTCTAAAAAATCCCATGAGTCAGCTATATAAGGAGGTAAACTCTTAACACATGCCTTAAACATATGATCCAAATACAAAGAAATACAGTCAGTGGAACTATCCGAAGCAGAAATGATAGACCTGAAATGGGGGGTTGGTGGCAGACTTATGAAGCTTTGGGATCCCAAACATTACAACTATTTTGGGATCCTCCACATACAAAAATTGAAATAACTCATTGCTGATGTCATTATTCAAAAGTAAATCCTATAACATACCATAAATAACACCATAACTTTTAATGATGTCTAACTTCTCAACCCTTGCATATTCGACAGGGTTAGACAACATACTTTTCATAGCAATGTTGTAGTCATCCACATTCATAATTACCACCCCACCCGCCTTATCCGCCTTCATGAACCTTAAGTCAGTTCTACTTTTAAGCTCATTCAAAGCTCTACTTTCACTGTCATTAAAGTTATAAAAACTGACAGCATTTTTACCTGACAGACAATTCTGAATAGCATTTTCACAAAAGCTTTCAAAGACTTTAATACTATATGTTAAACTGGGATTATATGTAGATGATTTACGAATTAGATTTGTACAATTCACATCACTTAAAATGTACTTTAAATTCAATTTATGAGAAAATAACTTCAACTCTATCAAGGAATTCATAATATTTGCCCTCCTACTTGGGTAAAAGTTAAAACCCAGTTTCAATACCTTAACATGGTCTTCAGATAACTGAAAACTAGATAAATTAAACACTGAAATTTTAGAACTGTCACAAAAGTGAAGCTGCATTAATAGCAAAACCTGCTCCTCCCCCAGCTTCGCATTTGATATTCCCTGCTGTTGCTCTATTTCTGTTGTCCTTTCTGGAAAAAGTTCCTTGTAAAAAAACTCCTTTATTCTTGGCGTTCTTATTGGAACTAGAGGCAGCATCACCATGCGCCTCTCCATTTTCGATAGATCAGCTGGCCATTTTATGTGAAACACCATTCTCAGTGCCAGTTGCTGCTGCTGTAACATCAGTTTTCCTTCTCCCCACCTGTTGGCTTCTGTCATTTCCTTCTACTATATGGCCAGAGTTTAAGGTGGAACTGGAATCCCGAACAATGTCATTTACTTCTTTTTGCCCAGTCTTTAAAGGCGCCACCTTAAAACCCTTACCAAAGTCCTGTCTGTTATTTGAATTCACAGACCAAAAATCATTGTAAGCCATACCAGCTTCATAGACTGCTACATTCCTAGAAATCTTTTTACTTTTATGAAAGACCAAAGTTCTTTCATACTTATCAACATTATCTAGGACCTGATGATAGTCTATATTCAAACCAGGACAATCTTGCAATAATTTTGTAAGGGTGTTGTCTGTGTCTGCAAGTCGTTCCTTAAGGTCATTAAGGGTGGATGTATTGTTTTTGATTAACAGTTTAAGAAAGTCCTTTCCTGCCGTGTCAAAAAAACAAACCAGCTCCTTATAGAAGGGCTGTTAGACACAACACCATTCAGCATCTTAAAAAAATGCAGGTCTTTTGGAACCACCCCAAGCTTTATGCAATGCTCAAAATGCTTGTTTTCCACATATAAGGCACGGTAATGTTTTAAGTCCCTTAGAGATTGGATGCCTCATTTCTAACTGAAGCATTAGCAAAATGAAAATTTTCTCCAGCAAATGGGTCAGAGCTCTTAACACCCTTATCAAAAACGTTTGAATTTACCTCTAGTCCAGGACCTTGTATCGCAGTGTTGTTGCCGGAGGAGTTGCTCAAGGCACTGTCCACCTTTTTACCACTGTTACTCCGGCCCCTGTGAGTATAAATGTCCTTGATTTTATCTGTCAGTGTCACAATCGATTTTTGCATTTCAGCCACTGTAGAAACCAACTCTTCCAATATCTTGTCACTGTGAGTTGGAGTAGAATGCAGAGTCATATCCATAATGTCCTCCTCAAATGCACCAGCCATGGACTAACTGAAAAAAAAACTTAACTAAAAACACAGTAGTACCAGGCAAAGGCGCAAAGGCAAAACCAAGAAGCAAAAAACACCAAATGATGCACCAGGAGGACTCCAATAAGCATATCACTCTCATTAAAACTGATTACATCATACTTAAATGTGATTAAAAGCTATAGGACAAAATAAAATAAAACGGTCATTAAACAGAGCATTGTTGGAATTTATTTTTGAAGGACCCATCATTTCCTTAGGCCATGTGGATAGAACTTTTATGGTCCCTGGCCAGGTAAATTGTAGTACTGTAGGTATTGTTTATATTGCCTTATGTTCTGCATGTCCTGGCTTTTATGTTGGCATGTCCACTAGGAGTTTAAGAAAAATAATTTTGGAGCATGAGTATGCCATTAAAACAAAAAATTCCAACAATGCTCTGTTTAAGCACTCTATTGCTTGTGTTAACTGGAAAAAAAATGACTTTTTCTGTGTTGGAGGTGGTTAGGCAACTTTAGAAATCTTGTGGCCCAGAGGGAGGCTGAGTGGCAATTTAGGCTGCCTTCTATATTTCCCCAGGTCTTAATGACGCTGTGAACATTGTGTTTTTTAAACAACAGGAAAGTGACTATTAAATGAATATACTCAAGAAAAAATCATTATTCTTTTGTCATCAACTTATAGAGAAAGGGAAAATACTAACAAATGAACAGATAACTTACATTTATAATATAAATAAAGGCTACTGGTTGCTTTTACAAAATCTAAGACATTTTCTTATAAATAAAATAGAACAAATGCAACCTTCAGTTAGACATGAAGCTCCAAAACTTATTGAATACCTTATTCTTATCACAAAACAACTTTATCAGGGTACAGGTTATTTGTTTAATATTTATAAAATTGTTAAAAAAACAAGCAATTATCATGAAAAATCATACTGGGATTATTATACTTTAATAAACAACCATCCTCCAATTGAAGAAGAAAAAAGTAATATTCTAAAATATTCCAAATTTTCTACATTATCAAAATACTGGCAATTATTTACTTGGAGATATCTACACAGAAGTTTCTGTACACCACATAGGCTAGCCAAGATGTATTCTATTGAAGATCAATGTTAGAGATGTCATACCAAGATAAAAGCAGATTGGCAGCATGTTTTTTTATGAATATATATGTCTCAATATGTACTGGAAGTCCATTAACTATTTTTTTCAGACTGTTTATAATGATAATTCTCAGTTAACAAAGTCTTTAATTTTATTCAACTCTCCTATTCCAAACTGTGTACCAAAAAAAGACACTAAAATCCTATGGTCACTATTGGCAATTACACATAAAATCATAACAGTACACTGGAAAAATGAGGCTTCTCCTACATTCAAGGAATTTGAGAATTTAACATCAACAGTTGCTCATATGGAAATATTAACAGTGAAGAACAGAACTAAAAGATCTACTTCTTACTATTACTCTTGGATGAAAGTACTAGAAATACTCAAAAAGATTGATGAAGATATATCATCGTATGTTTCTAACTCTATATAATATAGAATTTTAATGTTATTTGCATAGACACCAATGTAAATAGTTATATAATGGTTTGAAGTTAGTAATGTTTTAGAATTGTAAATATGTTATTTATCTTTATTTCATGTAATGCTTCTTAAGACATCGTATTTGAAATAATAAAAAAAATTTAGTAAAAAAAAGGAAAGTGACTATTAATAATTATTAGTTTTGGTTGTTTCCTATAGCACCAGTTTGTTTTTTAATCAACAAAGTTTTGAATACTGAAACAGTTTGTATCTTATTTTATTTTGTCCTATGGCTTTTAATTACATTTAAGTATGATGTAATCAGTTTTAATGAGTGATGTGCTGACTAGCTGGTGTTAATTGTTTGTATTATTTAAATGTTTGACTGAGTTCTTATGTTTAGTTTCTGAAGAAGTCTGTCGGACGAATAGCAAATATTACATTTTGACTACGCTAACAAATATAAAATTTTGACTACTCTAAAAACTACTTATTGGAGTCCTCCTGGTGCATCATTTGCTGTTTTTTGCTTTTTGGTTTTGTCTTTGCACCTTCGCCTGGTAACTGCTGTGTTTTCTAGTTAATGTTTCTAAGTAAGTGAAACAAAAACAAAAAAAAAAACATTTTTTTTATAATTTGCCTATGTAGATGGCTTAGTCTGCCCACATCTCATTTAGGTTATTATTCTAAGATTGAGGATGCTTAATCTTTGGGACAATTAATTACAGAGAGTAGTGAAAAGCTGTTATATCATCTCTCTGGGCAGCTCCATTGCTGGAGAACACAAAAAATACTTAAGTGCAAACAAATCACTCTTACAAAGAGTGAGCAAAAATATACGGGAGATACTTCTTCATACTGTAAGGTCTGAGACTAGAAACAATGATACAAGTAATCTCATGTCAAGTAACAGCACATACATTAGAGGACACTACAGCTCTTAGCAATCCTAAGGAGATTTGCAGTCAGAGAGAGAGAAAGAACACGATGAAACCTGAATTTGCTTTCTGCTAAACAGAGTAAGAGTATTTATTTCACAAAGGCAAAAGATAAACTTGAGGTTTTAGTAATCACAGTAAGGGAGATGATACTTAATTAAGGTACCACCCACTTGAAATTTTTGGTCCTAACTGAATAGTGAATACGTTGTCTGAATATTGAATATGTTGTTTTGATTACCGATTTCTGCTAGAGTGGTAGTCTCTGCCTTGGATCCTTAAATCATTAAAGAAAAATGGTAACACCATTTCTAATAGACAGTGGACACAGTCTGCTATTAATGTTATTTTTTCTGAAGCATTTGGCTTTCATTGGTTGTTATACTTACCAGACATTGTGTGCATTTATAGTCTCTTTGTTGAGAACAGGAAGATAAGGCTGATTAACTCATTCACACCCACCACTTCTGGGGAAAAATGCACCAGTAGTCTACATACATTTTGAGACTTTTCTAAAAAATCAGGTTAAAAAATCCTAAGCACTCCTAAGCACAAATAGCAGTTTTGCTCAAGAGAAATGTTTCTTTATAATATGAATAAATTTTCAGTCCTTCCAACAGTATTAAAATATGACAGAAAATTCCAAACATACTTTTTTGTAGATTTTCACAAAGAACTGCCCATCTCTTAACAATAGTGCAAGATAGAGAGATAATATTAGAGAACTTTTGTTTAGCCATACACAAACTTTTATATAACTAAAAGCAATTTCTTTCTGGATGCTTGTTTTTTTTTTTTTTTTTTTTTGAGTAATTACAGAAATATAAAAAATGTGTATATTTACATTAACAATATAATTATGCTGAAAAAACTACTATAAAAGTCTCACAACTGAAAACTGCCTATAAAATATTATACTTGATAACCCCTGAAGCAAGAACATCCATTCCAATTAACATTCTTATTCCCAGAATTAAATATGCTCTTCCCGTCACAGGGCTTCTTTCCAGTCAAAACATCTCCTTATTTCAGACCACAGAAAACAATATTTTTAGACTTATAACTTTTGCCAAACCCTCAGAACATCATAAAAATGCTAAATGGATTCTCATGGCAGCCACAGCTACCCTCCTTCTTAGCACTCTTACTTTAAAGCTTCTCAAAGTATGCTATTGCCGTCCATTTGCTAACACACTGCTAGTTCACAATACAGCTTGCTCTCTACAAGACAACAGTAATTTATGAGTTAGACCACAGTTTGCAACAGCCATTCAAGAAAGGTCTTTCCAAATCAGAACAATTACACAACTTTTATACACTTTATATTCAGCCAAATGGAAGTTACTTTGGGAATTATCAGCTATGCAGTTAATAACAAGGCCCTCAATGGACAAGTTAGAAATAATAAGCTATCCTGCACTATGGATTTTAAAAGATTATTTTGCCACCTATATAACTCCTAGTCATACTGCTACTTACAGTCATTATATCATAATTAACTTTAGAAATTTTATATATAAACATCTTAAATATAAAGAATGCTTTTTTTATTATTCCCCAATACATTTACACAAGAAATTTTTTTAACCTCAGATTCAAACAAAATCACAATTTTTAAACGTAATGAGCTCAAGTTCTGGTTCCAATTGACTTCTGAACATAAGGCTAAATCTTTTGATCACATAATACAGGAATATCAACTGGACAAATCCATGTGGCTAGACATTCAAACACTCATATTATCTCTAGGTAATAAACTACAAATTATCTCTTCATCCACCAAACATGATCCTAGGATTTTATTACAGTTTCTTCAATCAACCCTATTACATAATTATACTTACTCAGGCAAACTTTCTTTCATTTATAGAATCTTAAGAGAAGAAACATTTAGTTGCCCACAAAACTACTGGAACTATTATAGCTTAATTAATAATAATTCTCTGACTGATCAAGACAAGGCAAATATATTAAAATCAGCAGAAAAAACAACTTTTTCTTTGAGATGGAAACTATATACCTGGAGATTCATGAACAGGTCATTTTACACTCCTCAATTAATGGACAAAATTAACAAAAACAAAATATATGTAATAAATGTAAATCAAATATAGACATAAACTGGGCTCATATGTTTTATGATTGTCCAACTTTAAACATCTTTTGGGGAAATGTAAATGATTTACCACAGGCACTTTTTACTGACAACTTTATTTTAAGCAAATCCTTGGTTATACTTAATACACCTGTTCCACTATGTGTTAGAAAAATAAAGTACTCCTTACTTTGGGCAATGTTAATGGTGGCTAGGAAATCCATAACAAAGAATTGGATATCTGGATCTCCTCCTACATTTTCTGAGTTCAAAAATCTATTAAATGATGTATGTAATTTACAATTAAAAACTATAATTTCTAGAACAACTAGAAAAACATATGATCATCATTTGTGGGTCAATCTGCAAAACTTTTTGAAGAAGTATTAACTTTTATAATAAGTGCATTTTATTCATTCCTTTCTTATCTGTGATATATGATATAAACAGAAAATAATAGTTTATTTCTAATGATTTCAATGGATGTTTTTGTATATACTTCAGTTTTTATAAATTTGTTAATTTCTGTATATATATATATATATATATATATATATATATATATATACATACACACATGTGGGACATATATATGTTAAAATTGTAGATTCACTTTTTCTTTATCTCTCATGATTTTATGTGATTGTATTATGTTACAATTAAAATCAATAAAAATTGTTTTGAAAAAAAAAAAAGAAAGGTCTTTCCACACATGAGTTTCTGCAACTTAGGCTATATCCCTCATGAAATAACTGAACTAGATAAGACATTACTTTTAAAACTAAAACTAAAATGTCATTGCTAATAGTAACATAAATGCAAGTGTTTCAGGGATATGGTTTCATTTCTTTCAGATTGTACCCTACTATAGTTAATTATTACTAACTTTAACTTGACAATTGACATGTTTGACTAAGATGTTCTTCTAAATGTTTAGTTTTTTGTATACATTTGTATGTATGACTTTGAGATATATTCATTTTATGTTTTTGTTCTGCATACTGTTATCTCAGATATGTTTATTCTCCCTCTTCTAGTATTTCTGTTTTATTCATGCAAAATTGCATGTTTGCATGTCTTGATTCAGCCTTGCAAATGAGGAAGTAGCTGAAAAGGGCCCTGTACCAGCCCTCTTACCAAGATAACAGGCAACCAACTAAATAAGAAAGAAATAAAGAAAGAAAGAAAGAAAGAAAAGAATACACTCGATAATATCATTCAAGCCTTATAGTGCAAGTAGCACAAGATTTCTTCCAGCATCATTTAAGATTTCTGCAGTACAAGTATCAGCTGATCACTTTTATTTCTGTGTAAGTCATTTGGTCTTGAAACTATTAGGATGAATTTAGCAGTAGTCTAAACCATCATAATGACTAACAAATAACTACTGACATCTCCAGTCTAATGACAATCTGAGTGGCTGAGGTCTCCTACAATGGCATTTCACGTTAACCCCTCATTAATACACATCTCATTCAGCTATGAAACTCTGAATAAAATATGAATAATAGCTGACAGATAATGGTAGCTGTATTCCATTACTAGGCATCCTACTTTTAGTGCCCTCTTTTTCCTACACATTGCACTCATGTAATTGATCATTAATTGGTAAACTCCTTAGTTAAGGAGGTCAGCTTAAAACAATGCTATGAAACTACAGCACCACAACTACACTAGAAAGGCACTACACATAATAAGGACTTAATGTGCAGCAGTTTAACATTTGGTTCAGTTCTACAAAATAATTGAATAGACACAAGGTATGAGCTGCCATTTCTTCAGCTTTACAATTTAGACTGCACAATAGTACACAGGGAAACAGATGACATGACCAGCACACTGGTACTATGAACACACAAATTTGAAAATCTCTTAAAGTGACAGTACTATATGTTACAGCACCCTTTTTCAAAAGTAAACAAATTAAATGATGTATATATTGTGCATTAACTTTGTTAATAATGCTGTGCAAGGTACAATTATATTCTGTTTAACTAATTTGTTTTATCAATGTGCTGATTTCATGTTTCACATATGAGTTATCAAAACATATTGTTTTAATATTTCAGCACCATTGTACTATTAGATTGAGCAGCTCAGTAATAAAAGATAAGATTTAATAATGTACATACTTCATGTGGCATTATATCACACTGGTTTCTTTAAGGGGTTTCCACATGTGGAATATTTTGGGGATTGGGGCCACAACTCATCAGTGGAATTAACTTAAGCTAATGAAGGACCTGGTATCTCATTCTATCATGACTCGTGCAATCCTTTCTGATTAGCAACAACTTGAAATATACTTACTATTTCACAACAAAATACTTTTGTAGATGCTCTTTTATTTAACTGCTTGAACAACCTAGAACTCTTCTTTTAGCTTCTCACTCCAGTACCAAGGTACATATTGTCATTGTAATTTCTTCAGTGGCACATATATTTCAGACAGAAGGCTTTACCGCAGTAACTATACTGTTCATAACCTTGGCACATTCATTTAGTTTGTGATTACCTCATGCGTTCCATTCAAGCAAGACCCTTCCAGTTTTTATACTGAGCATTATATGATCTTTCCTAAGAGCAAGCACAATCAGCAAAATGTCAGGTTATATCTTACTAAGATATTCTGTTGACAAACAGTTCAGACCGAAATATATATCTTCACAGTTATGAGGCAAATCAACACTCCTTACATGCACACTGCAGAATCTTTTCACTATTGCAAGCTACTTGCAAGTCAGCTGACTCAATATAGATACAGTTTCTGTTCCAGTACACTAAGTGTACATGGTATGTATTCAAGAACACCCCTACCACATTGTTTGTGCTTTCTAGTCACTCAGAAAGATTACACTAAGTGTACATGTAGTCTACACTTTGTGGTAACCTTTATGAATCTCTGTCAATATTTAAAGCTGCAAGCAAATCAGTAGGAAAACTAAAATTAGTAGGAAGAAGGTGTGAGTTATGCCTGTGTTGTCTGTTCACTCAGAACAGTGTACACTTGGTGTACACTTAGTGTAGGCATTATTGAATCCCGGGGTTATTTCTTAGTCTTCTGTTTGCAAGTAAACAATTTCTAACCTACAAGAAACAACTGATGGCCCAAAATAGAGAAGAAACTTGCACAAGGAAAACTTTAACTTGCTCTGTTTCAACTCAGTTATGTGAACGTTTGAGCAGACATTAGATTACACTCTACTCCAGTGTTTAGCTTTGACACCATACTTTGATGGATTCATGTTAATCTGTTAATAGCACATTCCTTGACAGCATAGATATTGAATCTATCCCCACAAATTTGAAATACCTCAACTGCTGAAGACATCAAATACAGTACTGCAAATAGCAGTGTGTGTGTGTGTGTGTGTGTGTGTGGGGGGGGGGGTACTGCAGCATCATCAAAGAACACCACAAAGAAGGTAGAGATGAGGTAAAATTAAAAACAGCTGAATATGGATAATAGCAACAGACCTAAATACAAGCAGCAAAATTAAACCAATAGACAAATAGAAGCATAGCACACTATAAATCAGCAAGGAGAGATGAAATGCAACATTTTGCAACAATGCCCCAACCATAGCACTACCACTGCACTCATCCATTTTAGTAACCTAGTAAATATGCAACGCAACAATGGCCAACTAGTGTCTGCAGTTTTCCTTGACTTATCAAAGGCATTTGATACAGTCTTCCATGCAAAACTAATAACATCACTCTCAGAATTAAAACTAACTACCCCCACTCTATTATGGTTTCAAGACTATCTCTCCCAATGCCAACAAGCTGTTCAGTGGAAAAACTCCCTTTCCCCCCTACTTCCTTTAAAACTAGGAGTACCCCAAGGGTCAATCCTAGGACCCCTACTTTTCACTATATTTACGAATAATCTTCACAAAGCTGCCCCTCTAGCAAACCTGGTTCAATATGCTGATCACTCCACCTTAATCTGCTCTGCCCCCACCCTCCAACAACTTCGAATCAAGACCCAAGAAGCCTTTACATCCATCAAAACCTGGCTAACAAACTCCCAGCTAATACTAAATCCTAAAAAGACCAAAATTATGCTCTTTCATTCTTCCAAAGCAGCAGCACCTACTTCCCCATTCTCTATTTCTGCATCAGATAATAACCCTATCTCCCCCATCACACAAGTCAAATTACTAGGGGTCATTACTGACAATAATATGAAATTTGACAAACACATAGCTCACAAAATAACCAAAATCAGCAAAAAACTAGGAACTCTTTACAGATATAAAAACTTCCTAACCAGCAGCAGTAAAGTTATCATAGCTTGTACCCATCTTTTCTCTACCTTACTATATGCTTCTCCTGTCCTAATTAATCTAAACAAGAGCGATTTAAGCAAGCTATTAGTATGCTACAACAAAATAGCAAAATTCGCCACAAACTCCTCCTACTGCACCCACCACTGTCAGGCCCTAAAACAGCTTTCCTGGCTGGAACTCACTAACACCTTAGCTCTAAACCAACTTCTTCTAGCTCACCAAATGCTGTATCAGCCTGACAGAACTCCAGCCTTACAAGACCTGATCACCCTCTACTCCAGTAACTGAGAACTTAGATCTACTAACAAGGCTTTAATCGCAATCTCCAAAAGCCATTACAGCTCTGGTGACTCCCTGTATTCTAGCAACATTGCCAAGATTTGGAACTCCCTAACACTACAAATCAGGGTACAACCTAACAAAACCATCTTCAAAAAACAGCTTATTTCCCACCTAAACAACTCCTGGACTTGCAACTGCCTAGCACCTGGCTGACATATTCTAACTCCTTTCCCCTACCTACTCCTCTTTAAAACTCCCACAGATGCACTATATATTATCACACGTTACTTGCAACTGCCTAGCACCTGGCTGACATATTCTAACCCCTTTCCCCTACCTACTAAATAACCTCCTCTTTAAAACTCCCACAGATGTACTATATATTATCACACGCTACCTGTAACTGCCTAGCACCAGGTTGACATATTCTAACTCCTTAACCCTTACCCACTATCCAACCTCCTCCCACAGATGCATTATATATTATCCCACATTACTTACCAACTCACTGCTGCCTACTCCCCACTGCCCCATATATACCCATTAACTCTCCCCTAGACTAAGTTGAAAAGCTTTCCCTTAAAATGTCAATACACCTCATATGAACTTGTCTATATTCTCCTCCTATTTTAATTTTTCCTTTCTTGTCTTATCTTCAGTACATCTTCAAGATTATCTCTACTAAACACACTGTATGAACAACAATCATATGTTATTACCGGCTATACTTTTAATTGTATGTCTAAACCACTATACCTATGTAAATATCTTATGCAATCACGTTATTATATGTATATTTTTATAACGGAATGTGTAAACTACAGTGCTCATGTAAATATCGTATGTGTAGTATGTTAGCAATTGTTCTAGAGATTTTCTCCTCGGGCCTTTGCTGAAAATGGACAGCTCTGTCCAGATGCACCTCCCAGGTAAATAAATATAAAATAAAATAAATAAATAAATTCAAGTCTATGAACAGTACACTAATAAATAATTGTATTTAAAAAGTTAATTCAAGTGCTATAACAAGTTCAGTTGCTTATTTGTACAAATAGGTGAAGTGTTGTGGCCCTTAGAGGATAATCTTACCATGGACTGGACTTTCCTAGAAAACACCACTACATCAAGAAGAATGTTGCACACCTTTAATACCCACACATGAGAGCAACCGCACAAGTGGAAATCAAGAAATAAAGTTGTGTAAATGCTTCATTTGAAAGAAACTCCAAAATGTTGCGTTCCTAATGATGGTCAGTGATCCATTGCAGACGTTCCTTATGTACTTCATTAAGATGTCTAACAGGCATCCTGTTTAGACCTGCTAAGTACCTATAACAAATTGTTTCCATCCTATTCTATTTCCATTGTAGCAACTCAAGTACATTATGCAAACCCACTTGTTGCTTCTCCAGCAAGCACCACATATGACAGTGTCATGCTTCCACAGCATTTTGGCTTTGCAACAAACCCTCCTTACAGAGTTCTGCAATTGTTCAGAGATCAAGAGATCAGGGAGATACTCCAGAGGAAGATGTATATTTTTAGATGATCCTATACCAAAACTTTGATATCATTACAAAATGAATATCTGTTACATATATTTCAATAGAGGGCTTGCAAAATCTGGAAATCTGTTTTTTAGACATTCAAATACATGGCGAACCTTTGTAGACTGAAAATATGATAGTTACCAAGATTTTAAAGTGATGCTGAAAGGAGCTATTTGTACCATACAATGCTGCTAATCCAAGTCATTGTACCTTTTGCCACAACTATTGTGAAAAATGGAATAGACACATCTCATGGAAATTTGAACAGACATGTCATATGGCAGTCAGTTCAAAGTCTAACATGGTGAAGGCAAGCGCAGCTAGGAGATCTTGCTTGTTCATTAATTCCAATAACAAAATTGTAAAATGTTATGTGACATGAGGACATAAGCCAGAGGTATACTCTTGATAAATCCTTTTCCCATCAGAAGAGCATGTATAGTGTGTAACTGGCACATTATACTCCCTTGGTCACAAAAGAGGCATCAATATACCACTCTTTGGCACCACTAAGGTCATTTAGATTTGCTGCATTTGTCAGGACACCACCCTGCAGATCTGAGTAGTATTTCTTTACAAATAGACCTGACTTCAGCAGCCGTTGATCACAGTTGAACTCCCAAAGTGTCTGTGCCTTCATATGCTTAGCAACATGTCTATTTCAACTGTGTAAATAAATACACCTCACCAGAGCCCTCCATGAAGGCAAGGCATGGGAACATCCTGCATCTTTTGCATCACACACATCTTATAACAGCTGACATGGTGGCTCACTGCTTTGCCATGCTCCTGTTCTTATGTTGGCAGACCATGCTGTGTGGGTGGGCCTCAGCAGCATCTGGGTGGGGATGATGTGCCACAGCTGTGAGTAACATCTCACTGGAGACTGCTGTTATAGTGCCAGCTTTGCTACAGCACATCTCACTGCTCTTCAGTTTGCAAACCAGTCTAAGCCTTTTCCTTCAGTGCCTTTTCCCTAATAATCACTCATATGGAGTAATGTCTTCTGGGACTGGCTCTCCACATACCTATACTCTGCCTGATGACTCCAGGGGCAGGAGATGAGTCACAATTCAGATAATCCTCTCCATCTCTTTCATTGTTGCTGTTTTCCATAATATCATCAATGATGCATAATGATATGTAGAGCTGAAACTCATAGAGACTATTTCATCTATGGTATGGAAGGAATCCATGAAACTTAACTTAAAAGATTTGCCTTCTCTTTTGTAAGCATGACAAATTTAAAGGCCCTACTCTAAATAAGAATAACAAGCGCAGGCAATGTGTTCTGAGCAGTTGTTAAATGATATCCCTCTCAACTTCAGGTATGCATCAATCTGTGTTTGGACACATAGTGAGAGGCATGAAAGATTGTTGGCCTGGAGACTTTAAAAGAGAAGGGATGAAAGACTTATTAGGACCAGAGCCAGATTATGGTCAAATGGGGCTCTAGGCAGGGTACTAGATCACCCCCCACACACACAGCATCCCCCCTAGAGCCATTTATGTGTCCCATTCTTGGTTATTTCTCCCCAGTTACCATAAACACTGTTCAAACCTCTCAGTGTGCAAACTATTTTCTGCTTTATTTCTAGAATGATTATAGATATTTGGATTTAATTTAAAACCTTTATTCCAAATTTTGTAGCACAAACACTGATAGACGTGCTAAACAAAGCATTACAGTTTCACAGTGAAAACAGACTTAGCATTAACAATAAACCTCTGTGCCCTTGAAACTCATATTCATTGAAATGGCATTGAGACCCACATTCAAAGAAACTGCACCTGGCCAGTGGTGGATTAAGTTTACCTTTTGCTATTTTTAAACCATTGGCTCCTTGCACACCTTTTTAGGACCATACATACATGCATGTGTTCTTTGATTCACCTTCCTGATTATATTAAATTATATTCTTTGTATAATACAGCAGCACATCTTAGAGTGTGTTATAAATTTTTAGTTTTGAAGATCTTTCCACTAAGCAATGAAGCAAAGAATATGAACCAATAATGACAAAACTACTCATTTTACAGCATTTCAACCATAAAAGGCCACTCAAACCTCTGACATTACAATCCAGCATTATCAGTCAATATGTGAAATCTCTACAGAAGTAAAAGTCATCTGATTAATTCCACATTAAAGAGTTCTGTAACTAATGAAGATGTTGCTGCTACAATCAACTTTATATTTCAGTTTTTCGTCTACAGATTCAGAGCCTGTTGCCCTTGAGGAATAAATTGCATATGTTACATTAAAAAATAAAAATTGGTAAGCTGGTAATACTGCAATAGGAATGGATGAGAAACCAACAACAGGTTCATTGTTACTAGGAATCTTATCCAAAGGCGGACATAGTCAAGACGTCAGCACCCCCCAACCTTCCATTAAAGTACAACACAGCATCAGCAGTCTATCTACATGCTGTGGGAGTAGAACCAACAGCCTTCTGCAACAAAAGGAAGTATGTGACCTGTTGTGCTACTAACACTGCATTGAAATTGACTAGCATAATAATGATGAGCATTTGCTAAACAAAACAGTTGCACTTTGAAAACAGACTTAGCATGAGCAACAGTAGGTTCATAGGTTCATAGGATGATACTAGGCTATTGGCCCAGAGGCCCTTATAAGCCTAGTCAAGAATTTTGCCCATGATCTCTCAAAGTCAGTACCTGCTTCCCCTGTCCAGCAAGAACACAGATGGGATCCCTGGGGTATATTTTCTGTCTCCCATCCCGTCGTCCAGGTTCCTCTTAAAGAAGGCTAGAGAGGTACTCTGCTTGACATGGAGAGGGAGTCTATTCCACAGATGGGAGAGTCTTTGGGACACAAATCTATCCCCCCCCAACAAGTTCTATTAATGTCACAGACCAGGTTAAGGCCATACGTGCAGGTTGCGCAAGTGGAGTTTGTATTATGCAGCAACACCATCAAGGCTGGGTCTGAAATTACCTTGTATGCCAGACACAGGTCACCTCTGAGCAGTCTGTAAACTTCCTTTCCCTTGAAACTCACAGTTCCTTGAAAATGCACTGAAGCTCACAATTACTTAATGCACTGAAACTCATACCTTTTTTAGTAGTTTGGTAGCTGGCATAGAGGATTCAGGCTCTTGTCTCCTGTAAATAAGGTACAGGGTTTGAGCCTCAGCAAATTAACTAAGGCATTTTACACATACGGCATTTGTTGATGCACGCAGGACACACAGATGCAGAGGGTGTTCTTAAAAAACAATTTTTTTTTTTACTAAAAAAGTAAATGTTGTGACAGTCCCCAGTCTGTGGCCTCCCACCCAGCCAGTGGGCCTAGGTCACCTACTGCTGGATCTGGCTCTGATTAGGACAAGAAGAGATACCACCATGGACAGACTCTCTTCCAAATTTCAAGTCATTCAGCAGTCCATTGGAGAGTATAATAAGGCTCCGTACAAATCTTTGCAACTGGGCCTGAATGCAACCTCCATCCTTACCTTTTTAAAGTCTTCCTTCCTGCCCTATCTTTGGGACACAGATGTGGCTAATACTTTGGGGGGAATCATGATCAAGGAACTGAACATAATATTTTAAATCAGGTAGAGCAGCAAGGCACCATCTCTGAACAGGCTAATCACTAAAATATAAAAAGCATATGCTGGGGTCCAAGCTATTATTATGCTAGATCTCTGCAAAGCATTTGTGAGAACAGGAAGTCTATTTATGTTTTGTTAAGAATCTGTTGAATCATTGCCTTCATACCTCTCAACCTCTTAGAGTAAGAAATCTGGACAAAGCCACAAATAAAAGTGGTACAAAGCCCCCAAAATAGGGACAAGTTTTAAATTCTACTCTTACAAACTTAGAAAGTTGATAGCATAACAGGTTTTGCATCAGCATGACTTTTCTGAGTGTATTAAAGCTGAAACTCAAATGTCTGTCATGATTTTCTGATGTTAATCTTTAATGATTTGCTACTAATTTGCCAGAAAACTACAATTTTATGAAAAACAGACCAAAATATGAGTTAAAAATCTGGACATTCTGTGAAAATCTGTACAACTGAAAGTATGAATTTGCCTTCTGTAAACAATGGAAAGGTACATGCCAGGAGATCTATGTCATTATATTGAAAACCCCAAAATATTGAGACCCAGAATGTCAAAAACTCAAAATATCAGCAACCTATTTAATGCAGGGAACAAGCTCCACTGCACACTCTGTGCTAATAATATATACAACAGTGTAGAAAGGATAAAGTCTCATTTTTTTCAGTCAGATTGGAACCCATGCCAGTTTACTATCAACAGGCTTCAGAGTGTCAGAGTCAAGCTAATCTCCTAGTCACAGGTGGGTTTTATTCCTGGGAGGCTGGGTCTGGACTTTGACAGAACTTGTATTATACAGTGCAAGGACTGCAATTTAAATAAGCCCACTCCACATTCAGCCCTACTTATAGGCTCGCACAAAGCATTTGACTCAGTCATATTTGCCTACCTGTGAATGGTCATGAAGCAAAATTGTATCTACAAGCGTGTAATTGCAGTCACACAGATCATGTATAATGAAATCTTCTTCTTCTTCTTCTTCTTTATTTTGAGGGTACTAGCCAGCATAATATTATCTTACGTCTTTCACACTAGGGATGGGCACTAAGCCAGGTTTTACTCTCTCACCTACCTTGTTTATAATGGCAGCTGAGTTACTACATACAAAAGGAAAAGAGAAGGTAAGCGTGACTTTTGGGAAAGTAGGCCGAACATGGTACTGATTTCTGTAGTTGATGCTTTGACCTTTTCTGGTGATTATATATTTGATGCTAGGTCATCAAAGGCATATTGTTACAGGTTGAAAAATTACCCATATTAGTCACAGATATGGAAGACACCCTAATGCATGTGATTAACTCTGTGGTAAAAGGGCATTAGTTGTGATGGAGGAAATGCAATGGCCATAAACCATTAGGTACCTGCAAGTACTTAGGCATTATTCTAGTGCACAAAAGTATGGAACTGGTAGGTATGAATCTATGGCATTTGTGGCAGAACTACTGATCACAGTACACACATATGGATAGCCTTGAAGTTATCATTGTCAGGGAACCTGAACATCTAGCTTGTTTTCAAAAACAGCATACATTTTGTAATATGACAGAGTCAAGCATCCTTATAAGTGGCGTAATAAGCAACAGTGACTTTAAAGTAATTATTATGGGAAAGCACCAGGGCTAAATTCAAACCCCAGACCATTCATGCTTCTAAAGTTTATAACAGTACATTACAATATTTTTCCTTGCAAAGATTATTACTTTTTATGTGGAAAGGAATAGCGACCAGACAGCTGAAGCTGAGTAAGTGCAATATTATCAAAGATAAAGCCATCAGGATGATTTCAGCAGAACTAGTTTGGTAAAATGTTGTGCTTCATGAAATTCCAGAAGGCTGAATGTATTTAGGCAAGAGCTGGAGAAATCCGTGACTTTTGGGGTTGAGTTGGGGCCTAATTTAGAGTTATATTTAAGACTGCGGTCAAGGGTAGGTTTAAGGTTTTGTTGTATGGATTGAAAGGGTGTTGTGCTCCTTGTGGGTAATATCAGGAGGGTATATATCACTATAAATTGCATTTGTAAGTATTTACATCTCCCCATATTTTGTCTTCGCATTCAAATGATTTTTCAAGGAGCAGATTTAATATTTTGGTGCTTGACAACTACTACAGTAACAGTGCCGTTTTTAGTGATGTGGTCTGCACTCATCAATCTGCACAGCTTTATGGGCCAAAATAAATATTTCAATAAATCCAATAAAAATAACTCCAGCAAAAAAGTGCATCTTCCTGAGAAAACTTTTTTAAAATAAACCTGCCATCACAAATATGAACTCTGACAATATCAAACCAACTCCAATAAGATGGCCTCTAATGAACATGCAAAATTACAGCTTTCTTCTAACAGTTAATTGTATATTTTTATTACATTTAGCACTGACATAATATTATCTACTGCATTAAGATTTAGTGCCTTGTGTCTTCTAATAACATTTGCCTTTGAAATGCTTTGTAATTCAGTTCATTGAAAAAAAAATCTACACCAATATGGGCGATACCTCTGATCTAAATCATGATTACATGTTTTGTCTGAAGACAGGTCTAGTTTCAGCAGAGAGCCTGAAGAAAGAAGTAACACAGACAGTAAAGAAATGGTGCTCAAGAGGACAATTAAACTCATCAGGTAGCCTAAAATGCCACAATCCCAGAAAGAAGCTTTTTCAAACAAGCCAGAAAGGCAGAGATGTTTTAAACTATTCAGACATAAGCATCACTGAATCTGAATGCAGTGTACTGTACTGAAGTATGAATTAAACTTTGTCCTCATAGCTTTTTCTCCCTTTCAGGCATTTTAGCACACAGCTTTCACTTATAGAAGAAATTGCAGTGGACACTGACTGTTGTTTATAAAAATTAAAATAGCATGTCATTTAGTCCTATCCCAAACAATGGTATACAGGGTTACACATCGAAAGAACAAAAGTGACGAAGTGCGAATGCTCAGATGAGCAAAAATGCCGCAAATCGAAGGGTTTTTTTTAATGCAGTACAGTGAAGTTCGGAATATTTGCCTTGTGATCTCGGAGTTGGAATATATATTTAGTGGGGGGGGGGTATGTTTTTGATTTGCGGCATTTACGCTCATCTGAGCATTTGCACTTTGTTCCTTTCGGTTTTTCAATATAGACCCGGTATAGAGTCAGTGTTAATAATAAAATTACCACTAAAAGTTTTGACTTATCTGGACTGCTTAATGTCAGCTGTAATATATTAGACTTCCATATTTATTAGAGGCTAATATTAATTCAGAATCATTACATGACAATTTAATCTGCATTCCTTTAAATTGTTTACTAAGTTGTCTTCTGATTTAAATGTATATGTTAAAACATCTGACTATATAATAGAATCCGTTAAAATGAATGCACAAAAGTTGCAGAATATGATTTAGTTAAAAGAGGTATACTTTATAAATGGAGCAATAAAGTAATCATAGAAAGGCTGATGAGTGTTTCGTCTCACTTTGTGCACAGAACAAGGAGGTAAAAAAATGAATTTTGCGTCTTTACTCGGTGAAGCCATGAATCCTGAATTTTTTTCACAACACTACCCTGGTAAGAATTGTAGCAAAATATCTATTTTTATGCTTTACTTAAAGTGCATGAGATATAAAAAAACCCAGTTTGTGCACATGTAGGATGGAGATTTGAATTTAACTAAAAATGTATTGATGGCATTAACTCTAACAAATCTAGAGGAAATTTTTATGCTGCATTTAACAGTAATATATTTTAGATTAAGTTGTAGCTGGAATACGTGGTAAAGAAGCACTTACCACAAATAATGTGAAACCTACTTCTGAGAATCCTATTCTGTGTAAAAAAGTAACCCTCCATCTCATGTCATTCATGCTATACCTTATGGTAAACTCAAGCTTTTTAGAAGAAACCGAATACTAGAATCTGACCTTCAATTGTATTTATTTATTTATTTTATGAGGAAGTGTTACAATGCTTTTGTAGTATGTGCATCAGTGAGTAAAGGAATGCAGGTAGAAATGACATTACATCAGGATAAAGCAAACATACTTATATCCCCTGGAATACTAATAGCTTTCTTATGGATAAATGAAAGTTATGTATTTACCATAACATTAGATCCATGCTGCTTGTTTTCTTCTGGTTCAACCTTTGGGTTTATCATATCTGATGTGATTTGACCTCAGCACTTTCACAGAAACTTGGGTCCAGGCCAGGGCTCTGACTCCTCCCCTACCCATAATTCCATCAGTTCCCCAGAAAACTTCAGGTAGAGTTTGCCTGCCTACAAAGATGTTATACCATAAAATGTATACAGGCTTACTCGATATATAGAGAAACTGTGACAACGACAAGGCCTCTGGTTAGGTCCAACTATTTGACTGGTATCTAAAATTGATTAAGATTGGGGGGAAGGAGGGAGGGATGTTGAACTGGATGAAAACAACACAATATGGATCTTGAGTTATAGTAAGTATATAACTTCTGTATTTGATGGTTGTTTTCATCTGATTCAACCTTTGGAACAGATTCCCAAGCTACCAAAACACCTAGGAGGAATCAAGGAAGGACATTCCTGAGAATGTTGAAACCAAAGGACATACAGGATCTAGATGTTATGTCCACCTTGTAGTGTGACACAAAGGTATGAACAGCAGACAAAGTAGCTGGAACACAAATTTCATCAATAGGAACCCTACTCATAAAGGCAGTGGATGCAGCTACCATCTTTGTGGAATGAGCCTTTGCTTTGCCATGCAAGGTCAATCTCAACTTTTCATACATAAAAGTTATAGTCAGAAAGCCTTAGCTTTAGAGAGAGCAACGAAAAGCTGATCAGATTTTCTGATATCCTTTGCTCTGTGTAAATAAAACCTGAGTTGTCAATGAACATCTTGCAAGTGTAAAATATATTCTCATTTGTTAGAAAACTTTGAGAAGAATACTGGCAGATTGATAGTTTAAGGTTTGTTTCAGAATCACTGCAGGAAAAAAAAACTTTTTTTGACTGAGAGGATAGCAGGAAAGGTACACATAAATGAAGAACCTAATCTACATCTGCAAAAGCTAGAGAATTTAACATAAAAAACTATTTATATCCATGATCAGGCAGAGGCCTCAGAGGCCTCACAAACCACATCCATATGGATTAAGCTGCAAATGAGATCTAAAGTACTTTGGAGAACTGATGGAATTATGGGGAGGGGAGGAGTCATAACTCTGGATCCAAGCTTCTGTAAAAGTGCAGAGGTCGGATACAGTCAGATCCAATAACCCAAAGGTTGAATCAGATTAAAACAGACAACATAGGATCTGAAAATATATTCTAAGCAATGTTTTGGATTCTACATATGATAATGGTAATTACAGAGTCATGTTTGTTATTCCCTATTGTAGGTTAGCTTATGAAACTAAAGATACTACACATATCACACTAAAAACATTTTTAATGCTAACACTAAACCTCAGAGCTGTGTAAGTGGTTAGTCCATTAATCTTCACCTAAGAATTTCTTTACTAGAGGAAATAACATAAGTGGCTGGATGGTTCCATCTAGACTTTATAATTCCCCTTTCCTCATCACTTGGATTTTTGGCTACTTCTTTTCATATTGTATTTTGCCTTTAGAAAGTGCAAGTCTTGCATATGGTCATATTCCAGAAAAGCTTTGTTGATGCCTAATGTCAGTAATTTTACTCAGAAGCAAATTTTAACTTGCTTCAGTGTGTTTGCAGTCAAGGATGTACAACGGAGTACACATTTTTATAATTTCATTTTTTTTTTTTGCAAAGAGAGTTGCAAACATTTTAAAAACTCTGGCATATTTAAAATCCTTTTATTGTATTACGCTATAGACTATATATGTGTTTTAGAATGCCTAGTTGGCTATGCAAGCTTTTTTCCTTAACCTTGTGATTACAGTATTTCAGCAATTTTAAGAAATGAAAAGGTATACTGTTCAGAAACATTCATTTTGAAAAGCAAGTTGGTGTAAAATTCAGAATATCCAGGTTATCCATTTGTGGTTTACTATACTTGGTGGACAAAAGCCTGTGGAATAAGTTTTATTGATGAAACCAGTCATCCCTAATTTATTTTCAAATGAATTAATTACAGAATGAAATGACAATAAAAAAGAACTTGAATTACTAAAACTGGAAAGTTCCTTTAAGATGTAATATATTGACCCTGGGATTCGATAAATTCCTTGTAGGTTTCTCATGAAGCTTACACAGAGTGTTCATGTGTATGCGATGATGCACAGTCAGCAGCAGTGCTCATTGCATATTCATGCTGCAACTGCATTTAAACGTAAATAAGCATGGTTTGGGGCTAGGAACAATGAACAGAAGGTCAGCAGTTTTGCACAGAATGCCAGAATGATCAACAGTGCTTAACAGATAAAAGTTTTCATAGCTCTCAGTCTCTTAGTACAAGACATCTGGACAATGCCCAACACAATGGGGAGACAATGACTCAGAAACCGGGACAGATTTGACATATTTGCTGTTTAGAAATATATTAGAATAAGTTTGTGTTAAGATGCAGTTTCTGAAGGACTTGAAGTCTGAAACCCAAATGTATGCAATTATTGAGTCACATTAGTCCTGAGATCATCCTAGTGATATGGCAGAAAACCACAAATTTGATAAGGAACACACCCAAGTATATATAATGCAAAAATATGGGCATTCTGTGAAACTCTGGACAATTCAGAGGTATGATAGATATGTATATGGTCCAAACACAGTACAGGACAGTGTATACAGTGCAGAGTATTGTGAAATCTCATTCCTGGCATTCTGTACTGAAGTTGTATAAATGGACTGCCATGTAAAATAAACATTCAGGGGAAGTATATGTATTGAATAGGGACATGCGGATGAATTGTAGGAATGAACACAGGGAAAGAGGGCAGGTGAAACAACCTAATGTACAGCAGATGGTGGCATGTCAATGGAAGACAGTTGTAGCAGCAACATTAATCACATATCAATATGGTACAGTAGGGACTGCACAGTGAAAATGTATATTATGTGACTGTCACACAAGGTGACATAACAATGGGGAAGATGTCTGTGTGAGATAAGCATCCTTACATGAACAATGCAAAGGACATCTATCAGGGATGTTATATATCACTAGGGTAGGGTGCATACTGTGCAGCTGTGCAAACTAATTTGCCTGAATATGAGTGTAGTCTTAGCAGAGGTGTCCAGCAAGTGGGACACAGGTAAAGTCTCATGGACAACATTAAAAGAAGCAAGCACAGTTATGTACAATATCAGAATAATACCACCAGTAATCCCGTGTCCCTGAAATAACGTATGTGATTTAGAGTAATCAGAGATGATTCTGTGCAAACACACTTGTACAACTATTATGCCATGTCCACACTCTATGAGGATAATCATGAGCACTGTCCTGGCACTGTGACTTTTGCTGGAGGTGTTAGGAGGGACACTGCTGTACCTGTATGTGACATTATGATCAATACAGGCTAGATGACTAGTGTGCATGGCATATATATACATATATGGCACAAAATACACTGTCACAAATGTTACCCATGCCATTAATGTTGTCAAACAGTTATGTATGTACTGTGCACATCACCAGAACAGGTAGCACACATGCATCTGGTGTAACAACTTGATCAGGTTCTGCACCATCAGACAGTAATGTTTATGCCACAAAAAGAATGCCAAGGTATGGCCAATAAGATGTGTGACAGCTCACTGTGACAAAGGTAATATACTTCAGTTACACATCACTGGAAGATGTGTAGGGAGGTACATGAAGAAGAGTGCATTGTACTCAGTTATTGGTGTAATGAAGGTTGTGAACTATGGAGGTTTTGTTGCTTCTGATTTGGATGTCTTTCACATACTCAGTAGTTGTATTACATACAAGTGAGTACTCAGCACTCTGACCACATGCTGGTGGATGATCCACTTACCATCTACCCCAGGACACAGGTCACATACCTATTGGTCTGATCATAGGGTGTGCTGTCTACATATACTTGGGTTGTGTGTTTGTTTTCCTGATATAACAAATCCTCAATGTTTTTGTATCATTGCAGGTGGTGTCATGGCTGTGGCACCAAGCTTTGGTATGCACTGATACTGTCTGTATTATGCTACTATCACAGTTAGAGTCAATGATTGTGCATAATCTGTAGTCCTTCAGACAGGTGTTTGGACACAGGATGTGTATGTCATCTGTGATGCCTGTCACTTAAATAATGGACATGAACATCTGAAAACAGAATAAGGGTGTCTAATCCCTCATACATATAATTCACATCAGGTCCACTATTTAAAGTGTTATAAGTGATCGTGAATATATCAGGAAGTGGAACAACAGGAAAAAATGTATAGAATATCCTGTTTTTGAACCCAGGACCATGTGTATGGCAGTTCTCCACTTAGACCTGTTGCCAGAAGAATGTTGAAATAACACCTGTCTATATTTCAGTTCATTGTTATGAACTGCACTGTCACAACCATAAAAATAGGTTGCACACCCTGTATTAGAACTCAGGCCATCTGTTCTCCAGCCCTGCACTTACATCTGCAGCCACAGGACTAGTTACATGATATTTGCATAATTTCCTATTCATTCTGACGTTATCTGTGTTAACCAGCATGCAACTGCACTTAGGCTATTTGAGCAGTGCCCAAAGGAACTAATTGAATGTATCCGTTTTAAATTATTGGCTAGCTGAATCTCGTGTGCAGGTGTTAGGGAACCTAAGTAACCAACATGCAATACCACTAAGCAAAGTTGCACGATGGAAAGCAAAAATTGCAACAATGTATTGTTTTTGACCTTTGCGCTTTTACAGGCACACTGTCTGCAGGTGTTCTGCAGGTGTTCTATCTGCTTCCCGGGTGGGCAATTAGCCCAGGTTTACACACTACCTAAGCATCGCTCAAATGAGATAAGCACAGCCAAACCTAATATAAATTTTTCTCCATTTCTCTTGTTTGTGCTAAGCTGCTCACCATGTAATGACTGCCATTAAGAAAAAAAAAATTAAATAAAAGGGAAAAGTAGTTCAAATGAAGGAAAGCAATCTATGAAATAAACACGACAAAATGTCTGCTAGTACACATGAAATATTTCTACATAAGTCTGAATTTGAACTCTCATTCCAATGAACCTTCAGAACACAGTAGGGCTGCTTCATCTCTCTTTGCTACACATACAGCGTTGCTGTAAGGAATTGAAGTCATTCTACATACGACCAACTGCAACATCATCCACAGTGCTAACAAACCATATAACAGTTATTTGTACATGTATTCATTTCAGATGTAGTGCACTGAATGATCACACAACCATTTATGACTATTGCTTGCAAAAATGCAGCTCTGTTTTACCTCTCTGACTGTTTGTGTACATTTGTGTCTTATTTGACCAGTAATCTGAGATGTGCAGTCTGTAAGGCATTCTATATCCTTGTCCTTAAAATGTATGAGAATATTACATGGCAATGATATATAGTTGTCAACAAATGAAAGGGAGGTTGGATGTTAATGAACAGAACCTGTGAATTATGTGCTACTTACTTACATTTCCAACCTTATATAATGACTTCTATACACTTTGTAATTCTAACCCGACACACCAAGTAGAGGTAGAGCAGTCTGCATTGCTGTTGAGTTTTCCTTCTCCCTACCAGTAATCATTCACAGTGGCAGTCTATTAGCAACAAACACATACAGGGTGTCTGCACTATGTTTACACCTCCTACAAGGAGCCACATATTTCAGATTCAGCAGTTCTAATGAGTTCACACCTCATTTGCATCTTCACTGTGCAGACAGCCCTGAAGCTACACCATAAAAAAGGCAATCATGTAGCTAGGGAACCTGAAGGTGAGGAGACTTGTTTATGTGGAGAACATAGAAAAGAGGCTTTTACTTTGGTATATATCTGGACAGAAGATTAATAAACGTGAGAAGGTATGCTTGCGGTTTTCAGCTATATAGTGCATATTCTGAAACATATGTGTTTATATATATATATATATATATATATATATATATATATATATATATATATATATATATATATATATATATATATATATATATATATATATATATATATACATATACACACACATATATATATTTATTTTGATTAGCAAATGCTGCACTTTCGTCCGTATGCATTAGTTAGAAGTGTACTGATGGCATGGGCATGTTTGTCAAGGTATTTAACAGGTATACATGATTGGCAATACCTTACAATGGAATGTTCTGTGTAAAATCTGTGGACATGTTTCAGGAACATTTCATTTCATAGCACTTTTAGCATTTCAATGAATGGTTGTTAGCAAGATGTGTCATTTGCCTGTTTTTTGGGGGTAGGGGAGCAAAGCTGCATTTTTGTTATGGCACAAACAAGGATATGTTGCTGTTGTTACTTTCCCTTGTTTGGCACCCAGCCTGTTGTTCATATTTCAAATTTCTAGACTGTTTTATGTTTCTCCAGTGGGTAATAATGGAAATGCTACCTTTTCTGTTTAATCTGGGAAGAATGGTTTTGTAGTTATGTGATACTTATGCATATTATCCTTGTGTTATGTTTTAGGACACCTAGGACTATGGCACCCAGATATCTCAGTCCCCAAGATCCAGCCTTCAGAGACCCTGAAAATCATGTAATTGTGGAAGCTTCTAGGTGACATGGTGCCTTTCTGCTTGAGAGGAGACATGCAGATATGTCAGGCAGTATGCAAATTTGACAGCAGATAGTTGCAGATGTGAATTCAATAAGTGGACATATGATCAGGTGTACCATAGGGCCACTGACATTCTATTAACCATATGTATGTGGGTTTTTTCTCCCAGGCCTACACTGAAAATTGGTACTTCATGATCTGGTCAGACTTTCCTGGTAAACAAATGCCAAACAAATAAATAAATAAATAATTATCAACTTATACATGGTGCGAGTGCTGTATGATCATTTTGGGGTCTATATCAAATGAGCGAATTGCACAACTTGTGAACGCTCATAATATCGAATGTACCGGACCTTGAACTTCCTATTATTGAACACCCCCGCTAAATATATATTCCAACTCCAAGATCACACTATAGTGCGGAAAGGGCAAATATCCCAGTCTTCACTGTACCGCGATCTCAGAAAAAGCACTTCGAGGTCCGGTACATTCGATATTATGAGTGTTCGCAATTTCTGCGATTCACTCATATGATATAGACCCATCATTTTGACCTATTTAAAGCATTTTCTATGATCTTTAGATTTCAGATAAGGAAATGACCCAGATAGTTTGTCTATGGGTAGATTCAGGTTTGGATAATCATGTCTTAACAATATACATTGATATTTCTATTAAGTCTCCCATGCACTTTTAAAGTTTTATTAAAGCACTCAACTCACCTATCTGTCTGAGAGTGATAAAGAGATGCCAAAGTTGTTTCATTTAAAAAAATGACAAAGTTCTTATATTACTCTGGAATTGGACAGAGTGCCATGGTCAGTAAGAATTTCTCTACGAATTTCTACCTAACAAAAAAGCAATATAAGTTCCTTTGCTAGAGACTTTGCATTGACTCCTTGCAGGGGCACTATCTCAGGAAATGTTGTTGCGTGAGTAATAATTATCAGAATATACTGCTAGTCCTTGCTTGATTACTTGTTGTTTATTCAGATGGAATATCTACAAATATTATGAGTATCAAAGGGTTCTTAAACACTGGGTTAGGGCTGTCTTTTGACATTATAGATAAGCTGTACAATGATTTTCTATGTCCTTCATAACACCAGGCCAGTAAAATGTAACTAAAATTCTAGCTTACCCATTCACTCAAACTATGTCTGTGTGATAACTTTATTAAAAGTGTTCTTAATGGCCTTGGAACTAATAACTGGGTCAGTATCCGTTGTCTGTCTGTGATTATCCTACAGAGTGCATCATTTCGTTAGTTCAAAATATGGGTATGGAGTGGAGCTGTTTTGTTCCTTTGGTTTTCCTTCAGCTCTTGCTCTATTCTCTGTGACTCAATGTACCGTCTTCCAACTGAGTCATTTTGAAATTGACACAGCTTATCTGGAAGCAGCTAAAATCTCCCCTTCCTCTAATTTGTGCTCTAAAAAGTGCAATTAACAACAAAAAAAATTTTCCACTGGGGTACTGATGGTTTCCCTTTCTGTTCTTCAGTTTGTATTTTATTTACTTTTTTCTTACAGTCCTGTTTCTCTTTCTTACTAGTGCTCAGCTTTGGTGTTCAGGAAGAAACTTTAGACCTGGCATTACCATTGTTTCATATTTCAAGCTTCAACTGCATTCACATATCTCCTTAATACACCTCCAAAAGAGAATCAAAGGCTCCACAGCATTACATTATATGTAGTGTATGTTATTCTTATTAACATATTTATAATTTATTAACATATCTTATTTATTATTAACATATTTCATGGTATATATTTATCAGCATTAACTGCCAACACACCACCGAGCTGTCCTTCTGCTTTGCTCTTTTCCTCTCTTCTGTCATTTCTCATCTCTGACCAGATTCCTTACTCCTCTAGTTCTTTCTACACTAATCTCGACTTCCACTGCTACCATAATTTCCATGTCTATTAACTTCTTCACTGTAATTGATTTCTCTTACACCTCCCTCTGTTACATTAGTCCCTATCCCTATCCCTGTCCCTATCTTTACTCACATTCACTGTACATGGCTAGCTCTGTTCTTACCTGCCAGCTCTTTCCAGTTCACTGATTGGTCTTGCTAACCACCACAGTCTCTCACTCTGCCAATTCTGTTTACCCTCGTTGCAATCAGGCTTACTCTGTCCACCCACCCCCATACCCATAAACTTATAGTCACCCCACCCACAATCAACTCCTAAAGAATCAGACTACTTTCCACCAAACTAACAGCACAATTTTCAAAATTGGACACTCCCTACTGGTTAAGTTCAAGTCAATCAAACTTGATAAATACTATTCTCCCTCTCACACAGTACAATGTTCTACACTTCTAACAATATTTTTCATCCTCCATTTTACTCACAGTACTGTTATTCTTAAGCTTAGCCACAACACTTGCAATAACACAACCAAACCCAGTTGCACTACAATAACATCATCCACTACCCCTAAAACAAAGCCACTACTCCAATATCTCCCTTTAACTACTTTCCTATCCTTTCCGCTATAACTTCTACACCAAAATAAAAAACAGTGCTACCATCAAACCCCACTTTATTGCTCTAAATCCAAACCTCAAAACTTAATACAACCCACTATATACTTACCTAATACTAAAACTTCTACAGAGTGGTGACATACAGCCAAACTCAGAAACAAACACACAAGCACACTCCACCAGTCTAAAACTATTTACTATCAACCTAAAAAGTATATGCAATAAAATAACCTCCCTGCTTGCTTGGATTGAACAAAACAAACCAGATATACTAGCCCTAACAGAAACCTAGCCACACCCCTGCATAAAAGATACCGAAATCCCTCCCAACTTCACCATATACAGCTTGGACAGACCAAAAAAGAAAAGTGGAAGAATAGATCTCCTTTATCCCTCTATACTCAATATAATTCCATACCCACACAGTATACCCAAATTCCATAATGCCAAAATACTAGTGACCACCCTAAACCTTAACGACTCTAAAAGAAATCTGTATTATCATTGTCTACATCCCACCTGGAAATAATATACCAGTCCTGAAAGATACACTGTCCTGGACTACTGAAAACATCAAAGTAGAAACAGTCATCCTAGCTGGCATGGACATAAATTGGCAATCCATCACTGCAAAGTCCCCCAGAACAAGTATTAACTTGTACAGCTACAGACAACTAATCACCAGCCCTACATGGTTCAACAAAGACTTTACTAGCCACTCAATCTTAGACAGGAATCTTGTATATTACCCAACTAATTTCTCTTCCTCAGGTACACTCTTGTTCTCACTAAGTGACCATCTTCCAGCTTTTGCCATCAAAGCCACCACCAACCTAACAAAAAACATAAAATAAAAACAGTTAGAAATACTACAAGACTCAACCAACAAACACTCAGTAATTTACTATTAAAAATTAACTGGGCAGCCTTAAAATTCTACACCTCAACAATGCCGTACAATACTTCAATACTACCTTCCTGAAAACAATTGATAGTCTCGCCCCTATACAAACAAAAAGAGTAAAGAAAACAAAAATCCTATAGTTAACAACTAACTGCATTGACCTCATGAAGCAAAGAGAAACAGCACAGAATATATGGAAACAACAGAACCCAACAAAATCTCCAAGCCTTAAAACACTATGCAGTAGAGTAGCCAAACTATTTGACAACTGTAAGTAGTCCTATTACTCAAACCTTCAGCTACAACACAAAAATAACCCTCCAAAAATTTGGCACTCTGTAACTATCCTCCTTAGCCCAGGAACAAACAAGGATTGTTCCCTTTCACCAAATGCACACCCATCAGTAATAGCAGAGGAATTTAACAAACACTTCATAAAATCCATAGCAGACCTACTCACCACTAACACTAACTCAGGACTCCCCCACCAAAACCCACACACAAACTACAACAGCTCAACACCACCCACAACAGACCAAGCTCATAACTGCACCAATAGCCAACAAAATAACTCCAACTCTACTTTCTATTTCTAGCCCATACCCACTTCTAAAAAAAAAACTACTGCTCAGGCTAAAATCCTGCTGCACATCAGCAGACAACCTTCCACCTCAATACATGAAACTCACTGCTGACTCAGTTGCTTATCTAGTCAGCATCCTGATAAACAGATCACTCTCAGAAGGCACAGTCCCTACAATATGGAAACTGTCACACATTACAACAATTCATAAAGGAGGGTGCTCCACAGAAATATCCAATTTCTGCCCAATATCAATACTATCACTTTTATCCAAAATCTTGAGAGGGTGCATTCACCAACAAATAATGAAATATTTACTCCAAAACAACCTGCTCACTCAAATTCAACATGACTTCAAGCCAGATCATAGCATATCCACTGCACTATTATCCTTCACAAATACTGTTAACAAGGCCAGGGACAAAGGATACCTAGTATCTGCAGTATTTTTGGACCTCTCAAAAGCCTTCCACACAGTTTCACACATTACTACTAGATACACTATCAAACCTAAGATGCTCCACCACCACACTTCAGCGGTTCAAAAGCTACATACATAATTGGAAGCAAGCAGTTAAATGGTCTAACCAACTCTCCCCTTCCTACAAAACCCTATAGGATTCCCCCAAGGCTCCATCTTAGGACCCCTACTGTTTAACATATTCACCAATAAGCTATACACTTCCTCTTCCCCAGGAACATTAATTCAGTATGCAGAGGATTCCACCTTAATTGGTGCCTATTGTACTCTCCCTGAACTGTGAACCAAACCCAGCAATCATTCACAGCAATTGAATCCTGGCTAACAGAAGTCCAACTCTTTTTAAATTAAAAAAAAAAAAAAAAAAAAAATTATAATCTGTCACCCCAAAAATACCACCCTCAACCCAGACCAATTTAATATACCCACAGCTGAAATTGTACAAGAAACTAAACTTCTACGTGTTATTATTGATAGCAAACTCAACTTTGGCCTTCATATCCAACAAAACATCAAGGAGACATATTAAAAACTAGGACTCCTCTACAGAAACAGAGAATTCTTTACCACTCCAACCAAGACCACCCTGGCTAAAACCTTCCTGCCCCCCTCCCTAGTCTATGGTTTCTGTATACTAACCAATCTGCATAACTCCACCAAGACTAAAACAGAACAATGCTACAACAAAGTAGCAATGTTTGCAACAAATTTCAACAACTGTACACATCACTGTATATCACTAAAAGAACTAAATTGGCTGGAACTCCCAATCTAACTAGCATATACATACCTAACTACAATTCACAACCTATTCTATAGGCCCACTGCCTGTCCTGCCCTAGTCAACCTAATCCAACACTACAAATCAAACAGACACTCAGATCTGAAGATAAAACCTTCTTGAATCCCACAAACCTTCCAGAAACCCAGGAAAATTACTATACTCACACACAATCACCAAGTTATGGAGCACCCTCCCACTGAGCATTAGGCAAACTCCCAGTCTACCTATCTTTAAAGCTTCCCTAAAAAACACCTAAACAAATCATGGTTATGCACATTCCTAACTCCAGGCTAATCCATTGTTCCCCCCTTATACATTTCTTACTACACTAACCTCCTCCTCCTTAACTTTTCTGTGATTGTTGATAGATTAGTTATGGAAGCTGTGTACCTTTCTGTCTGAAGCATACTTGCCACAGGAGTCAGAACTAACACTATGACTGACTCACTCCTAACTGTATCATGACAATCAAACACACTCTTTAGCAAATAATATTACCCCAAAGAAGCTTATTTCAATTTGTGTATGAGTGGAAACTCTAAATGTTCTACTATTACACTTTTAGTATTATATAAACAACTGCAAGTGCCTGCCAGCATGATTTAGCATTAAAAAAGTAACTCTAAGTACCTGACTATAAACATCCATCTGTGTATTTTCGTATAAGTAACTTATTGTATAATATGTGAAATAGTTATAAATATGGAGCTTTTCTCCATGGGCCTCCATTTAAAACAGGTTATGTAACCCAGACGGACTATCCCAGTAAACAAATGTCAAATAAAATAAAATAAAATAAATAAAATAAAATTTTGTTCCAGTTCCCCTTTCTCTTTTTCTTCAGTGTGAGAGTCACCCATATCTTTTTCAGTTTCTTTGCTTACTTACCTCACCCATCTCTTTTTCATTTTCTTTGCTTACTTACCTGTGTATTCTTAACTATGAGCCCTTCCTTATCAGTTTCCACACTGACTTATTTTATTGTTTAAACAACAAGTATTTTGGCAATGCACAGTGTCAGACTTGTCCATCTCCATACCAGTTTATTTTATTATTTTAAATAACTAGTATCCTTTGGAAAGGCTCAGTATCAGATTCATCCAATCCTTTCACCCAGAGCCAGAGCTTAACTCTTTTTATCCAGACATTAGCTCTTTTTGCATCTTCTGTTTCTATATATTTTTTTCTTTACTGCAGCTATTTATTTCTGGCAGTTTATTTGGTTGAACTCCCGCAACCCCTCCCCCCCATCTTGCATAGCTCTTTGACTTGGAGAAAATCTTACTCAAGTATTACCACACTTATTAAGTTGGGCACAAAAGCTACTAGATATAACACTTTGCCTAAAATGGTTTATACTTGTGTCTGTTATGAGATATTTCCTGAGATTCAATAAACTCTGTGTAGGCTTCATGCAAAGCCTACACGGAGTTTACATGTGTGTGCACTGCACAGTGCATATTCATGCTGCTTGCCATGTTTAAGCAAGGTTTTGTGGATGGCAACAGTGTTGCTGGCCATGAAACCATGTAAGTGAACACAGATAGCAATCCTGTTTACAGCAAAGCACTTATGGTCTGTGGTTTTGAGCAAAATGCCACATTGATTACCAGGGCTTCACAGATAGCTTTCAGTCTCTTAGTGTAAGTTTCTGACTTCAATTTGCAATGACATGTCAATGATTTGCCAGAAAACCAAAACTTTATGAAGAAAAGATCAAAAATATGAGACAAAAATCTTGACATTCTGCAAAAATCTGGACACTTGAGAGGTATGACATGTGTCTAATATTGAGTCACATCAGTCCTGAGATCATCCCAGTGATATAGCAGAAAGTCACAAATTTGATAAGGACATCATGTGATTATCTGGACAGTTGAGAGGTATGAATGCAAAGTATATGGTCCAAACACAGTAAAGGAAAGTGTAGCTACAGTGCAGAGTATTGTGATATCCCATTCCTGGCATGCTGTACTAAAGCTGTGCAAATTATCTGTAATGGTACATGGACAGCCATCTGCAAGAAACACTCAGGGGAAGTGTGTGTATTGAATAGGGACACACAGATGAATTGCAGAAATTAACACAGGGAAAAAGGACAGGTGAAACAACCTAATGTGCAGCAGATGAGGACATGTCAATGGCAGATAGTTGTAGCAGCAACATCAATCACGTGTCTATATGGTACAGTAGGGACTGCACAATGAAAATGTGTTTTATATGACTGTCACACAAGGTGACATAACAATGTGGTGGATATCAGTGTGAGATAAGCATCCTTAGATGAATAATGCTGAGGACATCTATTAGGGGATCTGACATACAATTGGGGTAGGGGGTATATTTTGTCAAGCTATGCAAACTGATTTGCGTGAATATGAGTGTAACTTAAGTAGAGGTCTTCAGCAAGTGGGGCACAGGTAAAGTGTCATGGAAAACATGAAAAGAACCAACCACAATTATGGACAATATCAAAATAATACTACCAGTAATCCCATTACTCTGACATAACATATGTGATTTATTTAGAGTGGTAAGAGATGATTCTGCACAAACACACCTAACAGCTAATATGATATATCCTCACTCTATGAGGGTAAAACACACACTGTCCTGGCACTTGAACATCTGCTGGAGGTGTTAGGAGGAACACTGCTATACCTGTATGTGACATTATCAGCAATGAAGGTTAGTTGACTGGTGCGCAATGAAGGTTAGTTGACTGGCACATGGTACAATTTACATTGTCATTAATGATATCCATGACATTAATGTTGTCAAACACCTATGTATGTAGTGTGTGCATCAGCAGAACAGGTAGCACACATGCATCTGCTGTAACAACTTGACTGGTGTTCTGCACCATCAGATAGTCACGTATATGGCACAAAAATAATACCTACGTATGGAGAATAAGCTGTGTGAAAGTTTGATTTGACAAAAGTGGTACACTTCAGTTACACATCATTGGGAGATGCGTAGAGAGGTACATGAAGAAGGGTGCATTGTACTCAGTTATTGGTGTGATGAAGGTTCGGAACTATGAAGGTATTATGGCCTCTGATGTGGATGTCCTTCACATACACAGTACTTGTGTTACATACAAGGGAGCCAGCACTATAGCCACATGCTGGTGAGCTGAATGTTCCACTTACCATCTACCTCAGGACACAGGGCACATACCTATTGGTGTGATTATAAGGTGTGATGTCCACATTATACTTAAGTTGTGTGTTTGTTTTCCTGACTTAACAAATCCCCCCATGTTTTCTTGTCATTGCAGGTATTGTTATGGCTGTGCCATCAATCTTTCTTATATGGTGATACTGTCTGTATTATTCTAATTTTACAGTTGGAGTCAATGACCACCCACAATATATAGCCCCTCATGTAGCTGTTTGGACACAATATATGTATGTCATCTGTAATGTCTGTCACTGAAATAATGGAAACAGAAGGACCTAGCAGACTGCCCTGATGTACGGACCTGAGATATAGGTCATTTCACACATTTCAACTTAGTGAGATGCCACGTATGTGATACACTGGCCTACCCACTTGGTGATGTAGCTGTTTATGGCCACATATGATAGTGTTAATTGAATACCTTAGTGTGGATTTGTGTCAAAGGCCTTGACCTGGTTAATTTCCACAAGATGATACTGTTGTCATCATGCATAACCTTAATGACCTCTTTGAGGACATCTATCAGATATAGCATTAACAACTGACATGGGTGTGTTGCACACAGATGGAATATTCCAATTGTCCATTTAGAAAAGGTCCATGATGACATGTTCTTCTACCTCATAGTTGAAGAGAGTCAGGATGTCTCTATATATGCATATATAAGTTGTTCTTCCCCCAACTCAAATGGATGCATGTTGGCGTACACCCTTCTACAGGAACATAGCCTGTGTGGAGGGTGTTTTGAAGTGCATATTCAACTGTATCAGGAAGGTGTATGTGCTGAGTAATTCCATAGGCAATCTGTGATGTTGTCACACCCCATTGATTCCGTGTGATAGGCCTGGATGAAAGTAAGACAGTGCATATTGCCCACTGTAATCTGGCCTAGGGTTTGGACACAATCCCCCATGCAGGTATCATTGAGAAACTCTCCCGGCTGGGGAGTAACCCTTACATCACTAGAAAGATAACCAATTGGCTCACCAGCAGAACACATACTGTGAAAGTTGGTGGATCAACCTGCACCAGTAGAGCTGTCACCATTGGCAAACCCCAGAGATCTGTGTTTGGCTCTTTACTCTTTGGACTCTATTTCTTGACAGTTCAGGCTAAAGTATATAGCCTTTGGCTTAACATGTTTGCTGATTCTTGCATATTGGGTGCAAACATTGAGTCCATCAGTGATGATAACATACTACAGGAGGAGATAACACAGATAAATTACTGGTGAGAAACCCACACAATCTACAAATAAATGCAGAAATGTGTCTTTATGTTGTCCTTCTGAAAAGTGGAAGTCCATGTTAATTACAGCATTGACAACAGCCCTGCTATGCTGAAACCCAGTAATGCAGGCACTGTAAACACATGTTAAGGCTCCCTATTATGCTGTCACAGACGCAGGTTGTTGAATGCATTTTTGTCGAACTGAAAAGTGTGAAAAGGCAAAATAGCGAAGTGGCTTTTCAGCGAATTCTTTCCCTGGGAAAGAATTTGTTTGGCCGCTTTTGCTACTTTGCCTTTTTGGCACTGTAGTGCGATCTTGGAGTTGGCATATTTAAATAGGGGGGGTGTGGGGGGCACAGCTCCCCACATCAGGGGGTGTGGGGGTGCAGCCCCCCACATTATGCAATATTTTATAGTTTTTTTTGTCTCAAAACAGTGATTTTTTTCCAATGGAAATAAAATCACTGTTCTGAGGTTTCGATGTAAACTTTCACTTACATGGGGTCAATTATGTGTCGTTTGCTCTTTTGAGTGTGTAATATAATATAGACCCCATGTAGACAGAAATCTGAATAGAACCCTACCTATCTAAGTACACAAACTACATACCTCTGTATTTAAGGCAAGCACCACAGCTCAACTCTGACTTAGAGTGCCTCAGACAGCACTTTATAGCTGATGACATTAGCAGTGTCTGGTAAGGAGAATATGGTAATAGTGTTCCACATGTTGTGTAAAAGGCTCTCTGTAATGTTAAGCAAGAGGACAAACATGCACACACACACAGTTGTCTGCAGCGAGAATAGAACACCTACCTATTTAAGTGCAAAGACTACAGATATCTGTGCTTAAGGCAAGCAACACAACCAACTCTGACTTAAAGTGTCACAGATAACACTTTATAGCTGATGACATCAGCAGGGTCTGTTGAGGAGAATATGATAATAACAGTGTCCCACATAATGGTGTAAGATGCTCTCTGTAATATCAAGCAAGAGCACACACACACACACACACACACACACACACACACACACACACACACACACACACACACACACACACACACACACACACGCAAACACATATACACAGTTGACTGGGGTGAGAACAGAGACCCTACCTACCTAAGTACACATACTACATAACTCTTATGCAAGTGTCACAGCACAAGTCTGACTTCAGTAAGAGTAGCCATGTGCAAGTATCAAAATAGTGTCAATCCATGGCATTGGAGCAGTAACTGAAGAATACACACATCTTCTTTTCTGTCTAGACACACACAGTTGAGTGCATTGAGAACAGAACCCCTACTTACCTACCTAAGTATACAAACTACAGAACTCAATACTTTATACAAGAGCCACAGCATAAGTCTGGCTTGCAAAAGAGTGCAGATCAACTTATAGTGGATGACATCAGCAGGCCATGTGGGAGAGGAGATGCTGGGAGGCCTGCATAGGTTCACAGCTTCATAGGTTAATAAGAGGTTACCAGCCAAATTGCCCTAGGGTGTTTACAAGACTAGCTGTGTAAAAACACAAGTACCCTTATTAAGCACAGTCAGATGGTCATTGTTAGCAGATCAATTTTTGTGAGCAGCACCAGCTGGCCCAGTCCATAAGGGACATATGTGCCAACCTAGGGGTGACTTTACAATCACCCTTCCAGTTGTCAAGTTTGCGCTTTAACAGAATCATTGAGGAGCACTGCTTCATATGTGGTGAGAGACTATTACAAAGTAGTGTCAATCACTAGGGAATATATCTGTCCCCCCAGCATGTTCTGTTTATGTCGCAGGCTAGGTTGAGGACCCTGGACCAGGTTATTCTTGTCCATTTAATTTACAGATATCTAACATTTGTAGTAGGGCAGAGTTTGAGACTGCTCTGTAGGCCAGGCATAGGTCACCTCTCAGCAACCTGCATGATACTGAGTACACTGACAGGTCTATTTGTCTTTCCATGTATGTCATGTTTTGGAGGCCCTGCATTCTCTGCATTACAAATCTCTTGTGTGTTCTCCACATTTTCCAGGTGTCTGGTGAGGTACAATCAGAAGGGAGCATTGTACTCAATTAGTGCTCTGACAATGATAGAGTACAGCTATGATATCCTGGTCCTGGATGTGAAATCCATATGTATGATGTGTGCAATGCAGAATGTGTGCCTCACCACTATGGACTCCCAGTGATTAAAGTGTAGATTGCTATCAACATGTGTTCCCAAGTCTCGCAACACTGTGTTTGAGCTTAGTGGAGTGCTATGTATATCATAATTAGCAGGGTACTTCATTACCAAAGGGGACAATGTGACATTAAGGTTAAGTCCATGAGTTTGACACCAATTATTTGTCTGTGTTGAAAGTCACTTATGTCCCTGTGTATAAGATCCATGCTTAGTCCTTCCCTAACCTTGCAGATAAGGCTTTTTAGGCTTATGGCTCAATAGTTGTAGTTCTTCATATTACCAGATTGATGTGCATTGCATATCACACAACACTGGATATTACTTTCTGTAGTGCAGGTGATATATGTTTGGAAAAAGTACTGAGACACCAGGGTTGCAGTGCTTGGTGGGGGGAGGCAGCACATGGCTGTATTGTAAATATGTTACATATTGTTAGATAGGGCCTTCAGTTTGCTATGTTTCCACATGTCATTTCATATCATAGACAGGAAATGGACAATAAACAGCAGTAATATATACTAATATTTACTTTTCCATAGCAAGGTGAGCAGCCAGTTTGTGCAACAGTTGGCAAAGTATATGCACATGTGAGATGCACATTTCCATTACTATTCATGTTTGCACATAGCTAAGCAGTGCATAAATGTGAGCTGCACTGCTAAAGTCTAATGGTTAGTATTGACTTTTGAAATACACCGGCTTCTTAACTGACTCTGTAGCAGCACATGTTAATGCATTAATACGTGTTTTTTGAACCCAGATGATACTGAGTTAGAATCCAGGTGTATCTAATACTTTTAAATACTTTAAAAAACATTGATAATGCAATGATATTAATTATTTATAGTACATGTGTAGCTGTGCATTGGCATAGTGCAGCAGAGTTAAGCTGCTGCTCACCATTGCTGTGTGTTGTTGGTGTGTGATACACACCTACATGCAAACATGGAGCCCAAAAAGTGAAAGGGATCCCTTGCTTTATCTGCTATTTATGTGTGTTGTGTGTGATTCTATTTTTTGACCAGAATAAAATGGTGAAAATGGTGTAAATAGGAAAGTAGTGAAAAAGGAAGCAATCAGGGGAAGAACAAAGGGAAAGTGGTGCAGGAATGTGCAGGAGGGAGGTAGAAAAGAGCCATAGCTATCCATTTCTTTAACAGTGTAAACTGAAAATATGTGCACAATATTAACTGAATTTTGATTGTCACCTCCAAAAAAGAGGGGTGACCACAATGCAATCCTGTTGTATAATCAATTGGACCAAATCAAGTGCGTCAAGATGACATATGTGCAAAATGGTGAGCTATGTATGGGGTGATTTTTTTTCTGGGACAGGTGTTCAGTTATTTTTTATTTGAGAGAGAGAGAATGTTGGGGAATGAATGTAGGTATGTTTGAGTCAGGTATGTTGGGTAGGTGAGGAAGCAATTACAGACAGACAAGACAAAGAAGGCAAAAGACAGGGACGGTGATGGATCCAAAAGGTTGGAGGACACCATGATTGGGGTGAGGGTGGAGACAACCAGGTCCATGGCCGTCACGCTTGGAGATAGTGAGAATCAAGCCCTCACCCATTGGACTGTCATCAATGTCATCTTATTCTACAGGTGGCTTGAGTGCTCTACATATCCTCCTCTTCTGGAAATGAGGGAGAGCAACCTCTCCATCTGCTGTAGGTGTACACCAGTGGTGCAGTGCACTACCCTACTCATCATCAATAGCAACTTGTTGTGGGTAATGAAATCATCACCTCTGTCACTGCTCCTAGAGAGTACCAATAAACCAGCTTCCAGGGTAAGACTACCTGAGGGTGTAGGTAGTGCAGGGGGCAGCAGAGGCAGTGCTGCAAGATTGGTTCCCAGATGTGCTGGGCATTAGTGCGGGAGCCAGTGGAGTGGGGGCAGGCTGATCACTGTACTGTGGAGGATTTAGTGATGTGGTACACATGGATGATATGGACACATTTTGCCAACACATAATAAAAATAAAATAAAATAAATTATTTTTAAACATAAAATAAAAATAAAGTAAAAATATATTTTTAAACATAAAATAAAATAAAAATAAAGAAAATAAAAAAAATAGATAAGGGCTGGGGTGAGAAAAAAAGATATAAAATTAGTACCATCATATGTGACATACAGTGCATTAATACAATTATACAGCTCTATTGTCTTATGTTTCACATTTAAGTATACCTCTTAACTGATACATACTATAATACAGATTGAAAGTAATCCTTGAAATGTACATATATTGTACATATGCATGTTTCAATTATACACTTTACAGTTTACAGCAGGGCATTTGTGCTACTGGCATCGCGATTTTAATTTAATGTAAATATTATTCAAGAAATAACAGTATTATAGAGTTGTGGATTGTGATATTTGAACCCACATCCTCCAACTAAAGTCTAATATTAGACTCTTACAATTGGTTTGTGGTACAGACTAATGCATGCATACTTGCTTTCACAGTATTGATTTTCCATCTTTGCCAAAGAAGAAGTGCTACTCAGATATACTCAGGAATCATACATAAATACAGGCAACATTATGAGCTGTTACACATGTATGTGTGAAACCTGACAAGGTTATTGGATATAGAGGCAGTTGTGTATGTGTCTTAGGCAAATGTGAAGGTCATTCAAGTCCAGATAACAGAATTATGCTTACAGAACTATAGTATACAGTATACCCTCATTCATATATCTGATATCACAGTAATAGTGTCTCATCCCTCCTACATATAATTAATATCAGCTCCACTATCTAAAGTGTTATAAGTGACAGTGAATATAATGGGAAGCAGAGCAACAGTAAAAGTGTATGGAACATCTTGCATTAGAATTAAGGAACATGTGTATGGCATTCCTACATTTATACCTGTTGCCTCAAGAACGTTGAAATAACAGTTGTATATGTTTCAGTTCATTGCTATAAACTGCAATGCAACAATAAAAAAGGTTGCTCACCCTATACTAGGGCCCAAGACCATCTAAACTGCATCCCTACTCATACACATGATGCCACAGGACTAGTTACATGACATTCCCTAATTTACTAATCATTGTTAATGTCTCTCTCTGTTAGCTGCCACACAACACTGCTTAGCAGATTTGCAAGGTACCCCATAGAATTAATTGAATGTAACTGGTTTCTGTTTTTGGCTGCCTAGGTCCTTCTGCTTCCTGGGTGGTCCAATTGTCCATTTTGTGCACTGCCATGCTTGACACAAATGAAATAAGCACAGCCAAATCTGCCATTCATTTCCTCTGTTGCCATGATTGCTCTAAGTGCTGCATCACACAAACACTACCCCACAAAAAAATTAAAGAAAAAAAGATAAAAAAGGGGAAAGTAGCTGAAATGAGGAAAATCAATGTATGACATGCACACTACAAAATATTAGGACACATGAGGCATTTCTACAGAGGTATGGATTTGATTTCTCACTCCACTGAACCTTCAGAGCACAGTAAGGATGCTTTATCCCTCTAGGCCACACAAACAGCTTTGTAGCAAAGAACTGTAATCATTCTACATACAACCAGCTGCAACATCATCTACAGGAATGTGAAACGATACAGCTATTTGTACATTTATTATGTTTGCATGTAGTGCACTAAATGATCACACAACCAGTTATGATTATTGTTTGCAAATATACATGTCTGTCTTACTTCTCTGTGTTTGTTGGTAATGCTTCTCTTATCCGACCAGTAATCTTAGACATGCAGTCTGTAAGCCATTCTATATCATTGGCCTTAAAATGTGGGAAGATATTAAATGGAAATAATATCATATTCAGTTGCCAACATATGAAGGGGAGGTTGGATGTTAATGAACAGAACCTGTGAATTTTGTGCTGATTACTTACATTTCCAACCTTGACAGAATTACATCTAACACTTTGTAAGTCTAACATGACACGCTCACTGGATGTAGGACAGTCTGCATTGCCATTGTGTTTACCTTGTCCTTACCAGCAATTATTCACAGTTGCAAACCATTAAAAGCAAACACTGAGTGAGTGCTTGCACCATATTTGCATCTGATACATGAAGCCAAGTATTTGAGATTCAGCAATTCTAACGAGTTCACATCTCATTTGCATATTCACCATGCTGACAGCCCTAAATCTGCACCATAAAAAGGCAACCAAGTATCTAGGGAAACTGAAGGTGAGCAGACTTGTTTATGTGGAGAACACAGAAGAGTTTATTGCTTTGGTATATATCTGCACAGAGGATTACTGATTTTGAGAACGTATACTTGCATTTTGTCAGCTACGTACTGCATATGCTGACATGTAATTAAGAATAATCTGTTTAACAGTTATTTTTATATATATAAAGAGAATGGCAGGTACTCCACAACAATTGAAACAAACCTCTGTATGCATGATGACAAATCAAACTGTTTATTTCACTTTGTGAAATAAAGAGTTTGATTTGTCATACATACAGAGGTTTGCTTCGATTGTTGTGGAGTACCTGCCATTCTCTTTTTTTCTATTTGGACTGCTTTTCTGCTTGGAGGTACCTTATCCTGGTGGTGTTTCCCCTTTTTTGTATATATATATATATATATATATATATATATATATATATATATATATATATATATATATATATATGTATATGGTTTACTATCAAAACATGGAAACTGCATTAGTCGACCTGCATGTGGTCGACTTGAAATTTCCAAGTTGGCCGAATGTCAACGCAAAATTGATCATCTGCACTACAGTGAATGGGTAGTGTAGGTCAATAATTTGGGTTCAATATTGTGCAGGGAGTTCTCGCTTCAGTGAGGAACAGGAAATTAGCCCATTTTCTTACTGTAGTGAGATCACGGAGTTGGTATATTTAATGTACAGGGGTGTGGGGGTGCAGCCCCTCTCATGGAGGCTGCAGGGGGCATAGCCCCCCCTGCAAGCTAGTAGAATTAATGTACCATTGACTGTAGAATTCAATGCTATGTTAATGTGCATAGCAGGAGGTGAGTGACGTTCACCTCCTGCTATGTCGAATACATCCGAACCCCAGTGGTCAACGTATTTACTTTCACTGTAGTTTACTTTTCAGAATTTCAAATTCAGCATTTGGACTGAAAAATTTCAATAGCAAAGCTTTATCTATCTATCTATATATATTTGTGTATATATATATATATATATATATATATATATATATATATATATATATATATATAGTTTCACTTTACAAGCTCGAGATACTGAAATCTCAAATTTCAGTATCTCAAGACCAGAAGCACAAAAGTGCAGTTGCTTGAAACTGCATATTGCCGAATGTTAGTTAGTCGAATCACAGCCAGTATGCTGTAACATTACGGTAAGTAGTTTCTGGGTAGGAAAGATGGTGGCCGACATGTGGCTATGTTTAGAGGGTTAGGTAGGTGTACAGTTTTTAATGTTTTGTGTAGGTATGTGGTTTGGTGTAAAGTTTTGAGAACTTTTAGAAGTTAGGGTAGGTAAATCTGAGTGTATGCATGTGTATAAGTGTCAAAAGTGGTGTATTTTTTATCTGTGTAGTATGTGTGTTTATCGTGAGATAGGTATAATAGTGTAGAATGGGAGAGTACTGCGTGTTCCTTTAGGTCTGTCTTTTTTTTTAGTGTGACCTCGGAGTTGGTATATATAAGTAGCGGAGGTGTGGGGGTGCAGGGGGGCTTGCCCCCCTGCTTATACCTATGATAGTGGTATGTGTGTTGTTTTTTGTTGTTTTAATGTATTTATGTTGGGGGAGGGTTGGGTTTTGCTTTTGGAGTGTTATTTTCAATGTTATGAGTGTTGTGTTTTTGAAGTTTGGTCCCGAGATACTAAAATTCGAGATTTCTGTATGTCGAGCTTCTAAAGTGAATATATATATATATATATATATATATATATATATATATATATATATATATATATATATATTCTGACTAGCAAAGGCTTTCACACATTTTACACTTTTGTCTGTATGCATTAGTTAGAAGTGTATCAGGGCATTTCACAAGTACACATGATTGGGAATACTCTAACATGGAATATTCTGTGTTAAATCTGTAGACATGATTCAGGGAGAGTTCATTTGATAGCACTTTTAGTACTTCAGAGATGGTTTGTAGCAAAATGTGTCATTTTCCTGCTCTTTCTGGGGGGAGCAAAGCTGCATTTCTGTTATGGCACAGACAAGGATATGTTGCTATTGTTACTCCCCTTTTTTACATTCAGCCTGCACATATAAGTCTAATAACTCTCTGCTGTCACATGATAATGTAATTTCTGTACAGCTCTCCTACATTTTATTTGCTTTCACTACCATGTAACAACATGCAAGGATATGCCACTCATTCATATTATTATGCAATACACTCCAGGTTCAGGACTTACCTTGTAAATGAGGCAGTTGGCACAGTTTTAGATCAGGACTGACTCTATCTGATGCAAGCAGTACACAGCCAGTACATGGGGATGTACAGGTTGTGAGATTGCCTGGCATAAATGTTAGTATATGTACAGTATGTGTGAGGCTCTGGTGACCTTGGCATTGGTGGCGGGATGTGTGCTCCTTCCCCTTGCTCATCCTGCTGAAACAATTTTTTCAAGCTGATGTTGTGTAGCATGACACATATTGTGAATATTTCAGTACATGTCCATGTACTGTACTGCATGGGCTCCCCCAGAAGTATCTATGCACCAGAACTGCAACTTTAGCAGCCCAAACCCACCCTCTATGATATTTCTGGTTTGAGTGTGTATCTCACTGTGATGTTCTTCAGCGTGTGTGTGTGTGTGTGTGTGTGTGTGTGTGTGTGTGTGTGTGTGTGTGTGTGTGTGTGTCTGTGCATTTCTGATGGGTGTCAACAGCCATGGTGTCAGTGCATAACCTGTATCCCACAGTGAATGACCCTATGGGATATTCCCCCAGTGAACACTAATACAGTTGGGAGGGATGCCAGATATGTGAGTTGTGGTAACTGCCAGGGTGGCCAACACACATATTCAAGATGATTCCCTTGGCATTACACACAACCTGGCAGTTAACAGAATGAAAGTCATTTCTGTTTAAGTAGATCCTTCAGGAATTGATGGAGGTTTCTGGATGCTGATACCTGTGACACCGCTAGCATGTCCCCTGTTGGTCTATGAAAGGTGCCTGTAGCTAAGTTTCTAAGTGCTACACATACTTTTGTCTCCATTGAGATGGGTTCCCTTGGTTTGTCCTGGGACTGAGATGAGGACAACAGAGGTTGCAGTGTTCCTGTAGTAGTGTGTCTCTATCCACCCTGTAGCACTCTACAATTTCCACATCTTGTGGGTTGTAAACAGTTAAATAAGGCCTGAAAAGCCTTCTCCTTCTTGGCCTGGGTCTATTGGCAGTAGCAGCAGCATAGACGTCAGCCTGTTGCACATACAATGAATTAAAGCAACAGCAGCCCCCAACATTCTTTGCATGTAGAGTCCTTTCTGTGGCTGTATTTAAGTTTTGGAATTCACAGGGAAACCATCACTGACTCTACATGGTTACTTTATGCCTTGTTGAATAGCTCCACCATGTTGGATTGGTTGATTAGTTTACAATTCAGCTGCTTATGCTATAATTAGCAGGCCATGATGTTAACCTTGTTTGGGTGGTAGTGTGCACCTTTACATGGTGCTTACTGAATCTAAAACTCTGCCACGACATACACACAATAGAAACAGGCCATGTTGGCTTTATTGAATTTGGTTGATTCTCTTTTATCCCCATGTACAAATATTAGTTCAATTTTCTCCTAATTAATTGTTTTATGTTGACAAATATATTCTGCTGCAACTAATGAAACCATGCTCATTGAGTCCAATAACTCACAATATAACATTTAACAAGCTTAGTAATATTACTGTGTCAGAAAGCAGAATCGACCCTTCTAGTATTTAAAAGTTCAGCATTATCAAATTATACATGTTCCCATTCCATAGGCATGCTTTAATGTACAACTTGCGATTTATTTTAATAGTTTTTACACGCATAGTATATTGGTAAGTAATTTTGCTGTGTCTTACTAGCAGCCTTTTTCTAAAACATATACAAAAAAGCAATTCAGATGGTAGCATTTTTTTTTTCTGTTAGCAAAACAATATATTCAACCAAATAACAAAAACTGGCAAAACCTGAAAGCTTGATAAAAACCAAAACCAAGAAAACAAAAATTGTCAAACAGTGCAGAAAACCGAACCAAGAAACCAGGAACCTTAGGATAATAAAATTTTAATTGCCGTTTTCGTAACAACTTCTTCAGAAATACAAACAGATAAAAAAACCACACAGCATTTATACACACTATTAACCAATAAAAATTAATTGACCAATAAAACAATTTATTAAATAATTAAAAGCAATTAATTCTTAAAGGGCTAAGTTTACGTTCCTTCAAAAAGCATTTAATATTAATGGTTTCATTTAAACCTGGATGCACATCAGCTCTTAGCCTGAACTGCCATTCTACCTCCCTCATTTCAATTTAATTTTTGTAGTCACCCCCTCTACGATCTTCTGGGACATGTTCAAGTACTCCAAAACTAAATTTCTTAACATTGTTGCATATAATAGAATGCCTATAAAGTGCATTATTTGTATCTTTATTTTTCAAAGCATATAAATGTTCCTTAATCCTTTTAAAAAATGCCTAGTGGCCATCCCAATATAAAAACAATATCTCCCATGAACCTTAATGGTATATGGTAAGTACTGCAAATTAATATACGGACCCTCATAAAAGCTTCGGCAAAGGAAATCATTAGTAAAAGAAGTGTTAATTTTATGCCTATTCTTAAGGCAGGTTTTAAGATTCAAAAAGATTCTTCTATCACCAATGTTGGAAAATGTTGTAATGTTCTTTTTTACTGTTTAGAGATATCATTAGATAGTTTCAGCATAAGAAATATTGTACAGAACAATTGGGGAATTGTTTCAGGCAGTCAAGAACCAGGACCAGTTTTGGGTACTAGACCAAAACTTGTTTATAAAAAAGGAAAATGTTTTAAGTCTATGTTAGAAAACAATGATGGGAATAAAATTTTACCTTCCACTATAATAAAGCCTTGGGGACCTACAAATGTTATGGATGCAATGTTTGTAGATTAATTTATGAAGGTCCATATATTAATTTGCAGCATTTACCATATACCATTAAGGTTCATGGGAGATATTGATGCAATACTCTGGGGGTAATATACATTGCTTTGTGTTCAGGGTGTACTTGTTGTTATGTTGGCATAACCACTAGGCATTTTTTTAAAAGGATTAGGGAACATTTATATGCTTTGAAAAATAAAGATACAAATAATGCACTTTATAGTCATTCTATTATATGCAACAACGTTAAAAAATTTTGTTTTGGGGTATTGAACATGTCCCAGAAGATCGTAGAGGGGGTGACTACAAAAATCAAATTGAAAAGAGGGAGGTAGAATGTCAGCTCAGGCTAAGAGCTGATGTGCATCCAGGTTTAAATGAAACCATTAATATGAAATGCTTTTTGAAGGTACGTAAAGTTAGCTCTTTAAGAATGAATTGCTTTTAATTATTTAATAAATAGTTTTATTGGTCAATGAATTTTTATTGGTTAATAGTGTGTATAAATGCTGTGTGTTTTTATCTGTTTGTATTTCTAAAGAAGTTGTTATGAAAGTGGCAATTAAAAGTTTATTACGCTAACGTTCCAGGTTTCTTGGTTCGGTTTTCTGCGCCGTTTGATCATTTTTGTGCTCAAAGCAATATAGGCAGGTGAAGACTTTTTATTAGTCCTTACTGCCTGCAAGTCTGACTTAAGTTTTGCATTTTCTGATAAATATAAACATACTACTAAAACAACTAGCTATTCAGGAGAGTGGTTCACTCTGTTATGCCTCTTTTGTAGGTTATTATGGTGCTGTTGAGTGCCACTTTTGAATTTCTCTAACACCATGATTTCTAGCATTTTACTTATATTATTTACATCATGCTCAAGCCACAATTTGAAAATATTCATTATCAGCCATCTGTGACCTTACCAGTATTACCATACTAAATATCTAGTTGTGAAACTTAAGGTAGTATGTCTGTGGTGTAGTTCCAGCCCTAGAAAAAATGTATTCATTCTATCTCTGATAGTTGTATGTAATGAGTGTCAGAGGCAGGGCAGGTAAGTGGGTTGGACATGTAAAGAAACTCTCTCAGGATGGTCGCAGAGATGGCCGAGCCCCTAGGATACCCTTAGGATCCATAACTGGCCCCAGAAATATCAAAGCAAGTTCTGAGGGTAAAAGACAAGCTGGTACACCCATCCTGGATGTGGAACACTGAGTGAACCAGGCTGGTAAAATGATGTCACAAGGGGAACCAAAAAAAAGACATCAAAGATGAGAAAAGAAAAATGAAAGACAGAGAAGGATAAAGATATAGGTATTAATAGTAAAGGGAAGGTGCAGATTAGCCTCCATGCTATCTTCTTTCTCAGTTTTTTCAGCAGCTTAGTAGAGATTGGGATTATTTGTGAGGTGAGAGGATTGTTCACTGTTGTGGGTGTCCATTGTTGCAGGCTAAGCAGGTGTTGGTCAGTGGCTGCAGATCCCTCAGTAAAGCATTATTAAAATTATTAAGGCTTCAATGATTTTATTGAATTTTACACAAAATTCTGTAGCTATATTTCAGCACACAAATATTAGTTTGATAAAACAAAGTTCCCCAACAGAAGCAAAAAGATATAATTCCTTCAAGGCAACTCCTTTCACTGTCACAATGATTTTTTTTTTTTGCAATGTAAATCCCTATGTGGGCACATGGGTTTGTAAAGTGTAAGTGTCCACACAAAGACTCTTTCCAAAACACAGTGGCTTTTGTTCAGTGTCAAATGCAATTGTCCTTATAAAGCTCTAGAGATAGCTGCTTCTTATTAGTTGTTATGGGAATAGTTTGACTACTAATTTAGACTTTCTGACACACCCTCTTCTGGACTCAATATAGGGATTCTGTAGCTTAACCTCTGGCCCAAGACTGGTTAACTCAGTCCAAATAAATGGGGAGCAACTCTCACAGGTGGATACGTTTATATCTTGTGGTTATATTTATTAGCGAAAGTAGAAGGAATCAGGAGATTAATTAGAGGATGGTTCAGTGGTGGTAGCATTGTACCAGACTGTAGTAAAGAAATAACTGCTGAGTTATAGGGCAACATTGTCAATTTTCCAGTCTATGTGTCTAATTCCACTTGATACATTCAGGAGAAAAGAGGCCCCTTCACAGGGAAGTTTGACTAGCCCTTCATGGCAGAGTGAGGAAATGAGTAATCTGGAAGCACCTTGGTGACCAGACACTGCAACTCCATGTTCAGCGGAGTCAGTTGAGGAAGTTTGGGCATCTCATCGGAATACTCCTTGGGTGCTACCATGATCCACACCAGGACAAGCAGTTTAGAAAAGGATGGTGATAATTCTGTCCACACATGATTTTATTTCATTGGTCAATAGAGATATGTTATGTCATATGTGTTTCTGAGACAAATATTGCTGTATTCTCTTTTATTGCATCTACACCTACATGGTGGTTCAGTAAATAGGGAAAATATTATTTGTCCTGTAACTAATGTATTAACTTTTCTACTGGCAAATCATTAAAGAGTGAAGTTAGAAAATAATGACACACATTTCAGTTTTAGACTTCCTATCCCTCAGAAAAATCATAAAATAGTAATGCAAAACCTGTTATTCTGTCAACTGTCTAGGTTTGTAAGACCAAAAGATTTTTAAAAAATCTACCTATTGTTGGGCCTTTGTTCCACTTTTATTTTATTTATGGCTTTGTCCAGCTTTGTCGGTCTAAGAGGTTGGAAGGGATGCATACATTACAGAAAACTTTAAGAAAGCAGCACAATTTGCAAAACAGCATCACAAACACACATACGCAAAGCACTAAGTCAGCTATGCACTCTGAGCATTAGGCAAAAGACTTATATAGCCCTGACTCCAAAAGATAGAAAACAAGGATATGGTACAGTTATCATCAATTGCAGAGTGATCTGTGTGTGTGTGTGTGTGGGGGGCAGGATACCAAAGGTAGTGAGTGCAAAAGAGAAACAGCCAGATGTTTGGATAAAGTATCAAATGGCCACTGAGATAGAGTGAGCTGTAAGCCTCATGACTGATCCATGTAACTGTTATGTGTGTTTGTATTAACACTCCAGGTTAAATTAGGTAGTGGCACTGCACAACGGTTAGCAACCTACTGCAACACCTGCAGGCATAGAAGAATAGCAGACAGGGAGCAGACAGTAGACAATTTCAAAATGGATATGTTTTTTCCTGTATGGTTTGCTGCTGCGCAAACATGGTAAGCGGAATTCTGCCACAGTCAGCACACTTACGTAATGTATATAAAAATATACAGCTGTTTCTTACCTGGTCCTGTGGCAGCAGGTGTAAGTGTAGGGCTGCAATACATTTGAGTCTGGGTTCTATTCCAGTCAAGTCCAAAGTTTTATTCCTGTTGTTCCAGTTTACTTTATATTAAAATTAATATGAAAACAACAGTAATAACTATCTACAGCAGGTACATTGAGTACATTGAACAGGATATCAGATATGAATTAAATGTGTTACTGTGGGTATTTGTAGAATTATAGTTCTACAGTTACACATTTATTTAATGAAGTCTCAAAGATATAGGAAATCTCCAAATGCTTGACCCCACTCAGTTTGGCTTTGTCAAGGGGAGATCATGCCTGTTAAACTTGTGGACTTCTTTGAGACAGTCACCAATGCCCTAGACTTGGGCAAATCTGTGCATATGGCCTACCTAGACTTAGCCAAAGTGTTTGACACAATCCCCCACTCAGGCATCATTGCAAACTCACCCAGCTGGGTATCAACCCATATATTGTCAGGTGGGTTGGAAACTGCCTCATTGATAGAACTCATATGGTCAAAATAGGGGACTCCACCTTCTCCAGCCAGGAATGTTCCACAGGGGTCGGTTCTGGGACCCCTACTGTTCAGAATCTAGTTCTCTGAAGTGCAGGCTAAAACTAAAGGACAGTAGTTGACAAAGTTTGCTGATGACCTCAAACTGGGAGCGATCGTTGAAACCCCTAATGATTGGTGCCAAAGTCATGGTCTTAAACTTAATGCAAAAAACTGCATTACCATCCCTTTTGGCAAGGGTGATATTCCTGCAAACTACCATATCAATAGCAATATACTAAGCACACAGTCAGTGGTGAAAGATCTGGGCACGCAGGTTGACAGCAACCTTAACTTCAAGTACCATGTCTCCACAGTGGTAGGAAGGGCATTGTATATTGCCCATCTCATAAGTAAGGGCATTGCCTCCAGAAAAAAGAGGTTATAACTCCCCTGTCCTCTTTCCTCGTCAGGCCAGTAATAGAATAAAATGCTCCCTTTGGCATGTTCCTTTTCAAACACCTGCAGCAACTGGAGAGACCACAAAGGTTTCTTACAAAGAAAATTCAGGGTCTTCAAGATCTGTCTTATGTGGGCAGACTTTAATCACTGTCACTTTACTCTGTGTCATACAGACTGCTCAGAGGCGATGTGTGCCCTGCATATAGAGAAATCTCTGACCCAGCTTTAATGGAAATGCTACACATTTGCAAGTCAAATGGCACACAAGTCACTTGCTCACAGGACCTTAACCTGGTATGTGACATCAACAGAACTTGTTGGGCCTTGCTGGAGAGACAGATTTGTCTTACAGAGGTTGCCCCACCTTTGGAACAACCTATTCATGTTAAACAAAAGCTATTGTTGGCCCTATTTAAGCATACTTTGTATGATTGGATGGGTAACCTGAAATTTACCCAGGGGGGTTCCACCTGGGTCCCTCTTGGATAGGGGCAATAGGTGCTGATTTTTAGTGTCTGCTTGAACTAGACACCCTTGGGAAGACTGGGTGAACGTGGCTAGGCTTGTAAGGGCTCTGGGGCCATTAGCCTAGTAACCTCCTATGATTCTACATCACACACATACATGTTTAAACACACAACTCTTTAATGTATATGGATAAGTAATGGGCACCTCTGACAGATCTGACAAACAAGGTCTCAGTTGCAATAGGCACTGTGTACAGTATTAACTGTAACAAATATACTTGTAGTACCTTCCCTGTCGCAACTAGCAAACATTAATGCTCACAATACCAGTGAGCTAGGGTTCTAATCTAGCACATCTTCAATTTTATTAATTCTTGTCCACTCACTTTAAAAAAAACAAACAAATAAAACATTTTAAACATAATTATAAATAACAATAAACATGCATAGCAGTGGCGTTCATATGAATTATATGTGTGACAGAGGGTATGCTGAACACTGATTCTATAATTATAATTGTCTTCTCTGGCCTTGGATAGCATTCAGACCTAAATGGTAGTCAAACACACATGAATGTATAAACCAGGACCTTGTCAGGTCACACACATACATGGTTAACCCCTATTTCTGTCATGTGTATTGATATATAATTAATGAGCACATACAATAAGCTCTTCTTCTGTGGCAAGAATGAAAAATCATTTATGTGAAAAAATATGTTTTGTCCCTAATCATAGGTTTGAATCACATGTTGTACAAATAAATGCTATCATTCTGTAAAGCCACACAAAACAGTGTCAGGTCATAAAATGTATGCTCCCAATACATGTCTGCAAAGTTGAATCAACTAACAGTTACAGCAACAACCAGCCCATAAACTGAAATCAACTGTCACATTAAACTTCCCATTTCAAAAACTGCTTTCTCATGTTCGACGCTGTTGCTCTCTGCTTAACATCTTGTAAATGTGGGTGGCATCATTGTTCAGGGTTGCAAACTAGCAATAAATGCAATAACACAAATTGGAGGGAAAACACTATTATCTGTTGATGTTTGCTCTGATTGGACATGTCTAGAAGTATATGGGAAGGTGCTCAATTTAGGGTTCAAAGGTGGGGTGTTGAGGAGTCCAGAATCCTTACTGGACTCCATGTAAAGTGCCACAGCTGAAGGATCTTGCAGGGGAACTACACCAGTTCTCAGTACAAGTCTTGGGGCATGGAATAGTCTGGCCAAGGCTGGCTCCAGAGCGACTGGCATTCCATGTACTGGAGAACAGTGCAAGCACTATTTTAATCAAAAGGTGCAGGTAGGATACAATCAACCGATGGCTGGCTGAATTTAGGACTGCTGACATCCTGCAATTATGTAAGTATACAGATAAAGATAATTTAAACTAAATAGCTACATGTAGACAAGACTGGTATGAATAATGCTTTTCTCTTGCTCTTTTCTTTTTATTCCACAGCCAAGCAAGAGATACAAGATGAACAAGGAAGCCCATGCTTGGTGTTTAGAAAGACTGAGGGAAGCAATGTGTATCTATGTAGGTAGCACAACATAACTATTATTTTATCTCAAAACCTCAAGTCAGTTGTAGGAGTCAATTCTAATACTGTACTCAGACATTGTGGGTTCAGATATCACAAGTAACAAAAATGTAGTAAAATCACTGAAAAATATTACATAAGAATTTCAACAGAAGTGTAATAAATGCCCTACTGTTAACTTAATCTGTACAATTTAGCCAAGCATATGTGCAATATATGTACATTCTAATGATTATTTTGAGGAATCATCAGTTGTAATTTGTAGTTGTTAAGAAGTACACTTAAATGTAAAAGTAAAAATAAAATTCTTTATATTGTAATAATTTATTGTATGTCACATTTCATGGTACTAATTATCTCTTTTTTTCTCTTACCCCAACCCTTATTTCTTTTTTATTTTTATTTGTGTGTTCACATTTTCATGTCACCCATTTCTGACAACTCACAAAATACTTTACAGCACAGGCAAGTAGGCCAACCACTGTAGATCTGCCTGCCCCCACTTATCCGGCTCCTGCACCAATGCCCAGCATATCTGGTACTCAACCTGATAGTACTGCCTCTGCCGCCCTTGCATGACCTGGGACCTTCCCATCAGGTAGCCTCACTCTGGCAGTTGGTGCTGTTGTACCCTCTAGGAGTAGTGGGGGAGGTGGGTATTTTGTCACCAGCCAGGAGTTGCCAGGCTTGGTGCATAGGATTGTGCACAGCACCACTGGTGCATGCCTATGGTGTTTGGAGAGGATGCTCTCTATTATGGTCCATAGAAAAGATGTCAAGCACTCTAACAGCCAGTGGTGTAAGGTAACAGTGATGATAGTTCTGTGGGTGAGGACTAGATTCTCACCGTCCCCATATTTGACGGGCATGAGCATCTGATGTTCCCCTCCCTATTCCCAACCATGGTGTCCCCCAACCTGTTGTGTCCTTCACCATCCCTATGTATTATCTTGTTTGTCCTGTTTGTCAGCATCCACTTCCTCACCTAGCCAACTCACCTGACTCAGAAATACTTACATCCCTTACCCAAAATTCCTCTTTTACTGAAGTAAAAAAAAAGATGGGCACCTGTCCCACAAAAAAAAAATATTGTCCCACACATAGCTCTCGACTTTGCACAAGTGTCTTCTCAACACATTTGATTTGGTTCACTCGGCCATACAATATGATTGTGTTGTTGTCACCCCTCTTTGTTGAGGTGACAGTCCAAATTCATCTAATATTCTATACATATTTTCACTTGACACTGTTGAAGAAGTAGATAGCTATAGTTCTTTCCTACCTCAATCCTGCACATTCCTATATGCTTTCACTTTGTTCTTCCCCCTGCTTGCCCCCCCATTTCACCAGTTTCCTATCTACCCCATTTTAACACCTTTAATCTGGTCAAAAATAGAATCACACACCATACACATTAATGAAAACAATCAAATGAAGCCCTTCACTTTTTGACCTCTGCATTTGTGCAGAGTTTGGCATCATGCACCAATGTCAAGCGACAGTGAATGGCTCTTCACTGGTGTGGTTACCTCTGCACAATGTTTCTTAGAATGTTCCTAGGAAGCACATAGTTACACTAGCTTTAAGAATTATTTAATTGCATTATAAATATGTATTTAAAACTGTTCACAACACTTGGATTCAAACCCTGTATCATCTGGGCTCAGAAAGAAATATCTCAATATGCTTACACCTGCTGCCACAAACTCAGCTAAGCAGCATGTGTGTATCTTACACTCAGTACTATCCAGAGTGCTGACTGCCACACCTATCTGCTTAACATGTTTGCTCAGAGGAAAGCAAACCAATAGAACTCTCATGAGTTTATCAATGAAGCTGAAGCCAGTGTTTGTTAATCTCTTAATTACTCGCAAACTGGGAAAGTAGTATAATTGTGTATTTTGCATACAAGGACACTTTGCTATTGATTGTGCAAACCAGCTGCTCGGTGGTGCACTATGGAAAGTGCACATTAGCATGTATTCCTTATGTTTACTGCCCATGTAGTCATCATCCCATGAAAGTACATGTAAAAACACAACCAAAGGGAAGACACTTTTTAAAGAAAGAAAACATATTAACTGTAACCATGTGTTATCTGTACTGATGCATTTGAAACTTGGTCTCTCAGTACTTCTTCCCAAATATAACAACTAAACTACAGAAATACAAAACAATGTCTTCCTATATACTATGTACATTTTTATACTGACAATATGCATTCAAATTTTCCAGTACTCTTAGTAATGTGGACAGCTGCTTACATATAGTTTGTAAAACTGTCACTTAAAGCATGCCTGCACATTGGAAACACAGCAGTAAATACTACACTTTGCACACTCAACAATCTGCTAAGATGCAGAACTTTAATATCTTGACAGATGGACATAGCTAGACATCCATTTCATCCTCCTTGAGGGGAATCAGCTCAAATGGTGGATCACTCAGCTTGTGAGAGGTAGTGGGATCAGTGCGCGCATTCTCCTGAAAATAGACACTCTAGGGAACTTGGGATGAACTTGGCTAGGCTTATAAGGACCCTAGGTCCATTAGCCTAGTAATCACCTATGATCCTATACAGACCTCCCAACATATCATGTCAAACATCAAATGATGATTTCACCCACAATAAATTGTCCTACAGCATTGTAAGTCAAAGTTGTGTCATGGTGATTGTGTTAAGTACTGAGTTCTCTATCTGGTATATATAGTTAGGTAGGTATTCTAATCTCACTGCAGTCAACTGGTGTGTGTGTGTGTGTGTGTGTGTGTGTGTGTGTGTGTGTGTGTGTGTGTGTGTGTGTGTGTGTGTGTGTGTGTGTGTGTGTGTCTAGTCTGAAGATCAGTACAGAAGAAGTAATTAGGGACCTGGGGACCCAAGTTGATAGCAATCCCTCATTTGACAACCACATGGCCAAAGTGGTTAGAAAAACATTGTATATAGCTCACCTAATCATGAAGGGATTCACATCTAGATCAGGGGAGGTCATCGTGCCTCTTTACTCATTCCTCATCAGGCCTATAATTGAGTACAATGCCCCTTTTGGGATGTACCTTACCAGACACCTGCAGCAACTGGAAAGACCCCAAAAGTACCTCACCAAGAGGATCAAAGGGCTCAAACAGATGCCATATGCTGCCCAGTTAAAGAAACTCCAGCTCTACTCAGTGGCATACCGCCTATTCAGAGGCGATCTGTGCCTGATGTATAAAGCCATGTCCAACCCGGAATTAATGGACATGCTGCACCTCAGAAAATCCAAATCCCATCGAACTACGTGCTCGAGAGACTTGAACCTCAGCACTGAAATAAATAGGACATGCTGGAGGGACAGATTCATAACCCAGAGGTTCCCTTCACTCTGGAATAAAATCCCAGTCCAGGTTAGGCAGAGTCCCTCATTGACTCTCTTCAAGAGGAATCTTGATGAGTGGATGGGAGATCGTAGGTTTACCCCGGGTATCACTTCTGTGTCACTGTTAGACAGAGGCACAGTATACTAACCTCGAAAAAGGGCATAGCAAAATAAATTTAAAATGGGTGGCGAAAGCCAAACACATTCTGGCTAGGCTTATAAATGCCCTAGGGCAGATAGCCTACTATGAACCTATGAACCTATGAACCTATAACTGTGTATTCTTCAGTCATCAGTACAATCTCATGGAGTACCAATATTTTGACAATTGTAAGTGCCTACACAGCCATTCCATGCAAGCATCCCAACATCTTTTCTCAAACATCCATTGATGATGCCATCCACTATAAATTGTACTGCAGCATTACTAAAGGCAAGCTTGTGCTCTGGCACGTGCATTAAGTACTGAGTTTTCTAGCTGGTGTACCTTTTTAGGTAGGGTTTCTAATCTCACTGCAGTCAACTGATGTATGTGTGTGTCTTTTTAGTCAGAAGAGCATAACTGTGTATCCTTCAGTCATCAGTGCAATCTCATGGAGTACCATCATTTTGACAGTTGTACATGCCTACACATCCATTCAATGCAGGCCTCCCAACATCTTCTCTCAAATATCCAATGACAATGTCATCTATTGTAAATTGTCCTGCAGCAGTGTAAAAGTCAGATTTCTGCCATGGTGTTTGCATTAAGTACTGAATTCTCTAGCTGGTGCACCTAGTTAGGTTGGGGTTCTAATCTCACTACAGTCAACTGTTGTATCAGTGTCTCTGTTTGTTCAGTTGGTTGACATATGATAGACCATGCAAAACACTGCTATTACCATCTCCTTCTCACCAGACTCTACTGATGGCATCAGCTATAAAGTGTTGTTGGACACTATAAAAGCCAGACTTGTGCTGTGACACTTGCATTAAGCACTGTGTTTTCTAAATAGGTAGATAGGGGTGCTATTCTCACTGCAGTCAAATGTGTGTGCATTCAACAATCATTATGTTGACAATTTTAGAACAATATGTGAGTCCTCCTCTGAACATTTGTTGTAGCATACACCAATTATGTCAATCTGTATAACATGTACTCTGACAGTATTCAAGACAAACCTGTGCTGTGGCAGTATCATTAGCTACTGTGTTTGTAAGCTACTTTACCTACACATATATGGGTTCCAATCTGATAACAGGAAACCTGAGTATCTATACATATAAATATCACTTTTGAGACAAATTTCCACAGGGATGTGACTTCACATCCATGTCCTACACTCTTCCCAACATCTTCTCCTCAGCATACAATGATGATAACATACTCTATAAAGTGCAACGGGACAGTATTACAGTCAGATATATGTGATGTTGCTACTGTTACATTGCATGGCATTTATATTCTATACCTACACAGGTGTATTCAAATCAGACCCAGTCTACTGCTGTGTGTGTGTGTGTGTGTGTGTGTGTGTGTGTGTGTGTGTGTGTGTGTGTGTGTGTGTGTGTGTTTGGTGGTACATTATGGTGACTGTATGAACTTTGGAATCTGCCTTCATTTCAGTACCACTTAGGGGGAATCTTTCACATATCCCCTTACATCCACCATCCTCATTTTTCCTCTGGCCACATGACATCCTTCCTGCAGAGGGGTGGAAGATGTACTCATGTCAGATATGCATACATACATCATGTAGCCAAGCCCTTCCATGAGCCTCTGCAAGCCATCTCCAGATGACTACATGTATGATTGCTAGTTCAGTCATGCTATGGTGCATATTTCGCATATAGACAGTGGCAGTATGTAATGCAATCAAAGGAATATACACATACACAATAGTCTTACTATCTTTCACAATGTAGATATAAGGAGTTTCTTTTCAATGATATTATAATGGCTAGGATTTTATGTGATTTGGTAGATAGGCTAATAATGTCCTATGACCCTATGAACAGTTGACATGTCAATGTTGCTGTCATTCATGTGTACAATATTGAGGTGTGGATGTACAGTATGGCTACAAGATGTTCTTAGAACCTGTGATGTGAGCTAATATATTGATGGCCATTGTTGCATTTGCAGTATAAGCTCCTTATATAATAGCTGCAGCAATGTGTCCGCTGAGAACTGTTGACATGGTATGATACACTTTTATGTATATTTTTGGCATATAAGGATATGTGTTATTGTAGTGGAGCAGAGAAATGTTATACACAGTTCACATTCCACCATCACATTGATATCTGCAGTATGGCACAGGTGTGCATCTGTCTATATGCCATCATTAAACGTTCTGTGGTGGACATCAGTATAAATTCATATTGATTGCATGGTCATATAAGTCTTGTCTGATACACATGTTGATATGCTGTGATATACACAACCAATGTATCACATGTTTTGATGCAATTACAACCTTGCTGAATTCATTGTATGTACATTTATGTTGCTGTACCCAATGATTAAGGTGGTCAGCAGCTCCATTGTGTGACTATAAGCATCTGTGTAAGGAAATGTTTTGCATCAGCTACAAACAACTGATCTGTAGTGTGTCTTGATATGATATCAGTCTGCTCAAACACAGTTTACCCATGAAACACATATAGGCATATGTTGTGCAAGTGATGTAAGTACATGACATTGGTACAGTTGTATGACTGTTTGCATAGCGACAGTGTGTGGAATGTGAGGAATGACCAGGGTTGTATTTGGAGGTCTTTTCACAAATCATTTATTCCAATACATTTAAAAATGTTAAGTAGAATACACAACCAAGCACAGATCTATGCATGGATGCCACCAGGCATACCCAACCAGAGGTAATAGACAATCCGTTAACTGACAGTTTGTCTCACATGTCACCCCACCATCACCAGTGGCCATCAGCCAAAGTATACATGCAAACTTTACTCAGTTTTTATTTCCAGAAAGGCAGCTCATTTGTGCACCTTCTACAGCTAATAACAGAGAATCACTGGGCCATGACAATATCACAGGTTGCAGGTAGTGTGACTTAAAATCTGACTTACCAGACACAGTTGGATATGTACATCAACACAGCCTCCAGACAGTCTATGTTCTCATAGAAGGGTGTACAGCAACATGCATCCTTCTGACTGGGGGGGGGGGGGGTTCACCTGATGCATGGAGTTATAGACCCATCCTGACTCACCTCACCTGGGAGGTAAGCCAATGAGTCATCATGGACTTTCTCTAATAGTAATATAATCTCTAGTAATATAAACTGTGTACCAAATCCATGCTTAATTTGTTAAAGCAACTTCAGGTCTGTTACATCTGTTTACTGTCTTCAAGTAGGTTTCCAAGAGCATGCATGATGATAACGCTATCATCCTGCATAACTTGATGTGGCCAAGGCATTTAACACAAATCTACAGTCAGTTATTGCAGAGGAAATGTCTCAAATGGCCATAAACACCTACATCACCAAGAGGGTAGACAACTGGATCACATACTTGACAGATAATTACATTGCACTGGGTGAAGTCACCTCTTTCTAGAGTCCAGTCCTCAGGGCTCTGTGCCAGGCCCTTTCCTGTCCATTATTTAACTCTCAGACATCAAAACTGAGTTCTACATCCTCTCTCCAACCAGCTTTGTGGAGGACTGCAAATTGTGAACAACCATTGAATCCAAGTGTGGTATGAGTATGATGCATCTAGTATCAACACACACAAAGGATTGCTGCCACAGCCATGGGGACACAGTAGATGAAGAAAACTCTTGGGGGATTAGAAAGCAAATACACAAGATAATTACAAAGTAGACATCACATCCCTATGAGCAGACCAACTGGTATGTGACCTTTGTACTCAGGTAGATGGTATGCATAACGTCCGCTAACATGTGCCCGAGTATGTGCAGGACATCTACATCAAAGGGCATTATAATTCCATTGTCCTCAGCTCTCATCACACCAATTATTGAGTGAAATGCAGCCTTTTGCATGCATCTCCCAACACATCTTTCAGGAATGAGTTACTGAAAGGTACCACTTCTGGCACATTGAGTTTCCACGCATCTTATTGGTCATAATTAGCTCTTCTTTTTGGTGCATAAACATTTAAGTTTGACAGTTCAGAACCTCCTTAAAGGTGTTATACCAAAAGCATGTGTGATACATGTTCATGTGATGCACACAGTCAATACATAGCTGGTATACAACAATGATGGCATGAATTAAATTTGTGAAAGTGTGGATTGTGCCATATATATGTCATGCATATCTGTCAACTAGCCAGGATTGCTCATAATTTCAAATGCAGATGTAACAGTGCCCCTCCTAACACCTCCAGCAGATATTACATTTTGAGGAAGGTGTGAGTGATTCCCCTCAGAGATTGCTGACGAATCATTGTACAAGTGTGTTCTTGCAGAACCATCTATGATCACTCACAATCACATATGTTATGTCACAGACATGGAATTACTGGTGGTATTATTCTGATATTGTCCATGATTGTGCATTCTTCTGTCTAATGTTGTCCATGAGCCTGTTACTTTGTGTAGTGTTTGGTTGAGACCTAGGCTGATATTACATTCTTATTCTTCATATTCAGGCAACATATATTGCACAGCTTCACAAATGTGCCTAACCTCTATTGGATATACCACCCCTGATATATGTCCTGTCCATTGTTCAAGCCAGGATGCTTTTATGCCAAAGAATCTTCTCCACTGATAAGTCACCTTGTGTGACAGTCACATAATATACAATAACTGTGCAGTCTGTACTGTATCATGTCAATATGTGATTTGTGTTCATGCTGCAACAGTCTTCATTGGCATGTCCTCATCTGCTGTACATTACCATGTTTCATCTGTCCTTTTCCCCTTTGTTCATTCCTACAATTCATCTGTGTGTCCCTTTTCAATACGCACACACTTCCCCTGACTATTTATTTATAATGCAGTCTATGTATCCTTACTGATCATTTACACAACTTTTATCCAGTATGCCTGAAATAGGTTTCCACAATACTCTGTACTGTATATACTTTCATGCAATTTGTTGGAACTATATACATTGCTTTATTATTAACCCTGGTAATTACTGCGGCATTCTGTGCAATCTGGCAGACCTAGCTGACACATCAGTAAACAGGTTTACATGTCTGGTAGTGCCCATGTTGCTTTACATGGATTCCTGGCTGGCAACACTGTTGCTGGCCATGAAACTACATTTGTTTATATTTAAACCTGGTGCATGGCATATATATATAATTAGCAGTGCTACTTACAGAACAAACATGTAAACTCCACATAGGCTTTGCACTAAGCCTACAATGAGTTTATTGAATCTCCAGGAAGGTTGCAGATTCAAGAAAGGCTACACAGTCCACTAAGACCATTTGTGTGTCATGGCATGATGCTCACACAGTAGCATGTCATTTTGTAGTCAGTAAGCAGCTGAGATGTATGCTAATCAACCAATTCAAGATGGAGGAGCTATTCAACAAGCAGTAAAGCAATTGAATAGACTCAGTGTAGGTTTTTCCTGCAAATTCCAAAATACTCTACATGGAAATATGTAGTGACAATGTACTGCTAGCATCACACAGTCTCAGCGCCAAAGTAAAACACTCATAACTGCTAGACTATCAAGGTAAGTGTTAAACATGGACTATGACAATAAATGTCTAAGAACACAAATACATGACTGATCCTTGCATACTGTTCCTTGCTAATATAACTAAGTATAAGGTGTATGAATAAAAACCAAGGCCGTACTTGTGGAACTCACTAATTTTATTCAAAAGTATAAAATGGTTAAGCACTTTTGTCTTATTATACAAAAGTCATCATCAGAACCATAAAAAAAACGAGTATTCCATTCAAATGTCAATAACATCAAATACACAGCTCCAGAGTAAACCAATCAAAATAAAGCAAATTGTATACCTCTCGAAATCAGGTACTAGAAAAAAACTGAATAAAACATTTAAATAACACATTAAATAAAACTGAGTTCTTGAATATCAATGCCAAATACATACAAGCATGTTATAAAATGATCACATAACAATGTGAAAAATAAAATATACCTACAGTATTCCTTTTTACAAGATGTCGGCTCTCTTTTTCAGTTTTCTGTTAATTGATGCCCGGGGCAGTGGAAGCAACAAGGCTCAACTGCCAAAACATTTCATGTTGTAATAAAGTGTTTTTCCAGTCACATGAATAAGGTGTGACTGGCACCTGCTCAAGATCCAAAAACATAAACTTAACAAAACCCTCACAGACCAAGAAGTGCCTGGCGACAGCACTTTTGTTGTCAGCTATTTGTATACTGTACAGGTGCTGGTAAATCCTATGATTAAAGGCATTAACTGTTTTCTCTATATAAAAGGCATGACACTGAGTGCAGAAAGCAAGGAAAACCACCCTCTCTGAGTAGCAATAAAACTTGACACCTCTCACCTTCCTGATAATCTTTTCATAAAGCCACCCCGAGTAATGGCTTTCAATGTAGCCACACTGATGGCATCTACCACACTTCAGCGTAACAGGGAAATTACCTTGAATTCCTGATAAAGGTCTTTCTAAAAAAATCCTTGATGTTGTGTTTTCACTTATACATAAAGACCGGGCTAACCATAGCCAAGGATTTAGTAGAATAATCACAATGAAACAAATCCCCATTCTTCCGTATAATATATTCGATATCCTTAACATCCAAGGAATAATGTATTACCATATTGTTCCCATTATTGACTATGGCTCTGTCTCCCAATTCAAGATCTTGATTAATCACCAAGCCTTGCTTAATAATGGCACCATATCTACCCTCTCTTCTAGCCCATACTTCATATTCAGTAGTATCCAACACAGATACAGGGTATCCCCAATCTGTAAACATGTTTTTTAGCAAAACAAATTTTCCCTGCAAATCACGTTATCAGAGGTAAGCCTTGACACCCTAATGTATTGACTCTTAACAATTCCCTTCTTTTGGTGGAGGGGGTGGCAACTGGAAAAATAAAGAAAGCTGTTACAAAAAGTAGGTTTTATATAAATCCTAGTTGCAATACCTCCATTCAAAAACCTTTGCAGACTGATGTCCAAATAGTTAATCTTGTGAATACCAATATGATGTGTAAACTTTAAAAAATTGGTGCTCTTCTCCATCAAAAGAAAAAGCTCACCAAAATATGTTATGGTTCTTTGACAAATAAATAATAAATCATAAGGGTAACAATAGTAATCCACACATTTGTTTAAATAATAGAAACTGAAAAAGAGTATCTAACTCCCATTTAAGTAGCACACAATTAGCAAATATGGGGGCACAAGAGGCCCCCATAGCAACACCTGAAAGTTGTTTAAAAAATTCACCACAAAATGAAATAAAGTGAAATAAAATTCTTGGTAAGCACCATGTCCATAAATATTGAACAAGCGACTCATCTTGTTTGGTTAATTTGCCAAACTTGTCAACCACCTCACTGAACCACAATAAACCATCTTCATGAGGTATAACAGAGAAAAGACTCTGAATGTCACAAGTGGCAAACACGCAATCCTGATTCATGTTAATCGAGCGTAGCTTGTCTAACAAATCCCATGAGTCATGGACAATATGCTTGAAACCACCACATAAATTTTTAAGTTTCAAGTCAACAAATTTTACTAATTGTTCCATAACTGAACCAGCCAAAACCACAATTGGGCACAGTGGTGGATCAGAAACATTAAAATGAAGTTTTGGAATCCCAAAAATCCTCAGTATAACAGGATCCATAACTCTCAAAAAGTGATTGAGTTCCTGATTAACGTGATCAAATAAAAGTAGCTTATCCAGGGGAATTCTAATACCCTTATATGCTACCCAAAAGGTTGTACATACCACCCATTTAGTCAACATTGTACATAATAATCAAGGCCACCCCCCTTGTCTGGTTTCAGACATCTAATCTCTTTATCCATGGCGAGAGATGATAAAATGTACCTGTCCTCAGCCTTGAGATTATAATACCTATGCTTACATTTACTATTCAATAAAACCCGAATCTCCCTTTCACAATTTTTTTCAAATAAATGAATAACAGGTTGTAAATGGGGGTTGGCCATACTTTTCTTCTTCAGCTTGTTGGAATCAAACTGAAAACCTGTGTTGCCACCCAACAAAGTTTGAAAGTTCATTTTGCGGGTAAAAAGCTTCAAACCTAATAAAGTTTGCTTCAGATTAGCTCTGCTTGATGGAATGAAATTGTACCCTTTCAGAAACAACACATGATGCACTGGTTCAAGATTTGTTTCAGTGAAATTGTACATATATTGAAAATATAATAGGAGGAAATGAGAAGACAAATAATCCAAACACAAACTAGTAAACCAACTCAGCTGAAACGGAGCAGGAAAAACGGTACTTCAAATGACCAAAAGTATAAAGAAGTTTATTGGGATTTGTTAAAATAAAGCGCTTTTCGTCTGGTTTGATAACACAGACTTCTTCACACAATTACTACTAAAAAAAGGCTTACTATATATACACACAGTTACAAGGAGAACCCAATCAACAAGCAAAAAGCAATTAAACAATTAAGCAGTGAACTACTACGTGTTATTTTTTGTGTTATTTTTTAAAAAGGCAGGCAGAAACTTCTAACAGCAACAAGAAGTAATGCGTTAGCATTTGTTACTAAAACAGTTTGATCAAAGCCACACCTATTAAATTAGTATAACTTTAACTACAGAAAAGCTAAAAGCAAAAATATAAAAATATGATTATACAATGTTGACTGTAAAAAACAATAGAAAAAATTACAAATATTTAAACGTATTTGAAAATAATAACATTGTAAAAAACTTAAATAAATAAAAACTAAGAGACTAAAAAGTTAGTAAGCACACAAGCATTTAACCGGAGTGAAAAGTCTACTAACAATAAACCTGTACAGACAGGCTTGTTATCGACATAAACTCTTAATTTTCAAAATGCTGCTTATTGAGCAGTTTTCATTGAGGCCAGGGGAGTTAAAGGCGTTAAGTCTAATCTGCCAGAGCAGTTCTAATTCCTCTAGTTTAAAACCTGTTGGACCTCCTCTTACACTTGCTGTAACCTGGTCAATGACCATAAATTTAAAGGAATGGTTGGGAAAAAGAGAGATATGTTTTGCTAGAGCGTTGTCATGTTTATTTTTTCTGATTGAATAAAAATGTTCGTAAATGCGATCTCGGAGACCGCGCTCCATCTTGCCTATATAAAATGCAAGACAACTTTTGCACTGGGCCAGGTAGACCACCATTTTCGAGTTGCAGTTGACCCTATGTTTCAAGTTATAAGTATAGTCTGCGAGTTTGAACCTGTTAGATTCTATAATATACTTGCAGAAATTGCAACTTTGACATTTGTACATGCCCACTTACTCTGCTTGTAGGTCTCTTTTGACTCTCAAACGAGTCTTTTAAGTTTTTTGCTCTCCTAAAAATCACTTTAGGTTTGATCCCTAGTTTCTGACACAAACCCTGGTCAGTCATAAGTACCGCCCCATTTTTGTATAAAATCTCAAGACAATCCCTACTGTTTGTACTGTAAGTTGTTATAAACATAGAGGTTTCATTGAGTGGGTCAGAAGTGGGTTTAGGCCTTTGAGGAGAATGTGGATTTAAGTCAAGAATAATATGTTGATCGAAGTGGACCTCGTCTAGAATAGGTTTGTAAATACGTGTATCATGTTTTTGGACCACTTCTTCTACAATGTTGCAGACCAAGCTGTCAGGGTATCCTCGATGAAGGAACATGTTTTTAAGAAAAGTATATTCGTCAAGGAAGTCCTGGTTAAGCATGCCAATACGGGCTGCTCTAACTAGCTGGCCTTTAACCACAGCTCGCTTTTGATGGTACGGGTGACAGCTTGTGTAATGCAAGAAAGAGTTTGAGTAGGTACTCTTTCTATGAATACTAGCAGTAAGTCTCTGAAGTTCAATATTTTTCTTCAGCTGAATGTCCAAATAGGCAATGGACGTGGTGTTAAAAGTAAATGTGAACTGGAGAAAGTTAGTAGTCGCATTCAAGTAATCTACAATTTGTTCACTAATTGTGGCGTCACCGTCTACTACAATAAAAATGTCATCAAGGTAGCGGGTGTAGTAAATAAACCTATCACTAAAGCTACAATTGTTAAAGATAAAAAGGTCTTCCCAATTGGCCATTACTGAATTAGCTACACTTGCCCCACAAGGTGAACCCATGGCGACTCCAACTTGTTGTAGATAAAAGTTGTCAGCAAACATGAAATAGTTGTTCTCAAGTATCAAAACCAATAATTCATTGACTAAAGATATCTCAACATTTTTACCTCCATTCTTTCTCATGAATTGACTAACCCATTCCAGAGCTACGTCATGTGGTATACATGTATACAGGTCTTTAACATTGACCGTGAGGAAGTTGTAATTACTGCTAAAGACAAGGTCTTTAATATTGTCAAGAAAAGACCAAGAGTCTTTACATATGTGGTTGATTTTCACCAAGTATTTCTGTAAAATGACGTCTACCACTTTTGCACAAGGGTACTTAGGAGATCCTCTACCGTCCAGAAGTGGACGCATTGGAGGGTTAACAACGTCTTTGTGCAGTTTAGGTATTCCAAACAAGTAGGGAAATCTCGGGTAGGATGTACTCATGAAGTTGAAGATGTTCTGGTCAATCCGGCCTTCAATAAACATCTCTTCAATACTGTCCTTTATGATTTTAAAAGCGCCATTGATTTCGGATCTCGAACTAAGTGAGTAAGAGGGGCAATCCAGAAGTTGGAGCATTCTTGCCTCATAATTGTCATTGTCAAAAATAGCTAAACCCCCACCCTTATCAGGTTTACATATTCTAACATTATTGAATCTAATGCTGTCTATACAGTCCTTCTCGGCTTTAATATTGTTAGCAAATGAAGGAAAATTATGACCGAACTTGAACTTTTGACGAATATCAAGTTCGCATAGTTGTTTAAAAATATTTAATAATGGATGCAGTGGTGGGTTAAAGACACTTGGAATTCTGTAAGGATTTACGTCAGAGGTAGAATTGCCAAAAAACAATAAATTCAAGTTTAATTTCCTAGTAAACAGTTTAATATCTAGGATAGTTCGAGCTAAATCCAACTTTTGGTTAGGAACATACGTGTGACCTTTTGCAAAAAGTTCCACTTGTTCTTGAGTTATGTTGACTGTTGAGTAATTATATACTTTAAAGTCACTTTCCACATTGGTCAAAATGACCGGTAACTCTGGTGGTACCAAAAAGCTAGGGCCGTCTTGGCAAATGACGCTGCTTACAGTTAAGTTTGGTACATGACCGTCAAAGTGGTTGTAGTCACATTCAGGTGGAACCGATAACCAAGTGGGGGTATCAAAAGAATTTGCAACAAAGGCGACCAATGGTGAATCTAGTTCCTGTATTGTTTGGTATTCTTTTTCTTCACTTGGTTCGGTCTGTTTGTGAATTGTTTTGGTCTCGCTCCTAAAAAATTAGATGTGTTAGATCTTAAATTGTAGTGACAAGGAGCTTGATTAACAAAACCACTTTCATTTTCACTATGCTCATTCTCTGGAGACCCCTCCAAACTTGCATCTTGGTCGAGTACATTGTTGACCATAGGAGCTTGGTTATTCTCATAGTTGTTCCTTGTGGGTAATGCCTGTGTGTTGTTATAAATGCTGGGTTGAGAAAAACCTCCTGGGCGTTTCCAAACTTGCGCTTGTGGCGGAGGAGGATAGGCAGTTCCTTCACTATATGCCTTTACATCCCTGTCGATCTTTTTAGTTTTATTATTCTTAAGTTTGTCAAGATATTGATCAATACTGACAAACAATCTACTGTATTCATATTTGTACCGAAAGAATTGATGGTCCGATTTAATTTTAAGATCCAAATCAGCAACTTGTTGACTCAAAGACTCCACTGACAAGGTATAATGCCTAATCATTAATGTCAGTAAGTCAACACCTTGTTGTTGAAATAGTGCTAACAAGTCTTTATGAAAAGCTGAGTTCGTTATTAAGCCTGTGGGATATTGGTAATGCCTCAGACCTTTAGGAATAATATTGCGTTTGAGGCACTCCTGGAAATATGAAATTTCCAATTGAGTTTTTTTTAATTTAACCAAGAGTTTGTCCAATAAATTCAAGTTGTACGTTATATCTATGTACTAACTGTTAGTGTCGGACCGCTTTTCGGCATTCAAACTTGAAGTGAAAGTAAAATTACCAGTAATCCATTGTTTAATGTCGGGAAAACTTTCAGTATTATTAATATTGTTGAAGGGAAGTTTTGTAGTTGTAAAAGAAGCTCTTGAAGAAACAGGTTCGACATTGTTGTCATTAGTAACTGTCGAGTTGCCATTAGATGTTACAGGCAAGTCAAACTGCACTGCCCCTGATCGAATTGGTGCTGCGAGTGCAGGAGCGTCATCAGAAGTAGGTAAATGGCTTTCATTTCTGCTGTAAAGCTGTTTCTTTGGCAAAGAGAGATAAGATACCCTTACTGTGGTTTGTAGGATCAGTAGTCTGACACTTCAAATCTAGAGCGGTGCAGAAATTTGTATGTTAAAATGTATTTTGCAATTTTTAATATAATATTAATATTTGCACGTTGTGAGGCTTAGCACAAACACATTGAAATGGATAAATATATTAAATTTAATGTTAAGTTACTTGTATGATAAAGACTGCATAAATTACAGCTGTGATCAGCTATATGTATGGCACACCTGGTAAACATGATAAACCACAAAGTATAAACTCTCTGTAGATCATGGTTCAATTCCCACATTGATCTTTTAATGTTGAAACCTAATAAACACTTGTTACCAGAATAATGCATGTTAGGTTTGCTTGACATGTTTGTGCGTCTCTTACCTTCATCCAAACATGGTCTAATGCCCCAGACATCAAGCAGGCATAGACAATTGCAAACAGGATACAGTGTTACCTCTTTTGCTTTCCATTGCAAAAACCCACTAAGTGGCATTGCTAGAAGATCCACAACACCTGCAGGTCCAGAATCAACAACAAGCAGACAGTTGACAATTTCAAAACAGATACATTCTATTATGTATGGTTTGCCACCACACAAACATGCTTAGCAGCACTGCACAACGTTCAGCACACACATGTAGCAATGAATGTGAAAATATACACCTGTAGTCTAGTTGTTCCTTTGGCAGCAGTTGTAAGTTACAGGTTATAGCAGAGATTAGCTTGGGTGCTAATCCAGCAAAGGCCAATATTTTCTTAGTGATGTTTCACTTTTCATTTTGTAAACAGTAGAAAAATACTTGCACATATAAATAACTATTTATAGGTAAGTAAATATTGTGGGAAGAAATAGCCAGGGAATTGTTATGGCTAGGCTTGTATAGGCCCCAGTGCCAATAGCCTAGTACCAACCTATGAACCTATATAGGATATTAGAGATATATTACATGTGTAACTGTGGATATCAGTACAATTATGGTTCTACAATTACACATTTATTTTCTGAATTTTCATATCACACACATACATGGTTAAACACGCAACTCTTTAATGTATATGTAGAACTAATGAGCAGGGCTGACAAACAAGGACTCATTTGCAATGAGCATTCTGCACACTAATGACTGTAAAAATTCACTTGGGCTGCAGCCTTCCCTGTGGCAACTGGTATAAGTTAATGCTCACAATAGAGATGAGCCAAGGTTCTAATCTAACATCCTCCCAATTTTGCTAATGCTTGTTCATTCAATTTTAAAAATAGAAAACAATGTAAACATAATTATAAATAATTGTTCAGATTCAATGAAGCCTACACAGTCCATTTCTACTTTGTGTGTGTACTGCACTGTAACGTGCACATGACACTACACTGTTTTTGATTCAGTAAGCGGCTCTACACAGTATGTACAGCCAGACAAACAAGGTAAACACTGTGGCATGCTAATTACAGCATAAGCAGCTATTGTATGTTAATCAACCAATTTGAGGTGGAAGAGTTATTCAACAAATTATAAAGCAACTGTGTAGACTCAGTGCTGGTTTTCCCTGCAAATTCTAAAACTTATTGGAATACAGCCATGGAAAGGAGTCTACACAGAAACAAGATTAGGAACTGCTGTTGCTTTAATTCATGTGCATGTGCAACAGGCTGAAGTCTGTGCTGCTGCTGCTAATAGACCTAGGCTAAGAAGGACAAGAGTTTTCAGATCCCATTTAACTTATCACAATCTACATGACATGTAAATTGTAGAGTGCTACAGAGTGGATAGAGACACACTACATGAACTCTGCAACCTTTGCTTTTTTCAACTCAGAGCCAGGGTAAACTGAGTGGAACCCATCCCAGTGGGGGCAAAGGTATGTATGTGTAGCACTTAGAATTTTAGCTACCGGTACCTTTCAGAGCCCAGCAGGGGACATCCTAGGGGTGTCACAGGCATCAGCATCCAGAATCCTCCATCAATTCCTGAATGCTATACTCCAACCTGCCAGTGACCACATATATTCTCCCCATACTCCTGATGACAGGGCGACAAATATGCAGGAACTCTACCCTGTAGCACACTACCCTGAAGTACTGGGTGCCATAGATTGCGCACATATAGAAATTTAGCCACCACCCGGGGAACAGGGAAGGCTCTACATAAATTGAAAAGGCTTCCACTTTATTAACTGCCAAGTCATGTGTAATGCCAAGGGAATCATCTTGAACCTGAGTGCTGGCAACCCAGGCAGTTACCACTACTCGCATATCTGGCTGATAACCCAGGCAGTTACCACTACTCACATATCTGGCACACCTCCCAACTGTATCAGATGTTCATTAGGTGGGGTAATCCCACAGGGTCATTTACTGGAGGATGTAGGTTATGCACTGGAACCATTGCTGATGACACCAATCAGAAATGCACACACATCTGCTGAAGAATGCCATAATAAGGCACATGCTCAAACCAGAAATATCATAAAGTGTGTGTTTGGGCTGCTGAAGATGCAGTCTAGTGCCTAGTTGCATCTGGGGAGCCCTGCTGTACAATCCACATACATGTATAGAAATATTCACTGTATGTGCCATGCTACACAAGATCATCCTGAGAAAACAGTTTCAGCAGGATCAACAAGGGGAAGAGTCACACATGTCACTACCAATGGCAAGGTCACCACAGTCATACGCAGGTGAGGAACCACTTGGCACTCTCTTTAACCACAGTCTAAGTACTAGCTTTGTCCCAGCAGAGTGAAAAACAGCAACAGTAATTCCTTTGCACAAAGGGTGTCCATCAACCGACCCTGGGAACTATTGATCCATAAGCCTAACCAGCATTATCTGCAAGGCCATGGAGAGAATCATTATTGACCTTACCAACAAAGACATAGGTGGCTTTCAAACTCTTGAACCGACCCGATTTAGCTTTGTTAAGGTAGATCATGATTTTAAACCTGGTGGACTTCTTTGAGAATGTTACCAAAGTCCTGGATGAAGGCAAAACAGTACATACAGCCTATATTGACTTAGCCAAGGCTTTTGACACAATCCCCCACTTAGGCATCATTGAGAAACTCATCCAGCTGGGAATTAACCCATATGTTATTGCAGCCAACTGGCTCACCGACAAAATGCATGCAATCAAAGTTGGGGATTCCACCTCTACCAGCAGACCAGTTGCCAGTGGTGTACCACAAGGATCTGTGTTGGATCACCCCCTACTATTTGGAATCTATTTCTCAGAAGTCCAGGCAAAAATAGATTGCCTGTGGCTTACCAAGTTCACCAGTGACTACAAACTGGGTGCAACCATTTGAGTCCCACAATGATGTTGACATACTACAAAAAGGACTTACACAGACAAATGATTGGTGCCAAAGCCACGGACTTAAACTAAACACAAAAAATATGTTATCATCCCTTTCGGCAAAGTGGAGTCCCTGCAAATTACAATATTAACAGTACCCCCATTAGCTCAAACCCAGTGGTGAGAGACTTGATAACACAGGTTGATAGCAACCTTAACTTCGATCACCATGTGTCCACAGTGGTAAAGGAGGCCTTCTATGTTGCATATCAGAGCTAAGGATGTTATAACTTCCCTGTACTCTTCCCTCATCAGACAACTAATAGAGTACAATGTTCCCTTCTGTATGTACCTCATCAGACACCTGCAGCAGCTGGAGAGACCTCAGAGGTTACTCACAAAGAAAATTCAGGGCTTTCAACACATGACCTACATGGACAGACTGAAGACCCTATCACATTCTGTATCATATAGGCTGCTGAGAGGTGACTTGTGCCTGGCCTACAGACCAGTCTTGGACCCTGCCCTAATGGAAATGGTGCACATCCACAAGTCAAATGGGACAAGATTCATTTGCTCTAGGGATCTTAACCTAGCCTGCGACATTAATGGGATATGCTGAAGAGACAGATATGGTTCCCAGAGATTGCCACTGCTCTATAACAAACTTCCAGTTCATGTAAAACAGAGCTCCTCAATTACCCTATTTAAGCGTAGCTTAGACAACTGGATGGGAAATCATACATTTACCCCTGGGGTGTCACCAGTGTCCCAAGACTCATGCTGCAAATATAGATCATACAACTTGTTCAATAAGGGAACAAGGCTATTGGCTAGGCTTATAAACACCCTAGGGCCAATAGCCTAGTAACCTCCTATGAAACTATGAACCTAGGAGTCAAAGGGGGAACCAGCAGCTTATGTGGATGTAGGCAGATGAAGGCATGCTCAATATGCCCTCACAATGGCTAAGAGGCAACACATAGCACACTCACTCACCACCTAAGGGGCTAAAACCTTTCTCTTATGCACATACGTATAGTAACATTGATGCCGGGCAACACTCCCAACCTTTACCTATCCATGTAATGGCTGTGTACTGCTAGCATCAGACAGAGTCAATCCTGAACTAAAACTGTAGCAACTTCTGGATTTACATGGTAAGTGTTGAACCTGGAGTGTATTGTGTAATAATACAAATGAATGGCATATCCTTGCATGTTGTTACTTGGTAGAATAAGCAAGTAAGATGTGGGTGATTTGTATAGAAATGACCTTAACATGTGACAGCAGAGACTTCTATGTGCCCATTATTAAGTAGTATGTCTCAAGCATCAAAGAGTCACACAGTCATACCTCTCAAAAGTACTGATGATCACTGCATGGCCTCAGTTTAGCACTATACATTTGTACTGGAAAATCATTAAGGAGAGAAGTTAGAAAGTAATAAGACATATTTCAGTTTCAGACTTCACATCCCTCACAAAATCATTAACAATACTGATGCAAAAAAAACTGATGCTATCAACTGTCTAACTTTCTAAGACTAATATAAATCAAAGGTAGAATTACCAATTCAACATCACAAATGCAGATATACTAAGCAAAACAAACTAGGGATAATGAAACTCAACAATAAACCAATAAAAACAAGGGTCCCAACAGAACTTGCAGAGTATGAAATACTGTTTAATGAAGCGCTTTTTGTTGCCGCTAATACGGCAACTTCTTCAGATTACATAAAAATAAATTCTTAACCAATTTAAATAAAAAATAAAAAATCAGCTGAGCTATTTCGTGGTTACAAGTCATGAATATTAAGTAGTTAAATCATTCAAAACAAACTTCTATCACTACGCAAATTGCTAAGGAAATACAGATTGAGAGAAAAATTTCACTGAAATTCTAAATTTGTAGTTTACTTGGCTAAGTGTAAACTGTGCCCAGCATTTTATGTTGGAAAAACTGAACGTAGACTACGTGATAGAGTCTACGAACACACATGCCATTCAGAGACAGAAGGTAGAAAGTCCTTTAGCAAGGCATATCATGGCTAATGAGAATCATATTTGGTTTTAAAGCAATAGACCGAGTTATGATAAATACTAGGGGAGGTCCAGTGAATTGGCTGCTGGAAGAATGTGAGTTAGCTTGGCAGATTAGACTCAATGCCTTTTCAACTCCAGGCTTGAATGGGTCATGTAACATCGCCTGCCTTTAAAAACTTAAAAGTTTAGCTAGATAGAATTTGGTGATTGTTTATTGTTTTTGAGGGGTTGAATAATTTACAAGACAATTGACATGTGTAGTACTAAAAGCCTTAAGACAATCAGTTATGTGTAAATGCTTGAAAACATCGGCTTAGACAGCCGGTTACAGGGTAATTTTGGTAGGGCCAGTACTTTACAGTGCAATGACAAGTTTAATAGTTAAAAAGTTATAAGTTAAGCACTTGGAGTATTGTTGGTTGTAGATTTATAACTGGACTGACTTAAATATTAGAGAGAACTTGATAGTGAATGATTCACTTTTATGCCACATAGCCCATGGAAGGGAATGTAATCAAACAGCGGCATATAAAACCACAATATGACAAGTGTATCTTCCTACTGTCTTTGCCGCAAGATAATTATTATAAGTTATTTTTTATTTTTTATATTTATGTTTATCTTGAGGGTTTGTATGAAGTTATTTTTACGCTGGTGAGTGGGAGAATGTGTGGATCTAGACCGCTGCAATTTGCGTTTTGAATGATTTAACTACTTAATATTCATGACTTGTAACCACAAAATAGCTCAGCTGATTATTGGTCACATGAATTTTTATTTTTTATTTAAATTGGTTAAGAATTTGTTTTTATGTAAACAAATGCGGATATACTAAGCACAAAGCCAGCTATGTATGCTGAGCATCAGACACAAAGCTTATGTATCCTTGAATCCAAAAGATAAAAAACAGATATATGGCGCAGTTATCAATATGTGCACAGGGTGTTGCATAGGAGGGCAGGAAGCCTAGGCTGAAACAAAAGCTCGGCGAGTGTGTGTGAGTAAGAAAAAGAAGTAGGGAGACATTTGGGTAAAGTAACAAATGGCCAGTGAGACAAAATGAATTTTAACCTTCATGGCTGAATCATGTAACTGTTGTGTATCTGTTTGTATGGATCCTCCAGGTGAAATTGGTGAGTGAGTGTCTGCATGAACACAGCCAAGCTCTATGCTAGCTCCACATTTTAGTATGTTGGACAGGAGTGTGCTGTTCATGGTAGAGGTGGCAGTTTATCATTGTCATACCTGACCAAGAGAACTAGCTCTCCTGGAGTTGCACTGGCACATCCACACCCATGGTTAGATGCACTGCTGCTATGTGAATGTGACTGATGTCTGCTGGATGAACTCTCCTCATGAGAATTCCCAGGACCACAACCACATGGCCTGCCATGTGTGGGTGTGGACAGCTCAACCACTGATGGAGCAGTGGAAGTACTGCCACTATGGGATCATGATTGGGCACAGCCATGTCAGCTAACAACAGATGATGTGGCTGACCTATGCCCACAAGGATGCCGTTCCCCTCCCAGCAGATCTTCCATCACAGACACTACTCTTTCCAATGTGTCATTCCTCGGATCCATTAAATCGGCAACATGATGGAGGTAGTCACGCATGTCAGCCTTTGCCACATTTACAACCCTAAGCATTTCTCTGGAGGACCTATGGGAATGTGTTTGTGCATCCATGATGGCCCTAATCATACATTGAGTAGAATGGGAAGAGACACCTGGATCAGGTGGAGGATGGACAGCAGACCTCCTCTGAGTACCCCCTAACAACCCTCCTGCATGGCACCTCACCCACACTGGCTATGGCTAGAGTCAACTGGCACTGTAGCCACAGTAACCAAACTTCCATGATTGATTGCCTTACTCTGAACCTGTACATTATCTAAGAGCTCACTGGAATGTTTAGGCATAGGCCTACTGGCTGTGTCTGATGGAATTACAGGGGATGGCTGTATGTCAACCTCACTGTCATATTCAACCTCTGCACCCACTGACTGTGTCTCAGTTTGGCCTCCATCATCATCAGCGCCTGTTGATACCCTGCCATCAGATAGTAGAAGTCCCATATTTCCAGTGTCAGGATCACCTGTGATAGCAAGCAACAGACATTGGAAAAAATGAATACCTACACTACTATAGTCCAATATATGCTAACAAACTAACAGTGGTGCCACTATTACAGACAGCACAGCAATACACTCAAAAGTCCTAAGACCAACATCACAAACTAAATATTTCTTTGAAATGCTCATCAGTGCTGACATAAAAATGTTTGGCTTACCATGTGCAGATGCCTGCAGGCTCCTTATACTGGATGTTTCTGGAAGAAGTTAAGGAAAATGTAAGGATAACATCATAACAATTAACAGTAACACAGGGGGTAAAACTTTTTTTCCTTTATATGTCCATTAGCTATACTTTCAACAAGAACTTGGAAGACAAGTTCAACCTAAGCCCATGTGTAATCAGTCAGAATGTGTTGTTAACTGTAGCAATCTACAATCTCCCCCAACCAATTTCTTGTAAAACAGAGCTAACATATTGATGTAAATATTTTACTGTACAAGACTATTTAACAGTTGCGATACATCAGCCTACCTGGGAGCTCTTTCTGGGGCATACCTGCTGTCCCTGAAACATTTGCACCAATGTTAAGGATATGCTGTAGTGCACTTTCCTGGGAGCTGTCTGGATCCCTGAGAGTGGACAAGAACTCTTCATTTTCTGTTAGTGGTGGCTCTGTAGCAGGCCTTTTCAGTACCCATCTGATCATCGGCCATTGCAGCTGCTCTCTTCTGTGCAGATAGGATCATGTGAGTGGCCCTATGGCACACCTCATCATATGTCCTGCTGTGGCTGCCTACTGCATTCACATCTGCAACTATCTGCTGCTAAATTTGCATTTTGCCTGACATATCTCCACATCACCTTTCAAGCAAAAAAGTACCATGTGGTCTAAAAACTTCCACAATGACCTGATTCGTAGGGTCAACAAAGGGTGGCTTTCAGTGATTGAGATGCCTGGGTGCCATAGTCCTAGGTGTCCTAAAACACAATAGAAGAATAATATACGTAGGTATGACATAAGTAAAATATTCTTGTTCCCAGATAAAACAGAAAAGGTGGCATTTCAGTATTACCCACTGGAGAAATGTAAAACAGTCTACATATCTGAAATATGGACAACAGGAATTGTGTGATTGTAACATATTACATTCATACACAAAGCAAAGCTGGATGCAAATCAAGGGGTAGTAACAATAACCACATATCCTTGTTTATTCCAAAACAGAAATGCAGCTTTGCTCCCCCACCCCCAAAAGAACAGGAAATTACACATTTTCCTACAAAGCATTAGTGAAATGTTAAAACTGCTATCAAATGAACTATCCCTGAAACGTGTCCAGGTTTAATGTAATTTTTAAGCTATTGGCAATTATTTATACCTGTGAAATGCTCTGACAAACATGCCCATGTCATCAGTACATTTCTAAGTGATCCATACACATAAGAGTATCATTTGCTAATTAATATATATCTATTAATATGAAACTGATTTTTTGTACTGACATTTTAGCATCTGCAGTATATAGCTGAAAAATGCAAGCATAACTTCTCAAGTTCAGTTGTCTTTTGTGCAGATATATCCCAAATTAATCGCCTCTTCTCTGTTCTCAATATAAACAAGTCTCCTCACCTTCAGGTTCCCTAGCTACACAGCTGTCTTTTTATGGTGTAGATTCAGGGCTGTTAGCATGGTGAAGATGCAAATGAGATGTGAACCACTGAATTTCTGAATCCCAAATACTTGACTCTGTGTATCAAATGTAAGCATAGTGCAGGCACACTCTCTCAATGTTTGTTGCTAATGGATTGCAACTGTGAATGATTACAGGGTGTGTGCCAGGTTAGACTTATAAAGTGTATAGAAGTAATTTTTCAGGGTTATAAATATAAGTAAGTAGTACTCAATTTACAGGTTTTGTTCATTAACATCCAACCTTCCCTTCATGTTGACAACTGTATATTCTTCTTCTTTCAGCTTTTTCCTGGTGAGGGGTCGCCACAGCAGATTGCCATTTAATATCCTCACACATTTTAAGGACAATGATATAGAATGTCTTACAGACTGCATGTCTCAGATTACTAGTCAGATAAGAGACGCATAAGCAACAAACACAGAAAGGTAAGACAGAGCTGCATTTTTGCAAGCAGCAGTCAAAAATTGTTGTGTGATCACTCAGTGTACTAAATCCAAAATTAATACATGTACAAATAGTGATTTGGTTTCTTAGTACTGTAGATGATGTTGCAGTTGGTTGTATTCAAAATGATTTCAGTTCCCTGCTGCAAAGCTGTTTCTGTGGCAAAGAAGGATAAGACATCCTTGCAGTGTTCTGAAGGTTCAGTGGATTGAGAATTCAAATCCAGACTTATGAACAAATACTGCATGTGTACTAAAACCTTTTGTAGTGTTTAATTCATAGATTGCTGTTCTTCATTTCAGCTACTTTTCCCTTATAGTTTTTTTTGGCCAGTGTTTGTGTGGTGTGTGTCTTAAAATGAATGTCAGATTTGGCTGTGCTTATCTCATTTGTGCAATGTTTAGTGGTGTGCAAACCCAGACTAGTGGCCTACACAGGAAGCGGACAGAACACCTGCAGAACATCTGCAGACAGGGCATCTCTAAAAGTGCAAAGGTCAAAATAGGATACAGCATTGCAGTTTTTGCTTTCCATCATGCAACGCAGTTAGTAAGGTTACCCAACACCTGCAGCCATCAAAAATCTACAGACAGGACAGAGACAATCAATTAGTGAAAGTGAATACATTCAATTAATTCTGTTGGGCACCATGCAAAAATGCCAAGCAGCATTGCATGGCTGTTAACACAGAAAACGTAAGAATGAGTAGGAAATTACGGGAATGTCATATAACTAGTCATGTGGCAGCAGGTGTAAGTGTAAGGCTGGAATACAAATGGTCTTGGGTTCTAGTACAGGGTGTGCATTCTATCTTTACATTTGTGACAGTGCAGTTGACAACAATGAACTGAAAATAGACAAGTGTGATTTCAACATTTTTATGGTAACAAGTGTAAATGGAAGACTGCCATACACATGGTCTTAGGTTCTAATATATTACATTTCAGAGATTTTTAGTGTTGTTCCATTTTCCGTTATATTCACTCTTACTTACAACACTTTAGATAGTGGAGCTGATATGAATTATATGTATGATGGATAACACACTCTTATTGTGTTTTCAGATGTATGCCTGAGGGTATACTGTCTACTATATTTATGTAAGTGTAATTCTGCTATCTGGACCTGCATAGCCTTCGCAAATAAAGATACATACACAACTAGATCTTTATACAAGAATTTGTCAAGTCACACACATACATGTGTAACACTTTCAGCTGTATTTATGAATGATTCCTGACTATGTCTGAGCAGTACTTCTGTGGCAAAGATGGAAAATCAACACTTTGGAAGAAAATGCTTTGTTCCTTATGCCTAGGATTGAATCACACATTTTAACAATCAATTTTATCAGTGTATTAAGCCAAAAACAAATGTGCCAGGTTATGACATTTTTGCTCCCAGCGCATGTCTCCAAACTTATCTTACCTAATAGTTACCTTCCAATTTTCAATATATATTTCCAAGCTACATCAGTAGGAACTCTTCAAACTAAGACAAAATGTCATATTAACCTTCCAGTTTCAAGCATTTATTTATTCCCTGCTTGACACTGCTGCTATCCATGTAACATCATGCAAACAAGGTTGGCACCATTGCTCAAGTTTGTGCACTGCCAGTAAACATGATAAGATGACTGGCAGGAAAGCATCAGTTGTCACTGCTCTAGTTAGAGTCTTAGGTATGTCTGAAATTAGTGGGGAAGCTGCCCAGTTTAGGGCACAATTGTGTGGTGTTGAGGAATCCAGGATATTTATTGGACTACTGGTAAATTGCCACAGCCAAAGGTTTGTGCAGGGGGACTATTCTGGCTTTCAGTACAAGTTTGAGGCTTGGAATAGTTTGGTTCAGGCTGTATCCAGTACTACTGACATCCCACACACTGGAGAGCAGTGTAGGCATCATTTTAATGATGTACAGATGCAAAGGGATACCCTCAACCAGTGGTTGACTGAATTTCAAACTACGGACATCCCACAGCTGTGTAAGTATGACAATAAGAGAGTATTTATAATACTTAGAAAACTAAACATAGGCAAGACTGCTAAGCATAATGCTATTCTATTCTTTTCTGTTCTTTCCCTAGCTAATACCAAAATAGAGTTCAGTAGATGGGCTCATGCTGCTTGAATGGAGAGACTGCGGGAAGCAAGTGGTATGTATTCAGCGGAAGAGAAGTATTATTCAAAAGTTAAAGATGGATTTTTGTTTTTTTTTACACAGTTGTAGCAAATTGAGCATGCACATCCTAACTGTAAAAGCAAGTATGAATGCATTGGTGTAGCACAAACCAGCTTTAGGAGTCAAATATAAGACTGTAGTCAGAGGTTGTGCATTCAAATACCATGAGTAACAACTATACAATACTGCATTTCTTTAAAAATATTTACATTAAATTAAACTCTATACAAGTGGCATAAATGCCCTGCTGTTAACTATAATCTGTATAACTGGACCAGGCATATGTTCAATATATGCACATTTCAAGGATTGAAGGGCAGCCACGGTGGAAGGGCTGCCATGGTAGTGCAGTGGTTAGCGTTATCGCCTCACAGCAAGAAATTCTCTGGTTCGATCCTCGGCTGGGGTGCCTTTTGTGTGGAGTCTGCATGCCCTCCCTGTGGTCACGTGGGTTTCCTCCAGGTGCTCCAGTTTCCTCCCACATCCCAAAGACATGCTGTAGGTGGATTGGACACTCTAAATTGGCCCTAGGCGTGAGTGTGTGTGTACCTTTCATGGAAGGTTGGGTGCCAGGCTGGCAACTCGACACTGTAAAACTCTACTGCAAATCATGAGCAGACAGGTGATCCGCTGTGGTGTCCCCTAACTGGAAAAAGCTGAAAGAAAAAGAAGAAGACTTTCAGCAATCTCTAGTTATAGTGTGCAGTTGTTAGGATGTATACTTAAATGCAATACTTCAGATAAAATAGTTGTATAGTTGTGTTAGTGCATAGTATGTCACATATGACGGTACTAATTCTATCTTTTTTTTTTCTCTCACTCCAACCCTTGCCTCTCTTTTTTTATTTTCTAGTACGTGTCATCAAAATGTTTTCATGTCATTAATGTATAGCAAATCACTTAATGCTACACAGCACAGTAAGGTAGGCCGACCCCAATGGATCAGCCTGCCCCCAGTCTACTGGCTCCAGCACCGATGCCCAGCACATCTGAGACCCAACCTGGCAGCACTCCCTCTGCTGCCCCTGCACTACCTGCACCCTCAGATAGTACTGCCCTGACAGCTAGTGCTGTGGTACCCTCTGGGAGCAGTAGCAGACATGGGGATTTCATCACCTGCCAGGAAATTCCAGGGTAGTTGCACAGGGTTGTGTACTGCACCATTGGTGTACACCTACACCAGATGGAGAGGCTGCTCTCCCTCATGGTATGTGGGAGGAGAAGACATCAAGCACTCCATCTACCAGTGGAGTAAGGGGACAATGATGACAGTCCAGTAGTTGAGGACTCAATTTAACTGTCTCCATGTTTGACGGGCATGAGCCTGTGTTGTCCCCTCCCTCACTCCAATCATGGTGTCCCAAACTTTTGTGTCCCTCACCATCCCTGTGTCTTGTCTTGTTTGTCTTGTTTGCTTGAATTCGCTTCCTCTCCTACCCAATATACCTGACCCAGAAATACCTATGTGCCTTACTCAGCATTCCTCTCTTACTGAATTAAAAATATGGGCACCTGTCCCACAAAAAAAATCATCTCATAAGTAGCTCTCCATTTCTCACACATGTCTTCCTGACACATTTTATTTGGTTCAATTGTCTATACAACATGATTAATTTGTTGTCACCCTTCTTTCTAGAGATGACAGTTCAAATTCAACTAATATTCTGCACATATTATCAGTTTACACTGTTAAAGAAATGAATAGCTATGATTCTTTCCTATCTCCCTCCTGCACATTCCTGTATTGCTTTCCCTTTGCACTTCTCTCTGCTTGCTCCCCTTTTCACCACTTTCATACCTACCCCAATTTAACACCTATAATCTTGTCAAAATTAGAATCACACACAACACATATAAGTACCAGTAAAAGCAATGGATCCCTTCACTTGTTTGGCCTCCATGTTTGCATGGAGTTTAGCATCAGGCACCTATGTCAAGCGATGGTGAGCAGCCCTACAATACTGCTGTTACCTCTGTGCAATACTGCTTAAACACACTGTGCTATGCCAATACACAGCAACACATATACTGTAAAGAATTAATGTCATTACATTATCACAGTTTATTTAAATGTATTAAATATACCTGGATTTGAAGTCAGTATTATCTGGGTTCAAAAAGAAATGTGTCAATGCATTTACACCTGCTGTCACAACTAAGTGCCAGGAGTGTTTTAGGCACTCAATACTAACTCTCAGTATTTTAGCAATGAGCCCCGCATTTGCTCACTGCTTAACTACACGCAAACAGGGAAAGTAATGAAAATGTGTATTTCGCATGGACAAACACTTTGCCATCCATTGCGCAAATCCACTGCTCACCTCTGTGTTATGCAAAGTAAATGTTAGCATGTATTAGTGCTATTTACTGTCCATTTACTCTTTATGCCATGAAACTACATGTGGAAACATAACAAAATGAAGGCCCAATCTAACAATGTGCCACATATTTACAATTCAGTCATGTGTTGCCTCCCACCCATGCACTGCAACCCTGGTGTCTTCTTACTTGTTCACAAATATATCAACTAAACTACATAAATTAATATCAAATGTTGTGTGATATGCAATGTCCATCAGTCTGGTAAAATGCAGAACTAGAACTATATTCACAGATGAACATGTCTACACATCCATCAATTGACCCTGGGAACTATCAACCCATAAGCCTAACCAGCCTTATCTGCAAGGCTATGAAAATAATCATCAAGGACCTTATCTACAGGGACATAGTTGACCTTCAGTACTCTTGACTGACCCAGTTTGGTTTTGTCAAGGGTAGATCTTGCTTATTAAACCTAGTGGAATTCTTAGAGAATGTCCCCAAAGCCCTGGATGAGGGAAAACAGGATATACCACCTATGTTGATTTAGCCAAGGCCTTTGACACAATTACCCATACTGGTATCATAGAGAAAATCTCCCATCTGGGGGATTAACCCATACATTACTAGATGGGTAGCCAACTGGCTCACCAACAGAATGCACACTGTCAAACTTGGGGAATCCACTTCCACCAGTAGACCAGTTAACAGTGAAGTACCATAAAGATCTGTGCTGGGCCCTCTACCATTTAGAAACTATTTATCTGAAGTCCAGGTGAAGGTAGATGACCTTTGGCTTACCCTGTTTGCAGATGACTGTCAACTGGACACAATCATATAGAGTCCCCCAAAGATATTAACATATGACAGAAGGAGCTGACACAGAGAAATGATTGCTGCCAAACTAATGGACTGAAACTTACTGCAAAAAAATGCCTCATTGTCCCCTTTCGCAAAGAAGTACCCCTAATTATGATATATATAGCACCCCTCTAAGCTCAAACTCAGTGGTGTGAGACTTGGGAATACAGGTTGATAGCAATCTAAACTTTGATCACCATGTGTCTATAGTGGTAAGAAAAGCATTCTACATTGCACAGCTCATAAATAAAGGCACTGCTTCTAAGACCAGGGAGGTCATAGTTCTGCTGTACTCGACCCTTTTCAGACCACTAATTGAGTACAATTCTCCATTCTGAATGTGCTTCACCAGCCACCTGCAGCAACTGGAGAGACCACAGATGTTTCTGCCAGGATAATCCAGACCCTCTAAAACATGACATACATGGAAAGACTGAAAGTCCAGTCACTGTACTCAGTATCATACAGGCTTCTGGGAGACAACTTGTGCCTGGTTTACAGAGCAGTTTCAGACCCTGCCCTACTGAAAATGCTGGACATCCGCAAGTCAAATGGGATAAGAATGACTTTCTCCAGGGATCTCAACCTAGTTTGTAGTATAAGCAGAATATACTGGGCAGACAGATATATCTCCCAGCAATTGCCAGTCCTCTGGAATAGGCTCCCACTACATGTGAAGCAGAGCTCCTCAATGACCCTATTCAAGTGTAACCTTGATAACTGGATGGGTGATAGTAAATTCACCTATGTCCCTCATGGACAGGGGCAGTCAGTGCTGATCACAAAATCGCTCTGCTAACAATGACCATCTAACTATGCTCAATAAGGGTACTTGGGTTTTTACACAGCTATGCTTGTACAAGCATTAGGGTCATTAGCCAAGTAACCTCCTATGAACCTATGAAGCTATGAACCATGCAGTCCTCCCAACATCTCTTCAACATGCACTGTTGATGTCATCCAATATAAGTTGTCCAGCAGGCTTGTAAAAGTAAGACTTGTGCCATGGAGCTTGCATGAAGTACTGAGCTTTGTAGTCTGAGTGCATAGATTGGTAGGGATTCTGTTCTAACTGCAGTCAACTGTGTATGTGTGTGTGAGTGTGTGTGTGTATTTGTGTGTGTGTGTGTGTGTGTGTGTGTGTGTGTGTGTGTGTGTGTGTGTGTGTGTGTCCACTTGCTTGATATTACAGACAGCCTTTACACCAGCATGTGGGACACTGTTATTACCATATTCTCCCCTCTCCCCCAGGAAACAAAAGGCTGCCAAGAAATGGTAAAGCAGAGTCAAAATCCAAAATCCAAAGCACCAAAAGAAAGACTCCACAACATTACAAAAACTTTTATTGCACAAACAGACAGAGTTTTCAGATTAACAAATCCTTCATCAGTGTACTAAATTAGAATTCATGAAACCACATTATATAAGCTCAGTAATACAGCCCAACCAATAGAAATGTAGAATCAATTAAAACCAATTAAAAAGGAAGACACTTAAATATATATACATTAAAAAACATTTTTCAAAATGTTCTGTCAAAAAACACACAATAAGTTTTAAGGAATAAAAAGTTTTTTTAATATCAATCAAGACTGTTTGTGTCTAAGTATGGGTTTTATGCTAACCATTTTATTAACCCCAAGTAAATGATCTGCCTGAATACAACTAATACAATCATATTCCCTTAGTTCTAGTTCATTGTTAACATCACCACCTCTAGGATTCCTAGAAATCATTTTGATTACCCTAAAAACAAATTCATACTGTATACCTTTCTCAATTACATGTTTTGCTAAAGCATTGGTTGTAACCCCTACACATTTCAGACTTGTTTTCTGTAATTCTCTCTTTTAACTTTCTAACAGATTTACCTAGATAAAAACAAGTACAGTTTTTACATGTCGCTAAGTAGATAATAGAATGGGTATTGCCCGTGGCAATGCATTTGAATGTAAAAGTTTGTCCAGTTACGGCATGTTTGAAAATATTGTCAGAACAGATGTATTCACAAGAAGAGTAATTGTGACAAGGAAAGGTTCTTAGTTTATTATAGCACTTTGGGTGAACATGAGAAGGAAAATCTATGTAGCATAATTGACTTTTGAAGCTTAGACAGTTCCTGTAAGCAAAACTAGGGCATTGCCCTTTATGTGTTCTAAGCTTGGGGTAGCATGTACACAACATCCCAGTTATTAACAATTATATTTCTTATTGATTCAGTACATCTACTTTATCTAATTAAGTACCATAATAATCCCTTGGACTTATTAACAGAATTGTTGTTATTACAATTATTGTAAAAAAAATATGGCTTAGCTGTGTTCCCCCCTTTCTGACAAAACTTCCTCCCTAACATTATCTAGTACATGAGTCATAACATCTATCCTTAAGTTCTGAGGTCATTTCAACCATTTGTCAATACACCTATTAAAGTTCATATTTAAGCGTCACGTTCACAAATATTGACTTTTGACGATGCCTTTAAAAACATGTTGTGCATGCATACAAGCTTTATGTAGGTATTTATTAGCATGTATAGTCTTCTTATGTATAATTGTTTCAGTTTCAGAGCCAAGAATTTTCAAATTAATGTCCAAGAAATGAATTTCAGGCATGGAATATGTCATTTCAAAACTTAGAAATTCTGTAGTTTGATTAAGATATATAACAAAATCATTTAATTAATTATCTTAGCCTTGCCAAATTAAAAAGAAATCATCAGCAAATTGTTTAAAGAAAACATCTCATTTAAAATTATCAGGGCCATTGTAAACATGCGTTTACTCCCATTTACTTAAGGTGAGGTTGGCATAGGTATTAGCAATGGGATTACCAGCAATTTGATGATAAAATTGCCCATCAAACATAAAAATATTATTGATAAAAACAGCCTACAATAACTCATATATAGTTTCAATTTCCCTTCCTTTGAGTAAACATTCAATGCATAAAATTTGCCTAATCATGTGTATTCCATAGTGATTAGGAATTATGATAAAAAGAGACTTAATGTCAAGAGTGACAAATATAAAATCACAACTTGAATTAGTCTTGGACTATTCAGAAAGTTGCAACAAAAAATATCTCGAGTTCTTAAAACTTTTCACATGTATTAAATATTTACTTAAGATGTTTTGTAAATATAGAGAAATAGGTTTGGTAATCCAGCCCCTGCCCAATATAATAGGTCTTACTGGTGGATTAGAAAGGGACTTATGAATTTTTGGCAGACCATATAATATGAGAACAATGGGACAAGGGACACTAAGATAGTTAAATGTATCAATACAGATTTCATTCATGAACTGTAAATCAAATCATAGATACACATATTGACATTATGAATAAACTTAGAAACATCACACTGGTTAATTCTTTTAAAAGCTATCTCACCTGATAATAATTCATACATAGATGCTAAATAGTCATCACAATCCATAATTACCACTGCTCCCCCTTTATCAGCTTTCTTAATTATAATATAATTGTTAGCCTGTAATTTGAGAAGTGCTTCATGTTCATCTCTATAAAGGTTGCACATTTTTCTAAAGTCATTCTCCTCAAATAAGGCATGAATCTGTTTTTCATAAAAATCATGAAAAATTGTAATCACTGGGTTACTAACTGGAACAAAAGTGCCAGACCTTCTGCATACCTATGTATCAAGTGGCAGCGAGTCATTTAAAATCAACTTCAGACTCAAATTATGCATAAAGGTCTTTAAATCAGTAAGTGACTGTACGATATTATCTTTACAAGAAAGAATAAATTTAAGTCCACTGATCAAGAAAGCAATATCAGCTGTAGTGAGATCCAAGCTGAATAAGTTCACAATGCTATTATTTAACATTGTGGGTGGCTTGACTTGCTGTGTGTTTCGGTACCTTTGTAGTCTCTTCTTTCTCCTTTTCTTCCTTTGGACCACCCCCTGGACTGGTCTCATCTGTAATTGGGTATTTTTTCTGGCAGACTGAGTTGAACTGGTGGCAGGGCATTTTAAAAAATCTCCATTGTACCTTTATGATTGGAGGAAGTGGCTTTTGTTGTAGAAGACAAGGCCAGAGTATTTAAAGTGGGTCTCTATTATGTGACTTAAGAATCTCTTCTTTGAACACATAATAATTGACACATATACAGAGAATGCTGTAAACTGTGAACAGCTATGTCCTCAAATTTTTTCCTTGGGAAAAATTCAGTTGGCCATTATCAGGAATTGCCTTTTTCTTCAATGTCAAGCGATCTCGGAGTTGGTATATTTAGTTAGGGGTGGTGTAGGGGGTACACCTCCCGCACATCGGTGGTGTGGGAGGTGAAGCCCCCCACTTAATTGATGTTTTAAAGTTTGTTTTTTATTTTACGGCCACGTGAAATTTTTCCTGAGGAAAAAATTTGAGGACTTGACCATTTGCGGTTTACAGCATCGCTCTATATATGTCGATTATTATGTGATTGAAGAAGAGATTCTTCAATCACATAATATAGAGCCTTTAAAGTTGTATTATCATTGGAATGCACAGCAAATTATCTTGTTGTAGCCCATCTGGAACAGTAGTGTCAGACAATGGTAATGAAACATCATCTAAATCATACATACAGCCTCTTTGCATAACACTAGCCCATGTTAGTGTCTCAGGATCTGATTTTTGGGCCAAGAAAAATATTGCCAGATTTAAAATCATTTATAACCCTCCAACTTCCGATCAACACACATAGGCTTTCAAGCATCTCATTATAAACTGGAATGTAGTTGTGAAACAATGGCAAGGCAGAAATATCACTCTCCAATTTGCAAATTTCATCCTGCAAGTCAGTTTCTACTTTGTGAAAAAACTCATTCATATGATCATATAATCAAAGCCAAGCTTAATATTGAGTTCTTGCCATCTCTTAAGAAGTTCTGGGTAGCAATTTCCATACAAGGGAATTTTCAAGATTCTAAGCCCCCCTTGATATAACATTGAGCTCTATACAGGCAGAAAAACTAAGTCACTGACATTGCAGCTTTTTAAAAACTTGTACTTTATGCTCCAAAGCATGAATTAAAGTTAAACAGTTATTGCCACTTCCATTAACAAATTCTTTCACAATAACAGCAGAATTCATTTGAGTCAGTACTGGGTTGAATCTCATATGTAGTACTTCATTAATAGAGTGGGTCAATTTAAGCTTTTTGATTCCTTGTGTGGAGGGCTGCATTATCTCTTAGAAAGCATTCCCCGTGTAGCCAGAAAATAAGTACCAGGAAACAAAAGGTAGCCAAAAGTGGTAAAACAGAGTCAAAATACAAAATACAAAGCACCAAAAGAAAGACTCCACAATGGTATAAAAACATTTATTACACAAACAGATAGAGCTTTTGGATGAAATGATCCACCTGTGGCTCAAGGAATCCTGGAGGTGGTGATGTTAACAATGAACTAGAATTAAGGAAATATGATGGGATTATTTGTATGCAGGTGGATTATTTACCTGCGGTTAAAATGATTAGCGTAAAACCCTTACTTAGGCACAAACAGTATTTATTGAGATAAAAAAAATTTTATTCCTTAAAAATTATTTAGTGTTTTTTGACAGAAAATTTTGAAAAATTATTTTTAATATATATTTATTTGTGTCTTCCTTTTTAATTGGTTTTAATTGATTCTATGTTTCTATTAGTTGGGCTGTATGGTTGAACTTATATAATGTGGTTTCATGAATTCTAATTTAGTACACTGATGGAGGATTTGTTAATCTAAAAGCTCTGTTGGTTTTGCAATACAAGTTTTTATAGCATTGAGAAGTCTTCCTTTTGGTGATTTGGATTATCAGACACTGCTGATATCATCAGCTATAAAGTGTTATCTGAGACCATCTAAGTCAGACTTGAGCTGTGGTGTTTGCCTTACATACAGATTTCTGTAGTCTGTGTACTTAGATAAATAGGAGTTCTGTTCTCACTTGAGTCATCTGGGATGTGTGTGTGTTTGTGCACTTTCTTGACATTACAGAGAGCCTTTTACACCAGCATGCGGGATACTGTTATTACCATATTATCCACACAAGACACTGCTGATGTCATCAGCTGTATCTGATTTGTGGATGTGCACTATTCCCACCAGGGCAGAGACTGGCCTGGAGTCTAGGCAGAAGTTACCTCATCTTATGACACAGATTGCAGTGACATGGCTTTCCGTCTATCCACATACATTGTGGCATGGTTTGTAGGCCCTGTTATTTCTTGGTGAGAAACCCCTGTGATCTCCCCAGCTGCTGCATGCATCTGGTGAGGTACATGCAAAGGAGAGCATTATACTCTATTAGTCTTCTAATGTGGCTCAAGTACATTGCTGTAATATAATCCTCTGACCTAAGTATGATGGCATGACTTATGATGTGCACAACATAGTATTTCAATACCAGTGTGGACCATTTGTGGTCAAAGTTAAGATTGCTATCTGCATGTGTTCCCAGTGGATCACTCGGTTTCATCATAGTGGGACTGTTGTCAATGCTGTAATTAGCAGGGAATTTCACTTTTCAGAAGGACTAAATAAAGTATAATTTTTGCATTTATTTGTAGACTGTGTGGTTTTGTCACCAATAATTTGTCTGTGTTAGCCCCTCCTATAGTATGTTATCATCATAGGTGGACCCAATGATTGTACCCAGTAGAATCAGCAAACGTGGTAAGCCAAAGGTCATATACTTTAGCCTGAACTGTCGAGAAATAGATTCCAAACAGTAAAGGGCCAAGCAGAGATCCCTGTGGTATGTCACTGGTGTCAGCTCTACTGGTACAGGTTGATTTACCAACTTTCACAGTATGTGTTCTGTCAGTGAGCCAGTTGGTTACCCATCTAATGATGTGAGGGTTAGTCCCCATCTGGGAGAGTTTCTCAATGATATCTGCATAGGGGATTGTGTCCAAACCTAGACCAGATCAGGATGGGCAGTCTGCACTCTCTTACCTTTATCCAAGACTATCACACAGAATCAATGGGCTGTGACAACATCACAGATCGCCTATTGCATAACTCAGCCCATACACCTTCCTGACATGGTTAAATAGATACTGCAACACACCCTCCACACAGACTATGTTTCTGTAGAAGGCTACACCAACATACATCCATCTGAGTTGGGGGGACAGTACCCGATGCATACATGTATTGACCCATCCTGGCTCTCCTCATCTGTGAAGTAGACCAACATGTCATCATGGACCTTTTCTAAATGGAAACTAGTAATAACCTGGCTGTGTGCAAAAGACCTGTGTGAGTTGTTAATGCTACATCATGTCTGTTACATCTGGTAGATGTCCTCAAAGAGGTTATTGTGGGCATGCATAATGATGACACTACCATCCTTTTGTACTGACAAGCCCAAGGGATTTGACACAAATCTATACTGAGGTATTCTCTCAGCACCTATATCACCAAGTGAGGAGACCACTGTATCACATATGTGACATCTAAATATGTTGAAATGTTTGACGTGATCTATATCTTGGGTCCTGTGATCAGGTCCATATATAAAGGCTGTCTGCTAGACCCTTTCCTGTCCATTATTTAAGTCACAGACATCACAAATGATATACACATCCTGTGTCCAAACAGTTGCTTGAAGGACTACAGATTGTGGGCAATCATTAACTCCAACTGTGATATTTGTGTAACACACACCAAAGATTGCTGCCACAACCATGACAAGACCTTCAATGACATAAAAACATGGGGAGATTTATTATGTCATGAAAACAAACACACAACCCAAGTATAATGTAGATATCACACCCTATAATCAGACCAATAGGTAGGTGACCTCTGTCCTGGGGTATGTGGAATGTCCACCAGCATGTGGCTACAGTGCTGTCTACACCCTTGTCTGTAGCACAACTACCGAGTATGTGAAGGACATCCATATCACAGGCCATAATTCCTCCATAGTTCACAGCCTTTATCACACCGATAACTGAGTACAATACACCTGTCTTCATGTACCTCCATACACATCTTCCAGTGATGTGTAACTGAAGTGTGCCACATTTAACACAGTGAGCTGTCACACATCTTATTGGTCATGCCTAGGTATTGTTTTTGTGGCATAAACATTATGGTCTGATGATGTGGAACCCCATCAAGTTTTTACACCAGATGCATATGTAATACCCATGCTGGTGATGCGCACGGTACATACATAACTGTTTGACAACATTAATGTCATGGGTAACATTTATGACAGTGTGGATTGTGCCATATATATGCCATGCACACCAGTCAACTTGCCTGTATTGATCATAATGTCACATAGAGGTATAACAGTGCCCCTACAAACACCTGCAGTAGATGTTACAATGTCACAACAGTGTGCATGATTACCCTCAAAAAGTGCAGACATGTCATAATAGTTGTACAAGTGTGTTTGTGCAGAACCATTTCTGATCACTCTAAATCACATTATGTCAGAGACATGGGATTACTGGTGGTATTATTTGTATATTGTCCATGATTGTGCATGCTTCTTTTACTGTTGTCCATGAGCCTTTACCTGTGTCCCACTTGCTGGAGACGTCTGTGATTACCCTCATATTCAGGCAAATCAGTTTGCACAGCTTCACAATATGCACTGTACCACAATTGTGTATAACATCTCTGATAGATGTCCTATGCATTGTCCATGTAAGGATGCTTATCTCACACAGACATCTTTCCCATTGTTACATCAGCTTGTGTGACCGTCACATAATACACATTTTCACTGTATAGTCCATACTGTATCATATTGATATGTGATTGGTGTTACTGTATTAGCTACCTAGATATGCTAATAGCCAAAGATTATGTTAAGGAGAGGCTTACTACTAACATTTGTAGGAAACCCCACTATTCAAACTTCCTCTTGCATTACACAAGTTGCCACCCTTGGCATGTTAACAAAGGGGTGGTAAAGGGATAATTTATTCATCTGGCTAAAATGATTTCTGATGACAATATGTTTGAGCAAGAAAGTAACAAACTTCTTGACATGTTCCAGGCAAGAGGGTATCTGTTGCAATTGATTGTTAGTATTCATAATGAGGTTAGTACTAAAAGGTTAGAAGGCACCATCCTACCTCTGTTTAGGAACTCTACTACTCAGATTATGGAGGATGTTAATGACAGACATGCTACAGGTAACAATAATAAAAATTATGGTAATGCATTTGTCACAACTTACACTTTGGACAGTGATACAACTGGTAACATAATATGTAACAAATGGAAAATATTTTATTGTTATGGGAAAGATTTTAAGAAGTTTGGTGATAGACCATGTGTAGTATATAAGACAGGGAAGAACTTGAAAAAACAATTGGAAGGCAGTGAAAAACTGGCTTCAAATTCAGCCAAGAGGTGGGGAACCTACAAGTGTGGACTCTGCAACCAATGCAAATTTATTTTTGAGGGCAACACACTAGTGGTAGGGACCCACAAGTTGGCTACTTCATTCCACTGCACTTGCAATTCATTGGGTTTAGTATATGTGGCAAAGTGTGTTCAATGTTTGTGTTTTTATGTGGGAAAAAACAAATGGAAATTTAAAGAGCATACTAACGTGCACAATCTAGATTTAAGGAATAAGAATGTCAAAAACTCTTTATACAAGCATGTAGAAACACACCCTGATCATTCCCTTTTATTTTTTGGATTGGATTTTATACCCCAGAATATGAGGGGAGGGCCATGGGAAGATCTTATTGAATATAGAGAAATGATGTGGCAACTAAGGTTGAATGCTTGTGTGCCCCCTGGCCTTCATGAATGTATTTCAGTCAGTAGTGTACTGCGTTTAAAATCATACAAAGTGTAAACCCTGCATATTATGTTCTAACAATTACCTTATTTTGTACTTGATAACATAGAGTTAACAAATTTGCTTCTGTTGTTAATCGATGTGGTGGTCAAGTGATCTTTTTACTATTTAAATATTGTAAAGTTTGTTGAATTTTTAGATTCTGATGAAGTCTTGGTTATAGACTGATGAAAGCTCTTAATCTTGGCTCATTACTAATACATTTTTAAACTTCTTGCTGGCTCACTGGTGTCTTCACTACCTTCAGTTCTTGGATTGTCTGTATTTGTTGTTCCTGGTTCTTGTTTTGTGTTTTGCAATTAAAGAGAGCATTATGCACCATCATGTGGAGCATTGCTGTTACCATCTTCTCCTCACCAGACACTGCTGACATTATCACTTATAAAGTGTTGTCTGCTACTCTCCAGGTTAAACTTGCACTGTGACGCTTGCATTAAATACGAAGGTCTCTGGACAGAATACCTAGAAAAATAGGAGTTCTGTTTTCACTGTAGTCTGTGTGTGTGTGTGTGTGTGTGTGTGTGTGTGTGTGTGTGTGTGTGTGTGTGTGTGTGTGTGTGTGCTCTTGTTCACTTGGTTGACATTAGAGAGAGCATTTTACACCAGCATATGGTGTACAGCTATTACCATCTTCCTCTCACCAGACTTTGCTAATGTCATCAGGTATATCTGTCTCTCAAGCATGTTCTTTTAATGTCACTAGGCTAAGATCCGTTGAGTGAGTGACTCTTTTGCCATTAGATTTGTGGATGTGCAGTATTTCCATCAGGGCAGGTTCAGAGACTGCCCTTTAGGCCAGGAACAAGCCACCTCTCAGTAGCCTGTAAGATACAGAATACAGTGACATTGCTTTCAGTCTATCCACGTATGTAATGGCATGGTTTGAAGGCACTGCATTTTCTTGGAGAGAAACACCTGTGGTCTCATCAGCTGCTGCAGATATTTGGTGAGATACATGCAAGAGGAAGCATTGTACTCTATTAGTGGTCAGATGAGGGTCAATTACAGTGGTGTTATAGCATCCTTAGACCTGGATGGAATGCCCTTACTTATGAGGTGCACAACATAGAAGCATTTCCTTACTACTGTGGAAACTTGGTGGTTGAAGTTTAGATTGCCATCTGCCTGTGTTCCCATGTCTTGCACCACTGGGCTTGAGCTTGGGGGTTGTTGTAAATACTGTAATTAGAAGAGAATTCCACTTTGCCAAAGTCATTAATAATGGCCCTTTTTGTGTTTAGTTTTAGACCGTGGCTTTAGACCTAATCATTTGTCTGTGTTATCCCCTCCTGTAATATGTTAACATCATTAGAGGATTCAGTGATTGCATCCATTTGCTATCATCAGCAACCTTGGTAAACCAAGGGCCATCTTCTTTAGCCTGGACTTTCAAGAAATAGAACAGTAAAGGGCCCAGCACATATCATTGTAGTACACCACTGGTGACTGCTCTACTGGTAGAGGTTGAGTCACCAACTTTGACAGCATGTGTTCTGTCGGTGAGCCAACTGGTTACTCATCTAGTGACATAAGGGTTAATCCCCAACTGGGAGAGTTTCTTAATGATACCTGAGTGGTGGCTTGTGTCAAAAGACTTGACCATGTCAAGATAGGTGGCATGCACTCTCTTACCTTTATCCAGGGATTTGATGACTTTCTCAAAGAAGTCTACTGGGTTTAATAAGCATGACCAACCTTTAAGGAAACCAAATTGGTTTGGGTCTAGAGTTTGAAGCTCACCTATGTCCTTGTTGATAAGATCCATGTTGATTCTTTCCATGGCCTTGCAGATGAGACTGGTTAGACTTATGGTTCTATAGTTCCCAGGGTTGGTTGATGGCCACCCTTTGTGCAAGGGGATTACTGTTGCTGTTTTCCACTCCTCTGGAACAAAGCCAGTTCTCAGGCTATGGTTAAAGAGGATGTTAAGTGGGTCCACTAGGCCCTGTTTTAGATTGCTTAGTAAGTAACCTGGGATGTTATTCGGTACCACTGAGGCTCTGCTTGTAGCCTTGAAGAGTGCAGATATGACCTGATGTTTAGAGATACTAAACAGAGGACTGATGTCTGGTATGCTTTAGGGTATGGCTGGTGGGGCCAGAAGGGTGAAGTTTGCCGCATATCTGTCAGATAACAGGTTGGCAATTTCCTGCAGTACATCTTCTTTGTTAGACTGCTAGCATTAAGCAGCAGATACTCGAGTTTGCCTCTAGTGGATTTTGTTACATTGGAAGTTCTGTTGCTTTGACATTGCCTACAAAAAGGCACTATGGTGATGGCAAGCAACTTTGCTAGTATCTGACAGCCTAGAGGACACAGGTGCAGACCATTTCTGGCAAAGCAGCATGACCTGTTGACCATATCATCCCAGGCTAAGAGATACTGGATCTCCCTGGATTGACATAAGAAGCTAAACCAATTGTTGAAGTCAATCATTTTTTGTTTATATTGTGGCATCATCATGGGTGAAGGTAGAATGCTGCTTAGGGCTAGAATCATACCTGCTGGGACACATAATCTGAGAGTTCAGTCATTTATCTCTTCATATAGTCCACAGAGGTATGTCTCAAGTAATTTTCCCCAACATGAACTATGACAGAGTCATAATGGTACTTGCTGTTGAGTGACATAACTGACATAGTATGATACACTTGTATGTATACTGTTGTCATATTAGGGCATGTGTTGTTGTAGTGGAACAAACCAACTGTCGACACAGTTCACATTTCACTATCACAGTGACAACTGCAGTATGGCAAAGGTGTACAAGTGCCAACATACCATCATTACATGCTCTGCGACACACAACAGTATAAATTCATATTGATTACATGGTCACATATGTCTTGTCTCATACACATGTTGTTATGATGTGATATCCACAACAATGTAGTACATGTTTTGGTGCAATTGTAACCTTGTGGAATTCACTGTATGCGCAGTTGTTTTGCTATAATCAAGGATTATTGAGGGGATCAGCAGCACCATTGTGTAACTTTTAGCATTCTTGTCAGGAAATGTTCTGCATGAGTCCCAAACAACTGATCTGTAATGTGTTCTGATATGGCATCAGGTTGCTCAAATACAGCTTGCCCATGAAACACAAATAGACATATGTTGTGCAATTAATGTAAGTACATGACTTTTTACAGTTATACGACTGTGTGCATAGTACCAGAATGTGGAATGTGATGGATGACAATGGTTGTATTTGCCTTTTCCCAAATCAGTTATTACAATACATTTGAAATATTAAGTGAAATACACAACTAAACACAGATGTGTATGTGGATGCCACCAGACATACCCAGCTGGAGGAACTAGGCAATCTGCTAGCTGACAGTTTGTCTCATGTCACCCCCCCCCCGCGTCACCACTGTCCATAAGTTAAAGTATGCATGAAAACATTACTCAGTTTCTATGTAAGGAAGGTAGGACATCTGTGCATTCTGTAGAACTAATAATGCAGAATCAATGGGCCATAACAACATCAGAGATTGCCTATAGCATGACTCCAAACATGGATATACCAGACACTAGTGGATCCATACTTCAACGCACCCTGCAGACAGAATATGTTCCTATAGAAGGGTGTACATCAACATGCATCCATATGACTGGGGGAGGACATCAACTGATGCGTGCATGTATAGACACATCCTGACTCTCCTCATCTGTGAGGTAGACCAACATGTCAGCAGTGGACCTTTTCTAAATGGACACTGGTAATATCGTGGCTGTGTGCTAAAGACATATGTGATTTATTCAGACTACATCCATGCCTGTTATATATGTTAGATGTCCTCAAGAAGGTCAACAAGGGCATCTATGATGACAACACTGTCATCCTGCAGAACTTGACTAGGCCAAGGAATTTGACATAAATCTACAGTGAGATATTACTGTGACACTGTCACAAGTGACCATAAACACCTATATCACCTAGTGGTTAGACCAATGGATCACATACATGACATATAAATATGTTGAAGGGTGTGATGTGACCTACATCTAGAGACCAGTGATCTGGCCCATACCTCAGACCTGTGTGCTAGGTCCTTGTCTGTTCATTATTTAAGTCACAGACATCAAGAATGACATAAACAGCCTTTGTCCAAACAACTTTCTGGAGGACTGCAGATTGTAGGTAATCATTGAATCCAAGTGTGGTATTAATATAATACAGACAGTATCAACACACACAAAAGATTGCTGCCACAGCCATAAAGACACATAAGATGAAAAAATAATCATGGGGAGGGATTTGTTCCATCATAAAAGCAAATGCACAACCTAATGAGAATGTGTCTCCCTTTTCAATGGTATGCTTTTATAATGTAACAAATCCCCCCATGATTTTTTTTTTATCTCGTGTCTTCATGGGGTTCTAGCACACCCCTATGAGCAGACCAAGGGTATGAGACCTGTGTACTCTTGTATAAGGTATGTGGAACATCCACCAGCATGTGCCCACAGTGGTGACTACTTCCTTGTACATTACACAACTCCTGAGCATGTGCAGGACATCCACATCAAAGGCCATTATAGTTCCATAGTTCACAGCCTTCATCACACCAATAAGTGAGTACAATGCACCCTTTTCCATGTACCTTCCTACACATCTTCCGGGGATGAGTTACTCAAGTGTATCACTTTAGCCACAGTGAGCTTCCACACATCTTATTGGCCATACCTAAGTATTCTTTTTGTTGCAAAACCATTAGTGTCTGATGGTGCAGAATCCCCATCAAGGTGTTATACCATTGCATATTGTCCATGATGCATGCATGTGTGATACGTGTTCCTGTGATGCACACAGTACATACATGGCTGACGGACAACATTGATGGCATGGGTTACATTTGTGACAGTGTAGATTGTGCCATATATATGCCATACACACCTGTCAACTAGCCCAGATTGATCATAATCTGACATACAGGTATAGCAGTGTCCCTCCTAACACCTCCAGTAGATGCTAAAATTTCGGGACAGTGTGCTTGATTTCCCTCATAGATTGCTGATAAATCATATTAGTTGTTCAAGTGTGTTTTTGCAGAACCATCTATGATCACTCACAATCACATATGTTATGTCAGCAACATAAAATTTCTGGTGGTATTATTCTGATATTGTCCATGAATGTGCATGCTGCTGTTTACTGTTGTCCATGAGCCTGTTACTATATGCCCCACTTGGTTGAGACCTCTGCTGACATTACAGTTATATTCAGTCAACTCATTTTGCACATCTTCACAATGTGCACTTAACCCCTATTGCATTTACCATCCTTGATAGATGTCCTCTCCATTGTTCATGTCAGGATGCTTATATACCACAAAGAATCTCCTTTTTTATGTTTCCTTGTATGACAGTCATATAATATACACTCACTATACAGTTCATACTGTATCATGTCAATATGTGATTAGTCTCCATGCTACAACTGTCTTCATTGATATGTTCTCATCTGCTGTACATTACTATGTTTCACCTGTCCTACTCCCCAGTATTCATTCTTACAATTCACCTTTGTGCCCTATTCAATACACACACTTACCCTTAATACTTATTTATAATGCAGCCTATGTTCCCTTATGGATAATTTACTCAACTTTTGTTTAGCATGCTTGAAATAGGTTTCCACAGTACTCTGCACTGTATACACTTTCATATAATGTGCTGGAACTATATACGTTGGTTTATTAATAACCTTGTTAATCACTATGGCATTCTGCGCAAACACACAGACCTAGTTTGCCTGTAGGTAAGCAGGCTTACATGTGTGCTGCTGTCTGTGATGCTTTACACAATATCCTGGCTGGCAACACTGTCGTGTACATTTAAACGTGGTGCGTGACATGCATATGCAATTAGCACTGCTGCTCACATTGTAAAGAGGTAAACTCCATGTAGGCTTCACTCTAAGCCTATACATAGTTTACTGAATCTCCAGTTTAGTGTTCTATATTTAGCAGTAGCTTGGTTCTGTTGTGGGGTGGAGTCCTAACCATAGCACAGGTAAACAAAGCTTCATTAGTGGCAATAAGGAACCAGGCAGGAAGGGGGAATAGTGAACGGGCATGGCCTGCTTACCTCTCCCAGAGGACAGGGTTTGCTTGTACTCAGGCACACAGAGCAGTGTGGTCTCCCTGATGGAGACAAGAAAGACTAGAGAGACCACTGTTCATGCTGGGGGGGGTGTAGTGCTGCTTGGAGGAACCACCCTTGCAGAAGTGGGGGGGCACAGACTGCAGACCTCCCTTGCATGCTCTTCCTCAGCATCTCACCAGGTGTGAACATACAGTTAAGGCTTGGGAGAAAAATAGAAAAACTTCAAACTTCTCCCAATGGCTACCTCAGTGGTGCCCTTCTTAGCTGGGTCTTGCCTGGTGAAGAGAACAAATAAGTTGACAGACTGAGACAGGGTCTGATGGTCAGCAAGCAGCATAGGCAAAAATTGCAAAAAAAAAAAAAAAAAGACATGTTTAGCTGTTCTATTTTTTTTTTTTTTTGGACATCCCACCTGGTGACCTTCTGGCCAGTTGTTGTTACTCTTGCAAATAATTCCGAATCCAAGCAAGAGATGATCACAATGTAGATATCATTTAGGCAGCCATCAGCAGATCAAGGGATTTTATATGCCAAGCACTACTTTCTTTATGCATGACCAGTAGTAGTTCTAGGGTTGGGCATGAAATGTTCATACTGCATGGTTGCCAGTTGCTTCCACAGGTGATATAAGCCCATAGACATACCTGACACCCCACTCCTCCAGCATTTATGTACTGTTGATTTTCTGGTCTCTATCAACACACAGAGTGCATGTACCTACACACACACACACACACACACACACACACACACACACACACACACACACACACACACACACACACACACACACACACAGCACCACTAGAAGAGGTGATCTGCCACTTAAATTCTTGCAAATATTTCCCAAGTCTTGTCCACACAATAAATACATTATAAATAAAACGTTTAAATACTTCAAAATGTTTCTCAAAATATTTTTGTTTAAAATGCACATTTGAACGAGGCAAAAACAGCCAAGTTTATTTTACAATGAATTATAGGAAGCGTAAAATCAAAAATGGTAGCTATATAATATATACTGAATGTATTGTAATAGCAAAAAGACAGCTTTTTGTGAAAAAGTCCCACTACACCTCTATTGTAAGCGCTTTCATGCAAGTCCAATGCCTGCACTTCTTCAGACAAAATACATTCCCAAAACCCATTTTCTTAAATAATTAAGCAATTAATCACAATAATTTAAAGACAATTACTTAAGGACATACTCTACCAAAAAATCAAAATCATATTTAAAAATGCATTTAAATGCTGCATTTAAAATATACACAATTTTATGTCACATTGAATCTATATTATACATTTCTAAGAACACCATAAACTATAATTCTTATTTTTTAAAAAATATATTTTTCATAAACATTTCATGTTTTTCATCAATAAGTAAGATTAAATACATGAAAACTGCACCATTTCAACCTCCCAGCAAGGATCAACTTTTGACAGATTATAAACAATATATGCATTTATATACACACACACATATATAATTATATATATATATATATATATATATATATATATATATATATATATATATATATATATATATATATATATATATATATATATATATATATATATATATATATATATATATATATATATATATATATATATATAGTTTAACACACATATACATGTGCAAATATATAACCATATAGTCAACTCCACTCAATATTACCTCACCTATCAAAGGCTTTAAGTTTTAAGATACATTTTATGGAACTATATTCATTAAGGCCTGGGTGCATATAGGCATTCGTGCTGATTTGCCATATAAGCTCTCTTTCTTCAAGAATTAGCTGCCAAGGACCACCCCTAATGTCCTTACCTACACATTCAACAATGACATATTTAAATTTATGTGATGGGTACTCTAAAATATGTTTAGCTAGGGCATTTGTGGTAGTACCCTTACTAATGTGGTATTGATGTTCATATATTCTTTGCTTAAAAGCTGACTCTGTCTTTCCAACATAGTAACTAGGACACAGCTGACATATTGCAATGTACACCACGCATGCTGTGTCGCAGTTAAATTTACCATGAATATGGTATTCCTTTTCTTTTATGGTAAATCTACTCCCTACGTGCATATATTGACACTGCTGACAACTTCCACATTTATTCATAAAAAGAGATAATGGATATTTAAAACCCATTTTAAGTAAAGGATTTTTAGATCAAGGAAATTTACTGGAGATAAACGTGGTAGATAGGCCCACCCGGCAAGAAGATAGAATTAGCTGTATAACCACTTTTTCTATAGAAGCAAATGCAGTTAAACTGATTTTGCACAAAAATTGGGCTTTGCTACAAGAAGATTCAAATATTAGGAAAAAGGTAGGTAATAGCCCATATGTGGTATACAGAAGAGGCCTTAATTTAAAATCAATACTTGAATGTAAGTATAGGACTAGAGCTATGAATAATGGCTGGGTTGTGAATAATTGTGGAAGATGTCAGCTCCATAAAATGTATCTTAAAACTTAAAGCCTTGCATAGGTGAGGTAATATTGAGTGGACTATATGGTTATATATTTGCACATGTATATGTGTGTTAAAAAAAAAGTATATATATATATATATATATATATATATATATATATATGTACATATATATATATATGTGAATATAAACGCATACATTGTTTATAATCTATCAATAGTTGATCCTTGCTGTGAGGTTGAAATGCTATAGTTTTTATGTATTTAATCTTATTTATTGATGAAAACATGAAATGTTTATGAAAAATATATTTTTTAAAAAATAAGAATGATAGTTTATGATGTTCTTAGACATGTATAATATAGATTCAATGTGACATAAAACTGTATATTTTAAATGCAGCATTTAAATGCATTTTTAAATATGATTTTGATTTTTTGGTAGAGTATGTCTTTAAACTATTGTGATTAATTGCTTAATTAATGGCATTATGGTTGTATTTAAGGAAGTGGGTTTTGGGAATGTATTTTGTCTGAAGAAGTGCAGGCATTGGACTAGCACGAAAACTCATATAGCTGTAACATATAATTGTACTGCATGATACAAGGTGAAGATGATGTTCAAATAACTGGTTAGCAATGTATAAGATGAGTAGGAATTGAGAAATAAAAAAATAGTTATGGAGCAGTTACAGTTCCTCTTTTCTGAAGATGTGGATTTTGGAGCTTTTCAATAAATTTATTTAATAGCGCTGACTTAGAGAAAATGAAAGGCTATTTCAAAAGTTTAACAGAAGCGGCTGGAAAAAGTGGATGTACTGTGGTGGTTTCTTAAACTTTTGGATTAAAGTAGCCATGCAGTTGTGGATTGGAGGGGTAGTATATACCATATCAGTGTGCCTTTGAGGGAAGACATTCTTGTGTGCAGTTGAAAATGAAAAGGGTAGCATTTAGGTGAGAGATTTTTAATTGACTGTTCAGATGCAATGATGGATTTTGCTGAGCTATCAGATGTAAATTTAGTTAGTATATTGAAAGCTTACTCTTGTTTAGTGATTGGGTAAGGAGCAAGGTTAGGAAAAATAATTGAGACATACCTGAGACTTGGTAGAAGAAAGACCAAGCAGTGGAGATGAGAGCATGGGGGATGACTCTGCAGAGTAGGCCTGAGCTTTTGGTTTCTTCTGAGTGTGACTGTTTTGCATATATATGTTTGTGTGTGTATTAGTTAAACTTATGTTTTTGATCACAGTGTAAACCAGTTTAAATGAGAGCGCCATTTCAAAGTTTTGTTTTCTCTCTTAGGATTTGGAACTATGAGGAGTTAGCTAAATTGTCGTGGCTAGATTGAAATTAACAGCCTTAAAAGCACTGAGTTGAAGGCCAGATTTCTTTTTCCAGGATACTTCACACAGTGTTGTCAGAAGGTCCACGGGGAACCTTCATAACATTCATGAAGGTGATGTGAGCCTTAAAATGTTACCCTTCCATTTAACTGCATGCAACCTGAAGCAGCAATTACTAGTAATTAGGATTAAGGATTTGTTAAAAAGTAATGCAATTCTTGAGTCTTTGTATGAGGACATATGCCTCCCTGATTAATCAGCTGATTGGTGTGGAGGCTGGAGTGTCAATACATCTATGAGAAACTTTAATTAGGGATGTCATCATACCTCTCAACTGTACAGATTTTCGCAGAATGTCCAGATTTTTGCCTCATATTTTTGGATTGTTCCTCATAAAAATTGTGTTTTTTTGACAAATCATTGGGATGATCTAAGATTTAAGTAATTAAATAATGACATGTGTCATATCCTCCAGAAAATGCATGCCAACACAAATCCTGTTATTCTAGCAACTTTTTAAGTCTTTATGAGGAATATTTAAAATGTTTCCCTATTTTGGGGCTTTGTCCCCCTATTTTGTTGGGCTTTGTCTAGATTTCTTGAGATAAGAGGTTGAGAGGTATGGATGTCATAGAGGACCTTTTGCTGCAAATCATGACCTAAACTTCAGTAGTTTCTGTACAAAGTCAGTAGATGCAGGTTTGAGACTGAAAGAAGCCACATAGTTATCTGGCCATAGGGACTAGACTTAATCACGTGGATATTAACTGTATATATGGTCAATTTATGAAATAGTCAGACTGTATGGCTACTTATGTCACCATGAACCAGAAATGGGTGGTGGGGTGTTAGGATATGGCTGATAAAATTTTGTAGGGAAAAGCTGCTGAAACTGCTTTGGTTTGTATTGCCGTTACAGGAAGCAGGCTTTGTTGCTTGTTGAGATTCCATTTTTAATCTTGTTACACACCTTTTTTGTAGAGTTTATGATGTTGTGATCATACCTCTCAACTGCACAGATTTTCGCAGAATGTCCAGATTTTTGCCTCATATTTTTGATGTGTTCCTCCTAAAATCTGCACTTTTCTGGCAAATAGATGAGGATTGGAGTCATTAAATAATGACAAACATTTGAGTTTAAGACTCCACATCATTCAGAAAATTTATGCTAATGCAAAACCTATTATTCTATCAACTTTCTAAATTTGTAAGAACAGTGTTTAAAATCTGTCCATTTGTCCCCCCATCATTTTAGGCTTTGTCCAGATTTTTTGCTCTAAGAGGTTGAGAGATATGGTTGTGATGCTTGATCTCTGTGCTACTGCTTCCATACATGATCATGCTTCTTTATTAGATATATGATTTTATGAGTTATACAGAGAAGTGACTTTGCTTTCAGACTTCTTCACTGGATCGTTTAGCATGGGTAGAAAAGTGCTCTCAAAGAGACTGCTTCTTCGAGTTATAACGTGAATAATTGTAACTATTTCACTTAAGTGAACTGATAAAATATGACTTAAAATAGTTTGTGTTTTAGGGAAACTGGAGTGGTAGTTTCTTTGGCCTTGTTTTATCACTAGCAGATGAAGATCGACAGATGGTCATGAATGTTGCCTGGAATAATTCCATCTTTGAAGATGTCATTAGAGAATAATAAAAATATTTGGTCAAGAGTCTTTCCCTTCAGATTTTTTGCTGTTGAGTGACATGAGCTACACAGGGACCTATAGCATAATGTGGGTATTCGTTTGTGGCAGGCTTACAGTAAATGTAAAAGTCCCCCAAAATGACTTTTTCCTTTTCACATTTTATGGTAATCCAAGATCACTTCCTTAGGAGAGCCGGGAGGTGCATGCATACAACCAATAATGTGTTGCATATTAGAGATAAGCTTTACAGTAATAAAAATAACATTTCTCTTTGAGGTGCCTGCAGTTGCAGCAGGCAATCTGATATAAAGACTGCACTTCACGTCCTCCCTGTGTATGGTGAGCATGCATGATATGCATAGAATATATGCAATATGTAACTCTTCTGAGTCCTGGATACTGGGCTCCAGCTGGGTTTCTGTAACAGTAAAGACATTGGGCCTATACACACACACACACACACACACACACACACACACACACACACACACACACACACACATACACACACACGCGAGCACGCACACACATACACACACACACACACACACACACACATATATATATATATATATATATATATAAATCCAAATGTGTATGAGGTTGAAATTGTTGCACATGCTATGAGCACTTCCATATATTAACTTAAAACTATAGTTTGATACCCAGATTTGGTCTTGAGGATCATCGTCATGATCTGTACTGAAGGGCCTGTACTGGGTCTGTACTGAATCTGTACTGGGTCTGTACTGAAGGACCTGTACTGGGTCAGACATCATTGCTCAGTAGAATGAATTTCATAGTAAGTTTATTCTTGCAGTTGTATTTTTTTGAAGGTGAACCAAAGAGAAAATTACACATTTTTATTTGAATTTTATGTCATGCTTGACTTTCTTCCAGTGCTAAATAATGTGTATTTCCCATAATTCTTTGTGTTTTTGCACTTCATACATGTAAGACAGTAATAGGAAAAAGAGGATGCAGAAAAGTGATGCTCTTGAAGAATGCCAAAACTTACTTGACACACCAAGGCTGAAATAATAAAATAACAACTTTAATAAAAATAATAAAATGTATATGGGGAGCTCTTTTGTGGCACAGCACACCGCTTCTTCAGACCAGTAAAATTACAAAAGTGTGACACACTTGCTTTTAAAATCAGAAACAACCAATCAGCTACTAATAATCAAATAAGGAGACTCATTCTCATCCAGTTAAAACACAAAGAAAGTGCACAAATCAAGCTACAGATCTGCTCACATAGCTGATGTTCCTGCTTGAGGTAGTAAACCTTAAAAAATTCAATGTTATAATTTCTGTAGAAAGTTAGTGTTAAGTAGAACAGGAGCAAAGGAGAGGAGTTAAAAATTGCTGTACTCATTGCCTGAGGATTCATCCAATTAGTCACTGTAGTTAATTAGTACATTCCTGGATAATGCTATAGTAGCAGTTCATTAGCATCTATATTACATAATCAAACTTCTAAAAGTTTGAAAGTCATATGCTTGACACCATATGATCGAACTTTTAAAAGTTCAAAACTGTAATAAAAAAATAAACCAAAGGAAAAAAACCTACTTGGAAGGTTTAAGCAGGGGGGCAAGCCCCTCTGCACCCCCCAGACTCCCTGGTCTTTAAATATACCAAGTCTGTGATCACACTACAATGCAAAAAGGGAAATCTTCGCATTCCGCACTGTACAAAGTCTCCGTTGAAATGTTCAAACTTAAAGTTCAATCATATGGTGTCGACCATATGACATTTGAACTTTTAAGAGTTCGACAACGTGATATAGACCAGTTCATTATGCCCAAATATACAAGCCACCTGCTTATGGAATGAGGTTAGCTGGCAGGAGGGATCCACCATCCAGGCCCTCCCACACAGTGGTAAAAAGGACTGCTCCAACCATTTAAGTAAAACAACTGAGAGATTGTTCTTACAGAATGTTCTAAGTCTTAGGTCATTCATGGAACTTCTCTGAGACTGTGCTATTCCACTGTTTGTTTTTACAGTCGCTTCCCTACTGGGATCTAGTAGGGTAGTACACATGGAAGATACCTGTCTCTACAGTAAAAGAGTCGCTTTATAAAGAAGTGTGTGCACTCTTTACATATAGGGCCACTCTTTTGCTTCATATGAAATTTCCATCCAGTATCCTTCAAGGGATCTACCTCAGTATTCTTTTGGGTGTCCTGCTTCTCCCTCCTTATGTTCAGTAGAGACACCTGAGATATGACCTTTTTGGTGTCCTTTTCATTTAGCAATAGGGGTTACAGTTTCAGTAGAAGGAGCCTGAGTAAAGAGGAAGGGACATACATTAGGGTATCTACCTTGTAAGGAGAACCAGTCCATAAGACATCTCAGTCAATGCCACTGAAATAGTTGCTGTCAGAACATATACCTATCAGCAGTATTTAGCTATCAATTTGAATAGATTACTAGTAACCTTAAGTAGTACAGTTTGAAGAGAAACAATAGATGGTGCCCCAAATCTCCAGCAGTTTAATTTATTAAGTTAGCTAGTCTGCCTGTATTGCAAATTAATGTATAAATATACATAATATAAATGTATTAATTTCTTAATGTATGATAAATGGATATTACAATCATGGGAGAAACTACATTTCTAGAATATCTTTTTTTTTTACAACAGGTAGCCTAACATATTTGCTATTTAACTAATTTTTTGAAAATAAGATATTTGCATACAATTCTAAGATACTGTTTTCAAAACTATTATTTGCATAAGTTTTTTGAGCAGCTTGTGCATGCCTTATTGTAGGCTGGGAAAAGGAAATTTAATTTTCATATCCTTTAAATTCAGATGCAACTGTTGCCATAAATACAGAGTGCCATGCAGTGTGACCATACATTGCCACATTCTAGAATTCCTGGTTGTGTTTGTTTCCCTTTGCTAAGAGCATCATGGCAACTTTCATGGATACCACATTCAAGGAGGTGCAGCTTTTTGGGCGTGAGATAAATATTTCAGGGCAGTAAAGGAAAAGGGTGACTCTATGCTTCATGTAAGCATGTTCTCATGTATACTTCAAAATATCTTTACCAGATCCCAGCACAGCCAGCACTGCAGAGACCTTGAGCCTGTAGACTGCTACAGCAGAAGCAGCTAAAGCAGAATTTAATGGAGCAACAGTCTCATTCTCAACATGGCTTATGCCATGGGCTTCATCATTAATACCCCTGGTGAAATCAGAAAAGTAGGGAAGCTCTGTTTCAAGACACTTTCCAGCAAACTTGACTCCTTACTTGACTCCTTATCAGGGAGGAGGTTAGAGAGAGAGAAAATCTTCCTCCACCCAATGAAATTAAAATGCAAGTCTGCAAATATGTAAGATGGGGAAGTTGTGACCCAGGGTTGCACCTTCATACCTGTCTTCCCTGAAGTCTGACCTCACTGCTTACAACCCCTCTCATTAAAATGACAGTAGCCTGGTAGGAGGCTACCAACATTCTCATAAAAGTGCATACTTGCATGCCATGACTATTCAGGAGGAACCAGAACTCTGACTTCTTTCTGGTTCACAAAGAAAGCAAGAGACTTGAGGCCTCTACTGGATACCTACAGCCTCAATGAAATTATTGTTGAGGCAAAAGTCCACATGATCACGCCTTTGTCAGTCAGGTCTCTCATCTGCTCAGGAGACTTGATGTGATCTTCAGGACATCTAATGCCTAACAAGAAAGAAAGATTTAAAAGAATGGACCTGCATGTCACAATCAGGAGGTGGGACTGGAGATTCCTAAATTTCAGATTAGGAATCATTTGCTATCAGCTCAGGAATTTACTGCTCAGCTTGTCACCCACATTCCACAGGGTTTGACATAATGTATGGTAGTTGTGATGGGACAGCTGCAGACCTGGAATATGCTAATCTTTCCTCATCTCCATGTTTAGTTCCTGAATGTCAGCTACAGTTTGATCACGGCCAGGGATGTTATGCTTCAGCTGTTCTAGTGACAAATAATTATGCTGAGTTATATCAAGTCACAGCCAACACTAGTCCTGTCCATCCTATTCCTGAGATGTCAAGTAGATACTTTTCCATAAAGGCTTTCAGTCTCCTTGTGAGATTCAAAGACATTCTACAAACTTCCCAGACAAACTTTTAGGTAGAATTCATTGCATGCAAGTTTCCTTATAAAACTGTTTGGAGTTCTTCCTATGGTACTATTGGTATGTCTGTACATGATGAGTATACACCAGTAGACTCACGAATACAGTGTGTCCAGACAATCTGGCCACAGTTATCAAATTTCATAAGGCTTCCCCAAAGCCAGTTAGTGGTTGCTGGATGCTGTGAATCTTTTGTATGGCCATTTCCTTACACCACCACTAGCAGTGAAAGTCAGTACAAACACCTTTCAGCTGGGTTTGGGTGACCATTATTCATACCATTCAGTGCAGAAACTCGGGTCATAACTGGAAACCTCTTTCCCCATAATCATTTAGAGATAAGCTCTGTTGACATTTCAACATTTTGTACCTCTTTTTCCAAAAGTGATATATTTTTTCTTCATTTATAAAGTGTTATTGTAGTATCATGTATCAACAAACAGGGGAGCATAGGCTTTGCTTGAAACACTGTGTGAGCATCAGAATAGACAGTCTGTTATGCAATTCACATGCTAGATGCTCTTAATTGCTTGGTAAACAGAGTCAAACACAATTTATTTTCTTACAAGTAGTTACTTGATATGTAGATGTGTCCCTCTCTTTTCAGGAGCTAGTGCTCCTTAATATTGAATTTCTTCACATTCCCCATTAGTGTAAGATAAAATAATTTCTTCACACTGATTCCTCTCAGTGATGGCTCCATTCAAAGTTCTTTCACAGGCAACTGGCCCAGGGGTCTACCTTATGCATAGCTCCCTGTTACCCATGATCCCCTGGTTCCTACAATGAGCTAGAAGTGAGAGTGCTGAATTAATTCTAATAACAGTGTTCTGCTAAAGGCAGACAGGGTTCTTACTGCTAATGCACAACTTGGTTCAATCTCTCATTATTCTTTCTGTAAAGAAGTTATTACTCTCAGTCTTTAGTGGATTGTCACCAAGACCTCCCAAGGGTCAAAGTCACAGCATTATGCCAGTCATTCTAATAACAGCTAGAGCAACAAGTATATGAGGCACAGGAGACACTGAAGGCTGATCAGAAGCCGTCTACCCAGAAGTCACAGTCATGCACCTCCTTCAAACAGGAGCGGCCTAAGGTCAACTGGTGCCCTACGCAAAAGGGCTCTACGGTGCTACCCAGTGCCCCCATTCTGGTCTACCTAAACTAAATAAATACCGGGAAAGCGCCCTTGCTAGATTGGTGCCCTAGGCGGCTGCCTAGTTGGCCTATGCCTAAGGCCGGTTATGCCTTCAAAGCATAGGCTGCTACCTAATCCTTGGCGAGTATCAGGATTGCATTCCTATACACCACAGAGTCTGCTGAGTATCTGTGATCCTTTGACAATACATCTCAAAGGTTGTTGCATATAATACAATAAGTTAATTTTACATTACTTGCCCAAATCCATCTCACTTTTATGCTGCTTAAAAGGAAAACAAATCAGCTGCACATCTTTGTTTATTTAGTGTATATGTATGCATGCTAGTTTGCATATATGTACATTAATTTACTTATATACATCTTGGGTGGTGATCAGTGTTATTTCTTAGGTAATCACTGGCTTTCACATAAAAAAACAACCCTTTCCTTCTCATAAGAGAAGCAGATGTCTAACTGGTGAAAGTTAGAACAATTGTAGGTAAAAGCACTGCCTATAATGTGATAGCCGTTACAGTGCTGTTACATGACGGTTTGCTGCACAAATAACCTAATGTATATTATTGAACTTTGTTGCCAACAATTGATCGTTTCATTCACTCTGTAGCACAGAATCCCTTTATTTAATAGAAAGTGGATTAATGGCGTGTCTGCAAATTTGGCACTCATATTTACCAAGAAAGGATACAAAGAATAGCATTTACAGAGCAGCTATAAAATGCTCAGTCATCGGAAAAACATTCACATTTGTTTGTGGGTAATAATCAACTCTAAAGATAAGGCATCTGCAGTCTTCATGGCAGATATGTTAAGGAACAAGAATTTATGCAATAGGATTATCAGGTTTCCGTGTATTTTTGTTAATGCCATGTATTTGTTTTCCTTTGATTTTTGCAGAAAACATTTCTTCCTATATATTTTTTTTGTTTTATCTGCCAGTCTCAAGGAGAAAGTAAAAAGAGCAAATGTATTTTACTAGCGTTATGGATACTAGATTCTTCTTGACCTATTCTTCGTACTTAAAGAAGGGAAAGGAAAACACAAGGTCAGACTGAAACTGAGAATCTTTCATCTTAACTTTCCAAGCGATCCTACTGAGTTTCAGTGTCTTATAACCACCCCAGGGATGCCTTCGTATTCCATCAAAGTATGGCTAGGCTAGTACTTAATGACCCAGAGTGAACTGTGTTATTGCTACTGTTTTACTAAGCAAAAAGCATTGTGGTTCATTGGTTGTTCCTTGAAGTGTATTATTTGTACTAAACTGGTCATGTGAGTTTCTAGCCCAGCATCTTCAGTGACACACAGAATCCAGAACTCTCTGCAACTGAGCAGTACGATGCAACTGGAAAAAACAGCAACCCGCACGAAGTGTCTGAGTTTACATTTGCTCATTTAGTTTTTATTTATTGGTGTTGCTGTACTGCTTCAATGAAGGACAAAATTACAGGCTGTGCTTACTGTCATACATGCATGGTGGTTTACAGAATATACACTTTCAAGGATGATCGAATGAAGAGGGCTTCACACCATTAGCTTACTGTAACAATCTTTACTCTCTGATCAGGTCACTTCCTTTTAGCTTTAGCTTTCTTAAAGAAAAAGTATCAAATTAACATTTTCTAAATATACATGATATGCCCTTACTTTATTGAAAATACACATCTTTCTGTACAATTGCAGGTTATATAAAAGGTTCGTAAAATAATTATGACCTGTCCCTCATGATTAATACACAAAAATAACTTCAACAATAAAACCATATTTCATAGGGTCATAGGTGTAGACTAGGCTAATAACCACTAGGGCCCTTAGAAACCTAGCTGTGCAACCCAAATATATAATCTGAATTATGTGTAGTCACAATATCTAAGTGGTTTTCAGATGAATTAGTTACCTCATTCTTCTAAAATGCCTGCTACTAGTCTGAGTGACAGTAATAAGATCAGTAATGCTCATAAACTGAGTAGTGACTGGATAGATTTCATATTTGGAGAACTGCAGGTATCTCTGAAAAGTGAAGCAGTTCATTTAATTTCACATTCAGTTTTGGCGAACATATCAATTAAGACTCACAATCAGATAGCAAAGTAATTTGGTCTGAGTCCTAGTCAGGCACTGAAGCTTCCTTTTAACCAAGAACTTTCCGAAGATGCTTTGAAGTTGATATCCAAGTACTATGGCAAGCAGCTATGTTGCTGTCTGTGCATAAATGATTGTGCCTCTATTAATGCCCTGGATTTATATGCTGTTTTTTTCTGCTATCATGCAAAAGGTTGCAGCTACACCTTGCTGTCTAGCATCTGCTTGCAAAGCTGTAGGTAGAATCATGACATGGAAACATTACAAACTCATCACTGTTAATATATTTTAGCCTTGTAAACCCTTCTTAGCACTTTGACTCATTTTTTGTCCAAATACATGCAGCAATTGGAATGCCCACAGAGATACCTTACTAAAAGGATACAAGGCCTAAACAACATGTCCTACGTGGACTGACTCAAAGCCCTGTCACTGTACTCAGTATTCTACAGATTGCTAAGAGGTTACCTGTGTCTGGCATACAAGGTATCCTCCGACCCAGTACTGACGTATTTCCTGCACATCAGCAAGTCCTGTGGCATCAGAAATAATTGGAGTAGGAGTCTAAACCTCTTCTGCAACATCAACCAAATGGTTTGGAGGGACAGGTATATCTCAAAGAGGACACCAGTTCATTCATCCCTGTCAATAATCAAACACAACTTGGAAATATGAATGGGAATGAGAAAATTTATCACAGGACTGCCCCCTGTACTATTAATAGGTTCATAGGTTCATAGGTAGGTATTAGGCTATCGGCCCAAGGGCCTAAGTAAGCCTAGCCAACAAGGTTCCCTGGCTTACGCCATCCAAGAAAGTTAATTTCCTGTGCCCCTGTCGAGCAGAGCCACAGAAGTGATCCCTGGGGTGTATTTACTATTTCCCATCCACTCATCAAGATTTTTCTTGAAGAGTGCTAATGAGGAACTTTGCTTGACATAGATGGGTAGCTTGTTCCAGAGTATAGGAAGTCTCTGGGACAGGAATCTATCCGTCCAGCATGTCCTGTTTATTGTGGTGACAAGGTTTAGGTCCCTAGACCGTGTAGCTCAGAGGGATTGGGATTTCTTTAGGTGTAGCATGTCCAACAGCTCTGGGTTTAACATAGCTTTATATGTTAGGCAGAGATCTCCTCAAAGTAGGTGATATACACAGAGTAAAGCTGGAGTTTTTTGAGACGGTCATTATAGGACATCTGTTTGAGGCCAGTAATCCTCTTTGCGAGGTGCTTCTGTGGCCTTTCCAGCTGCTGCAGATGTCTTGTGAGATACATTCCAAAAGAGGCGTTGTATTCTATAATGGGTCTAATGAGTGCTGAGTAGAGGGGAACAATTACCTCTTTTTTCCTGGATAAGAACCCTTTTGTGATGAGGTGTGCCACATAGAAGGATTTCCTGACTACTGTGGTGATGTGATTATCAAAGGAAAGACTACTGTCCACCTGGGTCCCAAGGTATCTTATCACACATTTGGCGTTAAGTAGACTGCCATTTTTGTGGTAGTTCATGGGTACAGAGTTTTTACCAAAGGGGATGACAATTCACTTTTTGGCATTGAGCTTGACGCCATGCCTCTGACACCAGGCATCTGTCTCAGTGAGGCCCTTCTGTAGGATGTCCACATCTTTTTTCCTAGATGAGAACCCTTTTATGATGAGGTGTGCCACGTAGAAGGATTTCCTGTCTACTGTGGCGGTGTGGCTATCAAAGGCCAGACTACTGTTCTCCTGGGTCCCAGGGTCTCTTATCACACATTTGGTGTTAAGTAGACTGCTGTCTATTTAGTCATGGGTACAGAGTTTTTACCAAACGGGATGACAATGCACTTTTTGGCATTGAGCTTGAGGCCATGGCTCTGACACCAGGCATCTGTCTCAGCAAAACCCTTCTGAAGGATTTCCACATCATTTGGGGACTCGACTATGGCTCCTAGTTTGCAGTCATCTGTGAAATTCTTTAGCCAGAGGCCTTCTGTGTTAGTCTGTACTTCAGAGAAGTAGATACCAAATAGGAGAGATCCCAGGACTGAACACTTTGTACTCCACTTGTCACTGGTTTGAAGTTAGATTTGAAGTCTGCAACTTTTACAGTGTGGGATCTGCCAGTGAGCCAGTTGGCAACCTATCTTGTGACTTAGGGATTTATACCTAGTTTAGTGAGTTTAGCTATAATTCTAGAATGGGGGATGGTGTTGAAAGCCTTGGCGAGGTCAAGATAGGCTGCGTGAACCACCTTACCCCCATCTATGGCTTTGGTGACTGCCTCAAAGAAGTAGATCAGTTTCCGACGGCATGATCTGCCTTTAACAAACCCGAACTGAGTGGGGTCCAGAGTTTGGAGGTTACCAATGTCTTTGTTTATGAGTTCCATGATGATATGTTCCATGGCCTTGCAGACCAGGGTCATCAGGCTAATAGGGCGATAGTTCCCAGGATCAGTGGTGGCTCCCCCTTTGTGGAGTGGGATAACTGTTGCTGTGTGCCATTCAGTGGGCACAAAGCCTGATGAGAGAATATGATTGAACATGGTGCTTAGGTGGGGAGCCAGTTCATTCTGAAGTTTGTGCAAAACACAGCCTGGGATGTTGTCTGGTCCCATGAATGCTGTGTTTTTGGTTTTAGAGTGTGCAGCTTTTACCTGCATAGATGTGATTTTAGGGACACGGCATTCTTCATGTATAGATATGGGCCTTTTAGGGGGTGACAGGGAGGAAGGTAGCACTGAACCTATCTGCCAGGATGTTGGCAATATCAGTTGGTTCTGTAATTTGTGTGCCATTGTGCTGTAACTCAGAGCAGATCTGGGTGTTGCCATTGAGATTCTTGACATAGCTATAGAATGCTTGGTGATTGCCCTGAATCAGTGGTGATTTTTTTTTTTTTGTAGCTAGCTTTGGAGGATTTTATAAGGGATCTCAGCTCCATATTGAGACTGACCAGGGAACTCCTCCACTCATGGGATTTTACTCTCTTTTGCAACAGTTTCTTCCTTCTGTTGTAGAGTTTGTTTATTGCAGGGGACCACCAAATTGGCTTCCTTTTTTGGAGGATAGTATCTTGGTTTTGTTTGGGATAGCATGATCCATGCACTCGTGTAAGTGCTTATAGAGTACATTTGTGTAGGATTCAGCAGTCATAACTGTAATGGCAGCTCTTAAATACTTTATTCCATGCATGGTTCCCCTCAAATTATCTATGGTATGATCTCAGTTATTCTCATTAGGGGCATGTGATGGGTAAGGCCAATGTCTAACCAAATCGTCTTCTTCTTCTTTCGGCTTTTTCCCGGTTAGGGGTCGCCACAGTGGATCATCTGTCTGCCCATGAATGGCAGTGGAGTTTTACAGTGTTGAGTTGCCAGCCCGGTGCCCAACCTTCCACAGAAGGCACACACATGCACACACTCACACCTAGGGCCAATTTAGAGTGTCCAATCCACCTACTGCATATCTTTGGTATGTGGGAGGAAACCGGAACACCCGGAGGAAACCCACATGACCACAGGGAGGACATGCAGACTCCGCACAGAAGGCACCCCAACCGAGAATCTAACTGGAGAACCTCTTGCTGTGAGGCAACAACGCTGACCGCTGCACCACCGTGGCCTCAGTCCAATGTCTAACCAAATGGGGTAGGTAAATTTGAGCATGAAAAGGGAAACTGGCTAGGTTTAAAATGCCTCACAAGGGCAGCTAGCCAAGTATTTACCTATGAATCTATGAACTAACCAGCCATTTACAAGCATATAAAAATTGCTATATTAAATAGGGATAACAGTTCATAGGTAAGTACTAGGCTAGTTACTCTTGTTAGTGGTCTATATTACCTGATAGAAAACCCGTTTCAGCGAACACCACAAGACCGACACGTATAGCGTGAACCGCAAATATGCCAAAGCCCCTAAAACGTGAATTTTCAAATCTTGAACCGTCATAGTTGGCCAACACCACCGCGCGCTACATATTACATACCCAATAAATAGAACACATACATACACTAACCAAACCCTACACTAAACCTTACATACATTACTATCTATGCACTTACCTTAACCTGCACCCTAACCCTAAGGTCCGTAACTATCGCACACTTACCCTACAGACATATACCCAAACAAAACAAATAATTCGCACACATACACTTAACAGAACCCTACTTCTAACCCTACACTAAACCTTACATGCATTGCCTATCTATGCACTTACCTTAACCTGCACCCTAACCCTAAGGTCCGTAACTATCGCACACTTACCTTACAGAGCTATACCACAGATGGGCCAACCATGGCACTTCGACTTTTTGTGTTTCATGGTTTTGAACATTCGCCATTACCGTAGTTCGTGCTATACGTGTCAGTCTTGTGGTATTCACTGAAACGGGTTTTCTATCTGGTAATATAGACCCTTTGTGAGCCATTTTAAGCCTAGCCAATTTCCCTTGCTGCTTGAATTAATCTATCCCATTCGGTGTTAGATTGGCCTTTCCCACATTATGGACGATAATTATGTATTCCCCCTAGTGAGAATAACTAGAATCATAATATAGATAATTTGATGGGATCCATGTGTGGGATAAAGCATTTAGGAGCTGCCTCTATCCATTAGTAGTACAGGAGACTGTCCTTGGATACATTTTCTATTACCCATCCATAGATCCAAGTTGTCCTTGAATATGGATAGGGAAGTGCTTTGATTTACTTGGATGGGGAGTCTGTTCCAGAGCTGTGTTAATTCCCAGCCAATCGAACAACTTCATATATTACATTCATTATAGATTTTATGAGTGCATTTACACTGTATGTAAACATAAAGCTTGAGAGGTGGTCTTGCAATAACTAAATATTCAAGCAAGTCAAAACTCTTCTTGTTTTGGAGACCAGCACCATTCCACATCCTCCTCTAATAGCTTCAGAAATGGCACTGTGTCAACTGACAAGTAAGGGATACATTTGAAGAAATATGACACCATGCTTAAGAACCATGTAATCAGTCTTTTGCCAGTAGATCTCTGCATGTTAACAGTAGTTTGGACCTTGTTAGCATCTGGTTGGAACGCATCTGTATTTAAACATGATCCATACATTTTAGAAAGGTCATCCTGTTAAGCATCAAACTTGGAATGCTCAATTTATCAAGCAGTTTTTTTTTTTTTTTTTAATCTGGATATCACAGTCTTAGTGTGTAGTGTCCCAGTCAAGAATAACATAAATTATGCTGTCTTCTTTTACTAACCCTCCACCTGTAATTACTACGGTCATTTGGAACACTTTAGAAAATGATGTGATCCTATAAGGTAACCTTAAGAGTCTCTTGCCGAAGGGCACTAAAGGTGATAGTTCAGAGATGAGTTCTTTCAGTTTTATCTGCCAAAACTGCTGGTTTCTATCAGGAGCAGAAAATAATTTACCATCTGGCATAGTTGCTACCTCCCATTTGAAGGTCCAAAGTGAATAATGCGCAGTTTTGTTCCACTTGTTTAAGTCTTAAGGATCAGTGCATATTCTCATTTTGTCATACTTTATAACTGTTACTGTGTTATTCAGCTATTCAGCCATTCAGTTGCCTGCTTGACTATGATAGCCATAGTTCCACCTGCTTCAGCAGTTTCTCATTCCTAAGTCTGAGCAATACAGGTATCCTTCTTGGAGCTCAAGTCACAGGTACTGCATCAGAAAAAATTGTTATGTGATATTCACTAGGCAAACAGCCTTAAGTCTTCAAATGCTTCAGTATGACTTTTTAACATACTACCTGGATTCTGCAGCACATATTCTGCACTTTGTAACTCACATTTCTTTGCATGTAACAAAGCACTAATCACTGACATTATTTTTTTTTACATGTACTTGCCACTTCAGTTTTTTTGATTATTAAACTTAATGGTTTTGTGCACACTTAACTTGTATCTGATCATTAGTTTAAGCAACTGACTGTTCCTACACTGCACTGTCTGTGCTGCTCAAGGCTTTGATATATGACTGTAGAAATACAAAGCCTAAGTATGTTTCCAGCATTATCAGACTGATTATTCTGCTGCATATTTGTTACAAACTGCTGCAGAGAGAAAGTCATTTATCATCTGAACTGCATTAATCCTTTCTATTATGGCAAGTGTAACACAAATATGCTTAGAATATATGGTAGATAGCTTTAACTAATCTTGTAAGGATGCTATAATTCCTGGATTTGAATTCAAAGTCTTGCCAGTCTTATTTATTTATTTATTGACATTTGTATACTGGGAAAGTCTGAATGGATAATTTTATCTATTTTCAGAGGAGGCCTGTGGAGAAAAACTCTACAAGTAATAGAACAGAAAATACATACCCATAGGTGAAAATTGACATCATATTACAATATACTGTATATGTATAGATTAATATAAATATTGATACACATATAACATGTTGAACAATACAGATATACCATCATTGAAACAAGATAAATACAATATGGTGTAGCAATAAATGTGTTGACGTGTTATAAGAGCAAAAGTTTGTTACTCACTCATAAATCAAATATCCGAGTGGAAATTTTCAAACAGTGGGAAAGAAGGAGGAGAGGAAGAGGCGGAAAGTGAGAAAAGTATTTTAGGGGTAATAAGTGGAGCAAATATGGGAGCAGGGGAAATAATGAGTAAAAGCAAGATTAAGTGTAAGGGAAATTAGAGTAAGAGAAATAAAAACAAGGAAAATGAGAGATAGAATGTATATAGATATTACAGGAAGAGATGAAATTTTAGCCAGGAGAAAACTAAGTGAAAAACAGGAGTCAGAGAGGAATTCTTCTGGTTGCATCTTAAATAAATGAAGAAATAAAGTAGTGCCCCCATATTTGTAACCCCCGGCAATTGTGTCTGGGATAGTACTTCAACTGGTATATTGTTTAGGGATGTGATCTTAAAGTTATTTTTCTCATGGGTAAGTAATTTGGGGAAAAAAATAAAAGGAGTTTGGTTTTCTTTGGATTAAATGGAAGTTGGTGGTTACAAAGTCTTGACTCAAAGGCTTGCATTTGTACCTTGAATAAGGCATTAGCATATCTGCAGACTTGTATACTTTGCTATTTAAATTCAAAACCTCAAAATTAGAACCTAATGCTATGTTGCACTCTGCATCAATGTTTAGTTTAAATGCAACTGCCTTACCTTTAAACCACATATTTTCTGACCAATGATTTCTTCCATTATTACTGCCAGCTTGGACTGAATGTGTATTCTCATTGTAACACCTACTGTATGTGTAAAACATGCACAGAAGTTATTAAATGCAGTTCAGCAGCAGAGCCATAGATGTTTCTAGTGCTGCTTCACAATCTGGCACCCCTCAACTTTAAATTAAGGAGCAAAAAAGAAAAAAAATGTCCCTTCTCCAATTAAGTGCTTCTCAACTAATTCCCTAACAAGCAGCAAGAACTGTTATATCTATACCCCACTTTCATCTTCTTCTCATTTATATGCCTTATCTTATACATTTCCAAGTCATCAGTCAAGCTTTATATAAACATTACAATTTCACTATTTTGCATATACCAGTGATTTTCTCCAGTGTCAAATCTGCTTCTTCTAATAATCTGCCTCTAATTGATCATTCCTTATTCCTCACAAAAGTCTATCTCTAATCAATGGACTACCCAAGTCATCACATTCTGTGATCGATCACATAAGCATCAATTGACTCCTAAACACCTTGATTTCTAGTGAAAACTATGCTAAGAAAAAAGTAAGAATGTGAACCAATCTTTTAACTATAAACCTCAACAAAGACCACACCAGCTATGTTAACAGATGAAATCCACACATTGTTTTCTCCAAACAAAACAAAACAAAAAGATTAATGGCTTTCACCCATAAACTCATTGGGCTTCATCAGAATCTAGTTTTACTGTGTCCCTTGTGAAAATTTAAAAAAAATCCAGTAACCTGAGGCAACCCATCTGTAATTCGTTCAGTTTATGTTTGCTCAAAACAATACTCACCCAAATAGAGAACTGCATTCATAACTAACTTAGATTGGCAAGTTCATACTAAAATGAATTAATCAATGAAGTTGTAGCATTATTTAAAAAAAAAAAATGTATATGTAGAAGTGTATGGTAAACCTTACTGACCAATTTTATTGCCACCAGATTTATACATGTAAAAGTCAACAATTACAAAAAATAAAAATGAAAAAATGTTAAAAAAATGTGAAAACAAGTCCAATAAATTAATATATAATATAAATGTGATATTAATATTGCATTAATAAAAACTTACTCAGGTTGTCCGTTCAGTACTAAAACTAAAATGCATTGCAGAATCTCACCCAGAGTATTCAGAGCTGCAATTTCAGAACTCTGGGAGAAACCATTATCTGATCTGACACAATCTGAGATATCAGGCACTTTTAAAACTAAACTGGAAAATTACTTCTGCCTCATTAGAAGATATTACTGCCCAAATACCACTAGACAAGCTTAAAATGAAATGTCCATTGTAGGCAAGTCTGGCCTGCATAGGTTCAGTATAAATATCTCATTCCCTTTTAAAACTTACTCCAAGAATAGCTGAATATTTTATAATACTCTAGATCCCAGCAGACCAGGCAGATACGGCCTTACAGATTAGCCATCCTTAAGTAAGCTATAAAAAACAGAATATATGAGAATTGCTAAAACTTTTCTGAGCAGTTCAAGTTTTCCAACTATATGACTTTCCTAATAAAAATATTCTTACACCCTGAGTGATGGAAATATGTCTACCTGACTGTAATAATATACTTCTCTCACCCTCTCTCTCTCTCTCATTTTTTCAGTCAGTCAGAGCAGTGGTCATCCTCCCAGTCTCTGAAAGTCTCAGAAAATAATCTTGCTGTATAAAGAATAGTTATATAATATCAGCAACTCCTGTCGCAATACTTTACTAATAAAACCAAAACTTATAAAGCTGTGATGAAATCATCTAATAAGGGAAAATGCAAGCAACAACAGATCAGCTCTCCCTTTCCTGTGTTGAAGTGGTAATGCTGTTATACATAGTACTGGCTTTTAAAGTGATCTCCTTGTTCTAGGGATAGTTAATTAGTCTGTTGACCATGATGAGATCCTGTCTCATTGTCTCTACAGTTGAGCCAAAGAATGAGCAGAAATCAGAGCCATTTAAGGAAAATTAGAGCAGTAGACAGGAAACAAAAATAAAGGACAGAATCAGAATGCTCCACCACAAGAGGGACAGTTGAGCGGTATGTTAAATGGTATTTTAAAGATTTTTGGTATGCAGATAAGTAAAAAGCATTATTTATTTATTTTCATTTGTTGAGAGGGGAAGCTCAACTGGGCTTTTTCAGCGGTGGCCCAGGGAAAAAAGCTCTAGTGGTACTCTATACTTCAGGATATAATGTAAATTAACACAGATAAACATTAGTGTCATTTTTGTCAATGCAGACTTAGAAAACTATAAACAGCAGCATATTGAACTGGTTCACATTACATAAAAGCATACTGAATAATAGAATACATTCACAGTGGTGCAATTGCACTGGTACAATACATTCACAGTGGTACAATCACAGTGGTACAATACTTTCACACTGGTTACAATACATTCACACTGGTACAATCACACTACCCCTTAGAACAGATGTTTTGACTAGGGTAGCTAATGGGATTACATTGATTAAACACACCAGATTTTCCAGCAATTATACATGTAGAAGCACCCACACAGAACAAGAAAAAAGTTAATTATAGTGTAACTTTTACAGTATACAGTGGATATAAAAAGTGTACACACCCAGGTTAAAATGTCAGGTATTTGTGATATTGAAGCAGCTATTGATGTAGCTTGAAGTAACTAAGTGTAGACACACTGCTGGTGAATTCCTCAATTCCTACGTAGTTGCTAAAATCTGGAATTATCTTTGGCCAGATATCAGATTGCAAAACAGCAGTCCCATCTTTAAAACCCAATTGAAAGCCCACCTCAGTCTCATCTGGCAATATACCTGTACTGACCATGGCTAGCCCTACTACCACCATTCAGTTAAATCTTCCTCTGGCACTACTCAAAGGTCAAACACGTAGAAAAAATAAACCTACCTTAATGAATTGCATTTATAAATGTATGTATATAACTATATATATTACTGCACTTTCTTACTCAAATACATTATATTTTCTGTTTTACTACTGCATACTCTATATTGTACACTTCTGTAACTTCTCATCATACTTTGCTATCATATACTATTGTTTGCTCTATTCATTTGTTCTGACTTTTATATTTTTATCATATATATGGAGCTTTTGTATTTTTTATGATTGTCATGTATGTGGAGCTTTTATCCCCAGGTCTCTGCTGAAAACAGGCACCTGATTGCCCAGTCAGACCAACCCAGTAATCAAATATAAAATAAATAAATAAATATAAAAAAATGAGACCACAATAAATCATTTCAAAACTTTTCCTACCTTAATGTGACCTATAACCTGTACAATTTAACTGAAAAACAAATTAGGGGAAAAATATAAAAAAATAAAAAATAGACAATACACTGATTGCATAAGTGTGCACACCCTTAAACTAATACTTTGTTAAAGCACCTTTTGATTTAATTATAGCATTCAGTCTTCTTGGGTACACACCTGCCATCAATCAAAGAGACTCTGATTAACCCCAAATAAAGTTCAGCTGTCCTAGTAGGATTTTCCTGACATTTACTCAGTTGCCTGCTACAGCAAAAGCCATGGTTCGCAGAGAGCTTACAAAGCATCAAAGGGAACCCATTTTTGAAAGGTATCAGTCAGGAGAAGGGTGCAAAAAATATCCACAGCATTGGATATACCATGGAACAGAGTAAAGACAGTCATCAAAAAGTGGAGAAAATATGGGACAACAGTGACATTGTAAGGAACTGGATGTCCCTCCAAAATTGATGAAAAGACAATATGAAAACTGGTCAGGGAAGCTGCCAAGAGACCTACAGCAACACTGAAGGAGTTGCAGGAATTTCTGGCAAGTACTGGTTGTATACTACATGTGACACCAATCTCCCGTATTCTCCATATGTCTGGACTATGGGGTAGGGTTGCAAAACGGAAGCCTTTTCTTACACAGAAAAACATCCTGGCCCAGATAAAATTTGCAAAAGAATACATCAAGTCTCCCAAAAGCATGTGGGAAAATGTGTTATGGTCTGATGAGACCAAGGTTGCATGTTTTGGCCACAATTCCAAAAGGTATGTTTGGCACAAAAACAACACTTCACATCATGAATAGAACACCACCATCACGGTGAAGCATGGTGGTGGCAGTATCATGTTTTGGGGTTGCTTTTCTTCAGCTGGAATTGGGGCTTTAGTCAAGGTGAAGGGAATTATGAACAGTTCCAAATACCAGTCACTTTTGACCCAAAACCTTCAAGCGTCTGCTCGAAAGCTGAAGATGAAGAGGAATTTCACCTTTCAACATGACAATGACCCCAAGCATACATCCAAATCAACAAAACAATGGCTTCACCAGAAGAAAATTAAAGTTTTGGAATGGCTCAGCCAGGGCCCAAACCTAAATCCAATAGAAAATCTGTGGGGTGACCTGAAGAGGGCTGTGCACAAGAGATGCCCTCACAATCTGACCGATTTGGAGCACTTTTGCAAGGAAGAGTGGACAAATATTGTCAAGTCAAGATGTGCCATGCTGCTAGACTCCTACCCAAGAAGACTGAATGCTGTAATTAAATCAAAAGGTGTTTCAACAAAGTATTAGTTTAAGGGTGTGCACACTTATGAAACCAACGTATTGTACGTTTTTTACTTTTTATATTTTTTCCCCTAAAAGACTTGTTTGATTTTCAATTGAATTGTACAGGTTATAGGTCACATTAAAGGTGTGAAAAGTTTTGAAATTATTTATTGTTGTCTCATTTTTTTATATCACAAAAAACTGGTATTTTAACAGGGGTCTGTAGACTTTTTATATCCACTGTAGATGGCTGTCAATTTTATAAACATCAAGGAAGTTACAACAAAACATTGGAATATTATAGCTGGCAACTTGATTTAGTGTCCATCATAGGGAATCGGTCTCAAAATGTATATAAGAAAGATGTTAATATGATTTTTTTAGAGAGATAAACTACTGTTATATATAGACCATTCATTAACAAACAGAAGGGTACTTTTAGATGTGGTGAGTGAAATATGCATGGAGTAAAAATGGAAGGATCAAATTTAACTTTACAATGTTTTTATAATGTTGTTGGTTTAGAGCACAATACACTTGTAAGTCACAGGGGGTTAAACGTGTTACAGTTTGTTCTAACTGTCCTGCATATTATGTTAACATGACCACATGGTTATTATTTAAAGGGATTGTAGAACAAGTATATGCAGTTAAAACCTGTAATGAAAATAATGCCTTATATAAACCTTCACCTTTTGAAGTAGCTTTAAGAAATTTTTATTTTTTGAGGTCTTATTTTTGTCATCATAATGGTTCTGTCATGTTCTGTACAATGAAGTGTTTCCAATACGGAGCAAGCAGGGTTAGGATAGTAGAGCCATGATAAAGTCATAAGCAGGGAAAGGTGAGTCAATAACTAATGTAGCTATCCGTTCCACACATTATATTAATATTAAAAACTAATTAAATAAGGTTCGACATGCTTCTGGATCCGAACTATTGACACTATCCAAAAAGCATTCCACAGGCCTGAAGAACTCAGATCTCACATAGTTAAAATCACTCATTTGAAGGGACAGTGACAAAAGATTGAAGCAAGGAAGAATGGAGGCATGAGGCTTCAACATAGTAATGCTAATTGTAAAGGTGTCCATTACATGCAGCAGCCTAATAAACATGTAAGAGTAACTGTCTCCCTACAGTGCTCTCTGTCTGTATTTCTATTGCCAAGTGATGATAAGCACCTTTGCATGGTGATAACCATAATGATGCTGTCGAAGGTAAGAGCTTCAGTTTTTGCTATAGGATGTGAAATGCCATTTGCCAGAATTTACCACTGCTACAGTTACCACTGCTGCTACAACATGCCAAGCAGAGTGCAAATGCTGAGGACAAAAACTGAAGAGTTATTTTAATGACCACCTCTGGCCAAGTGTGTTCTGTGTGATTCTATTTTTTGACAAGATTAAATGTATGAAAAAGGGTTTCTAGGACAGAGGTGAAAATGGGGGCAAGAAGAAGGTAGGACACAGAGTGAAGAATAAAAGGATATGCAGGATGGTGTTGGAACAGCACCATAGCTACCCACTGCTTCACAAGATGACTGTGTACATGTACAAATAATTTGATGAATTTGGATAGTCATCAGATCTAGGGTGGATGACATCAACTTAATAATGGTTAACCAATCAGACCATATGGGTGGCACAGTGATACAGTGGATAGCATTCTCACCTCACAGTAAGAGGTTCCTCGGTTCAATTCTTCAATGAAGTGCCTTCTGTGCAGAGCCTGCATGTCCACTCTGTATTCATAGGATCATAGGTCCATAGGAGGTTACAAGGCTAATGGCTCTGGGGCCCTTACAAGCCTAGCCAAGAGTTTATCCCCAGAAAAGAAACCTCAGTCAGCACCTGTCTCCCCTGTCAATGAGGGACACAAGTGCAACCCATGGAACAAATTTGTGGTTTCCCATCCTCTCATCAAGGTTGCACTTGAATAGTGTTATAATCAGAAATGAATAATATTAAGAATTTACCTTATATGCCTTCATTCAGGAATAACACTTCAGGATGTGCAAACAAAAAATGTTATTCTTACAGCGCTGGGAGACAGTCTTCATAGCAGATGTCAAAATAGTCTCTGAAGACAGACAAACTACATCTTTTATACATTTTCTCATCAAAACTGATCATGCAGTATTAATATGTTACAATGATTCTGACTAATGAAAAAAACTTTGCAAATGTTCTCATCCCTTGTGATTTTCGCCTCGGATTTCGCATGAACACCTTTCTATACATGATCCACCTGCTTCCAAGGGGTCTTGTTTCTAACCTTGGATGTTTCAAACCTTCCCTAGCAACAACGCACTCCTAGCCTGGAGGAGTCAGGTTAACAAATTCCTTTTGTAGTTACTACATGCCTCGACTTCATGCAACACATACTGTTTTCTCTTATTACATACTAAAAGAATGCAGTTTAAGAAACAGCAATACTGTAATTTATGAAGCTGTAGCTTTTCCCTGCAAACAAATTATATTTACTTTTTAACAATCATATTATAGCATCATTAATAAACTGAAATGAATATACATTTTAATAAACTGGTCTTGTCCCATAACAGTTTCCTCCCTCTGACACTATCAGTGTCATACCATACATATAATTATATTTTTATTTTTCTTAACTTGATAAAATACACCTCTGCATCATAATATTCATCATTAATGTCTGTCAAAATAGAACTGTCATTGATTTGTACATGCAGTAGCATTTAATGTGCAGGTGAGGTTAAACATCTTGTAATCACTGCCTTTAGAATAGAAAATGCCAAAATGATTACAAATATAATAAAAAGTACAATGACAATAACAATGACAATACCCTGGGTTATGCTAGTTCCCAGGTTACCAAAAATACTGCCCAACCATTCAAAAAGTGTCTAATTTTTAGATGTGCTGTCCAAATCTTTGGCCCTTTGTTCTATGACATTTGCCAGTTTTTCCTGTTCGTCATGATAGTCACTAATATATGAACAGCAACAACTCCCTATGAGGGCACATGACCCCCCTTTTGTAGCAAGCATTATATCAAGTGTCATTTGATTCTGCAGCACCACGGTTCGCAATTCAGTCATTTTTCAATTTACCATCCTGATGTGATGTGAAGTTTTGTTGGCCACCTCCTGTAGAATTTGGGCAAGTATGGTGATTTCAAGCATTGTCCTTTGCACTCCATACCCAGGACTAAAAATTGAAAATACTTGCTCTGCCCAGTGGATTGCTCACTTATTTCTCAGTCTACCTGCTGGTGGGTGTTTGAAATGTTGAATAGCAGGAGTAATATAGCCTACAAAGCAACATCCAGGCAAGTTTGTAGGCAACCAGGGGTAGGCACGATTACCACAGATGTAGTAACGGTCACTTATCATGCCCATGCCATGCCCCCAGTCATAGCTCTTTAAGTGCAAAGAGTCTAACATACTTTCATGCCTGGTGTCATTACATTTTCTTTTTCCTACTGGTACAGTCCCATTTCTGGCATAACGTGTCTCCATGATGTGTGGTTGCAAGCTGAACAGACACAACCTTTGAAAAATCAGTTACATTATGCCAGGTTAAGCTGATGTTATCAAGGTCCTTTTCAAATGACACCTGTGATGCAAGGATGGGAATCATAGGAATCCCTGCCTTAGAATAATGAGGTATATGCAAACATATCCAGCAATTTGTTTTGTTTAGATTTTTGGCATATTGTCAAAGCACCAGCAAGAAACTGTTTTCTCTCAACCGATCAACCGATTTATAGAAGGGAACAGCAGCAAAAACAAAGCAAAAGTACCTGTTGTCACTGGATTCATCATGGACTGCTACTGAAGTTGACCTTTTCACTGGGCAGTTGATTTATCTGTCACACCTTGATTTCCCTCTGTTGGCTGCGATGATTTGTCTGGGGTCCCCACACAACAGGTCTTCTTGCAATGAGATGAATAGATCCACTTTGGTAGTCCTGCACAGCGAACTGCAGTCAAAGTAGTGAGCAGGACCTGAAAAAGCCCCTTCTCCTCGGGCTCAGGCAGTTTTTCCTCTGAAAAATTGTCACATACACCCAATCACCCGGTTGTAGTTGATGACAAGAGTTGGTCAGGAGGTTTTGGTAATGCTGCTCCTACTGTTCAATGATATTGCTGCAAAATTTTGAGGAGTCTCCTACAGTAACAAATCATAGCATCATCTGACAAAGTTAAATTAGCATTTCCCACTGGAGGGGTAGCTGGAAGGGTCATGGGTTTCCCCATTAATATTTCATATGGACTCAATTTCCTGATGACATTCAGTGAGGCCCTCATACTCATTAATGCTAAGGGAAGGACTTTGGGCCACAAGTGGGTTTCAGCACAAATCTTCGAAATTTTATTTTTAAGGGTCCTGTTTACCCTTTCCACTAATCCAGATGACTGTGATGGTTGGGACAGTGAAGACTCAACTTAGTATTAAAAACTTTACATAACTCTTTAAACAGGTTATTATTAAAATGAGTTCCCTGGTCACTGTTAACAATGCTGGGTATACCAAATCTAGGTATATAATCAGATACGTTTTTAATAACTGTGACTACATCAGCTTTGTGACATGGGTAAGCTTCCACCCATGCTGAGAACATACACATTACCACCAAAATAAATTATAAATTATTCATTTTAGGCATCTGGATGAAATGCAGCTGTATATTAACAAAAGGTCCCCAGGATGGAGGTAAACATGCAGATTTGCTGTTGGCATGTTTGCTTATGTAATATTCCAAACAAGTACTACAATTTTGTACATACTGAAGTATCAAAGAGGAGCCATGAGGGGCATACCAACTTCGGGTAATTTGATTAAATAAAGCTGTCTTACCTGTATGGGCCGGTAGATGATATGCCCTTACTAGGTAAGGTAGCAAAGAGGGAGGCACCACCAGTCGGCTGTCCGGATGTCACCATATGCCATCAGAGGATTTTCTACATCCATCCTTGAGCCATCTCAGAACTTCTCCCTGTGATATTTCAGCTTGAAAAGCTGACAACTTTGCAAAATCAAACACATCATTACTGTTGCAGTTTGTTACTGTTAACATACAAAGATTTTTACAACCATTTACCACTACTTGTTTAGCAGTTTGGTCTGCCAAATTATTACCTTTGGTAATAATATTCTGTCCCTTTTGATGTGCGCAACATTTGATTACAGACAGCTTCTTAGGTAATAAAAGTGCATCTAACAATGATTTTATGTACCCTGAATTTCTAATTTGATTTCCTGAAGTGGTCAAAGACCCTCTCTCTCTCTCTCCAAAGTTGCCCAAAATCATGTACAATCCCAAAAGCATAACTGCTGTCTGTAAAAATATTGGCCACTTTGTCTTTGGCTATCTCACAGGCTTTTTGCAAAGCCTCTAATTCAGGTATTTGAGCAGAATGAACACCCTCTAATCTTTGTTGCAACAATATTGTTTCCTCGGTGCAGACTGCTATTCCCGAGATCAACTTTCCTGTTTGATCTCTTCCACAGGAGCCATCCATGAAAAGATGCATGCCAGCATGGGGTATAGGAGTGTTCTTTAAGTCCTCCCTAGGAGAAAGCAAATAGTTACACACACAATCTTGGTCTTCTCCATCCTCAGCAGCAGGCAACAGAGATGCAGGATTTAAAACAGGACAGTGGATCAGAGAAATAGATGGATCAGAAAGAAGTGTAAGTTCATATCTAGTTAGGCATGCAGTCAAGAAGGGATGAGTAACATGACTTTTATTTTAAGTAATAAAGATTATTCAGATTGAGGGATAGTTACTGTAAGATCCTACTCTGAGATATTAAATGACCAAGATAACGTACCTGAGGTAACCATAGCTGTATTTGTTTTGTGGACACTTTGTGTCCTTTTCCTGCAACGATAGTCAGAAGATGCAAGATATCCTGTTAACATTGCTGAAAGGAATTTGGTGTTATCAGTAAATCATTTACATGTCGTACTAACACAGACCCACCCAGAAATGTCACATCCCCCAAATAGTTTTTAGAATTTGAGAAGATAATGAAGGAGATTTAGCATATCCTTGTGGCAACAGTGTCCTTGTATATTGCTGTCTCTGATAAGTGAAAGCAGACAGAAACTGACTGTCAGGTTGAATAGGTATAGAAAAGAATGCTGAACATAAATCTATCACAGAAAAGTAACTAGCTGTAGGTATTTATGCAATTCAGTATTGTTGCTGGATTTGGAACAACAGGAAAAGTAGGCAGTACTGCATTATTTACAGCCCTTAAGTCTTTTACAAATCTATAAGTATTCTTCCCTGGCTTTTTCACTGAAAAAATAGGAGTATTACAAGGGCTTTTAGCTGGTATAATTATTCCTTGCTGTATTAGAAACTGAATGACAGGCTTGATTCCCTGTTGTGCTTCTGATTTCAGTGGATACTGTGGAATTTTATGAAGGGGTTTTGATAGATTCAATTTTATTTTTACAGGTTTTGCAGATTTTAATATACCTACTTTATTAGCATGTTTACCTTAGGGATGGCCCGGGCCTTTGATCAACCAGTACCCTAGGCAGAAGGGCTCCACAGCACCCCCTACACAACCCGCTGCCCCCATCCTGGTCTACCTACATCATCCAGATTACTGGAAAAGCACCCCTACAAGAGAGGCACCCTAGGTGGCTGCCTAGTTGGCCTATGCCTAAGGCCAGCCATGGTTTAACCCATAAGTTAGCAGGTACCTGCTGCAGCAGTTTTCAGTTGTCTGTATGCCTTCAAATGGCTTTTCTTAGCTTTTGCTAAGAATTGTAATACTCCCCCCTTTATTCTGTTGGAACATCTAGATACACCCCTTCTGGTGTACAGTAAATGGTACAACCCAGCTTACATAACAATTTTTTTCTAGTAGGTTTACTGGTGCAGTATACTCAAAGGAAAGAATGTTTTTTTTCGATTGGACCTAAAGAAATGGTTATAGGTTTTAAAACAGGATACGTAACAATAGCATTTGTTACACCAACTGCCTTCACTTTGTTTTTATACTGGTATTTAACTGTCTGAAGTAACTTTTAATACAGACCTAGTGTTGCCAGTTCCACCAAGAATAGAAATGGCTTTGCATTTATTCTTACTTTAACATACGGTCTTTTTTTTTCATTGGCAGCAAAGGGATTAAGATTTATTTTTGTTTTATTACCCTGCCATAGTCAGCACGGTGATTTGCAGCACTTAGTATGGACTTTGTCTTTTTTTTTTTTGCCAGTCTATAAACACTTGCTTCATTTGATTTTGTACAGGGTTTGCAAACCCTGCACAAAGGCAGCTGCAATAGCTGGTTTAGCTTTGTTATTTGGGTCTTTTATTTCTGAATGTTTAGCAAACACTGCTTTAAGATGACTCAAATAATCTGCAGGGGCGTTTTCTTTATTTTGTCAACATGCCTGACACTTTTGTAATTTAACAATGGTCTTCTTTTGTCTATTAGTGCATTTCCTGTGGGAGTGAAATTTGTTATTTTAGCCTTTTCAAGTAACTGTGTTTTTAAGCCGTGGTGGTACAGCGGTTGCGTTGTTGCTTCACAGCAAGAGGTTCTCCCGTTCGATTCTCAGCTAGTGTGCTGGGAGTGCCTTTTGTGTGGAGTCTGCATGTCCTCCCCGTTCCTCCGAAAGACATGTGTAAATGGGCGTGCCTTTGCTGAAGGTTGGGCGTCAGGCTGGCAACTCGGCACCATAAAAATCTACTGCCAATCATTAGCAGACCGGAGTTCCGCTGTGGCGACTCCTTACCAGGAAAAGCCGGAAAGACAAGCAACAGCAACAAGTAACTGTTTTTATTTCATTTGAAGTATCTTCCCGAAGCAGTTGGTTTAAATCTGTCATAGTAGGGTTGTAATTGTTTTTTTGTTTTTTTTTTAATTCCTCCTTAAACTTTCATGGATGTTTCTTTTTTTCCTTTCAGTTAGAACAAATTTAGACATAGTATGCAAATTAGCATTAGCCCCCATTTTTTTTTAAAGGTGTAAAAAATAAAATCTTTTGCAGAGGCAATAGCCTGTTGTTCTACCCTATCGTGTAAGCGTTTGTGATGAGCCACAGGAGTGTCAAATACTAGCGCTCCTGTTGGAAAGGTAGAAGCTTGTTGAGAATGATAGGAAAAAGAAAGAAAAATATCCCTTTTTTTAACTGCAGATGCCTGTTCTAGAGAAGAGAGTTGAACAGGAGAACTAAGTTCAGATGTAACAGCACCATGCTGAACATGTGTTAAAAATGCAGAGGTCTGAGAAATAGCAGAAGCTTGTACAGGGACCACCCGTACCAGTACGTATGGGGGTGGGGTGCAGTAGCTACTGGAGGATTATCATTCTCTTTAGAAGTTTCTGCTTTTTGGCCATCCTCAGTTTGTTCCAAACCTGCTAAGACAGGCTAAAGGGATCCCTTTTTACTGGTCTGTACTGCCTTTTTAACCTCTTTTACTTGTTGCAACAATTTCTTATTAACATCAGGCAACCCTCTTAATGCTGACTCCTTTTCCCTTTTAAGTGGTTCACTGTACCAAGAATAAAATGTTGTCATTTGTTCCCCACTTACTTTGCTTTTCTTTTCTTCCAAAATATCTTTTAATGTCAGCAATTTAGTCTTATCATAAGTTCCATTTGATGGAAATACCCCACCAGCATAATTCTTAGTAAGCTGAAACCAGTCATGCAAATATTTACAACTTTCCTTCCCATAACAATGCACTCCTAGCCTGGAGGAGTCAGGCTAACAAATCCTTTTGTATTAACTACATGCCTCGACTTCATGCAACACTTACTATTTTCTCTTATTACATACTAAAAGAATGCAGTTTAAGAAACAGCAATACTGTAGTTTATGAAGCTGTATTTTTCCCAGCCCTGCATACAAATTATATTTGCTTTTTAGCAATCATATTATAGCACCATTGATAAACCAAAATTAATATACATTTTAATAAGCTGGTCTTGTCCCATAACAAGAGGGTCAAAGGTACTCTGTTTGACATGTATGGAAATCTATTCCAGACATGGGGCAACCTCTGGGAGACAAACCTGTCTCCCCAGCAGGTTTTGTTGATGTCGCATATTAGATTTACACCTTTCAAGCGGGTAATGCATGAGGAGTTATTCTTATGGATATGGAGCATCTCTAGTAGGGTAGGGTCCTTGTCGGCGAGACACAGATCGCCTCTGAGCAATCTGTATGATATTGAGAAGAGTGATAGTGATTTGAGCCTGTCCACATAAGACTAGGTGTTGGAGGCCATGTATTTTGTTTGTGAGGTATTTCTGTGGCCTTTCCAGTTGGTGCAGGTGTTTGGAAAGGTACATACCAAACAGAGTGTTGTACTCAATTATTGGCCTAATGATTTTCTGACCACTACCGCTACATGATGGTCGAATGTGAGATTGTTGTCAACCTGTGTACTCAGGTCTCTCACCACAGGTTGTGTGCTTAGGGGGTTGCTGTTGATGTTGGAATCAGTAGTTGCCATGTTTTTGCTGAACTGTATGATAATACATTTTTTTGTGTTTAATTTAAGGCCATGACTTTGGCACCATTCATTTGTTGCTGTGAGACCCTCTTGTATTATGTTAACATCTTTTGGAGAGTCAGTGACAGTGCCCAACTTACAGTCATCTGCAAACCTGGTCAGCCACAGGCCTTTTGTCTTTGCCAGGACCTCTGAGAAGTAGATGCCAAACAGTATGGTCCCAGGAGAGATCCCTGGGGAACACCACTAGGGACAGGTCTGCTGTCAGAGCTAGAGGCACCTATTTTAACCTTGTGGATCCTATTTTTGAGCCTGTTGGCCACCCACCTGATGAGATAAGGATTTACATCAAGTTGTGTTAGCTTTTTGATGATGCCCGAGTAGGAGATTGTGTCAAAGGCTTTGGCCAAGTCAAGGTAAGCTGTATGCACTGACTTTCATCCAGTGCCTTATTGACAGTCTCAAAAATGTCAACCAGGTTCAACAGGCAAGATCTGCCCTCGACAAATCCGAACTGGGATGTCCCACCTTTTGCCACAGCCATGACAGGTTTGCTGTCTGGCTGATGCGCATCCCCACTCATTGAGTCCTAAAGAAGGACCAGCAGCACCCTTGTCCTTTCATTCATAAGTTCAAACTTATCTATACCTGCCTTGCTTGAGATAGCTAGTGAGTTTTCTTTTTTCTGGTTGAATATTATAGGTGTGTTTTTTTCTTTGACATACAATACTTATTCTAAATCACACATTAGCTACCATATAAGGCTGGGAAAGTCTTGTGGGGGCTACAGTTAAATATCCTAAGTACAGCTAATTAGTACGACAATTACTACTGTGTGAAATGCTTGGTGTGCACAGGTAGGCTACTTCCAAGTTGTATAGATTCTCATTCAATGTTATATCTAGGACTATTGATAATGCTGCTAGCACTTATGATATGATGCAATTTTCTAGCCCTTCTGCATACTACAGCAGTCATTGCTGACTGCACAGGGTCACATGTACTGCCCTAGGCCTGCATCTCCTGTCTGTAATTACAGCCAAGTCATTCAGTACTTGTACTAATTCATACACATTGGCATCTAGTACATCTTATGCTTGAGGATGATGCTTCTGTCTACCTATCTTTTGTTGTGTCATTGCTGTTAGACACTTAACCTAGACCTTTTAAAAACCAGCACCATCCATTTCTTGATTTTTACTTCCTGTCTGCTTCAAACACATGACCCCACCAGCCAGTCAGCAGTGAATATTTAATAAATGTCTGACCAAAGAAACATACTTGTGCTCTGAATTTATCTACTATACATGAATCAAGCAGATTTCAAAACTATTCAGCAAAATAGGCTGTTGCTTTGGATGCTAGTTATTAAATGATAGTAGTGATGCTTTAAATAAAACTGAATTGCAGGCTGTACTAGAGCTAGTGGGTAATGTGTGCGGAACTAATATTTGCAAAAAAAAAAACATCTCTAACTATCGCTTTTCTTCCAACCACCAGCTTGGATGAGTTTACAACAGAAAAAACAGCCTTACAGCGGTAAGAGAGAAATAAAAAACCTACAACTACACAAACACATGTATAAAGACTGATGCCATAACCTGTTAAGGTTTATAACATTGACAGTGACAGAGAAGCAACAGAAAGGTACATTAATGGAATGGATTAACACACTGACCACAGAGAGAGAGAGAGAGAGAGAGAGAGAGAGAGAGAGAGAGAGAGAGAGAGAGAGAGAAACCGAAGGTTGTAAACTAAAACTATTCAGATAAATAATACTTGGGTGGCTTCCACAGTAACTGTACTTTTCCATCTCTGGGCAAATTAGCAGAAGTGTGTAAAGCAATGGTAGGCTATCAGAAGAAAGTGAAGTAGACAGCTATTAGAAAATAATGGATATCTTCTGCATGCCAAAGGAGCATGTAGAGGCCATTGTGAAGCTTAGCAGCAAGAAATGAGAAGACCTGTTTATATCCTATCAGCCTTTAAGAACAGGGCCATGGATATTTTTGATCTAAGGAAGGTAAATAAAATGTGAGATACATGGAATGTTTGTCTGCCAAAAAGGAACAGCAGTCAAAGTGCTGTTGTTTGAAAAGAATAAACAGGAACTGGATGTCACAGAACAGTACATTGGTGTTCACTGTGTGGAAATTAGCCATTTCTGAAGGACATGGAATTTGTTGGCACCAGGGGATGAGGGAGGTGAGGATAGCTGTAAACTAGCGATGGCACCCTCCTTTGCAGGTAAATGCCCAGGCAGTTTTTGTGAGTGTCACCTAAGACCTACTTAGTTAGCATCCTTTTATTATTGCTATTTATGGTTCTGATAATGCTATCCAACACTGATTTAGGGCTGATTTTTAAACCTAGCCTGAATCAATAAAGGAGACTCCTCTTATGCAGCTTTGTGACCAGCTATTTTAGGCAATCATGCTTGCCTTGATCTTTGAAATGCCATCATGCCTTGTGTCACATGTTACCATTGTGCCTGTTGGCAGTGCTATTAAGACATATATCATTTGTCTTTTCTGGGCTTAAATCACTAGATAATATCCCTCATTTTGTGAAAGTGCTTTGCATCAGTGAGCTGTTGTGTCCTACTTCCAGACTTGTTTTTCTGAACTGTTGTGGTAATTAAAGGCTTGTGGTATGTATTGTGCTACAGAACATGTGTTATACTGTTATATATCCTCATTTTCCCTCAGCATAAAACATCTTATTTTCAGATATGTCACACATTGCTGTCATCACAAGCTTAACAATATTATGAGTCTTGTTTTCAACACTAAGACCAGTTCAAAGGCATATACTGTTCAAATCAAAGACTGCCTTTGAAATGCAGAGCAGATTCATTAACAGAAATATGTCTGGCTCATATATATGATAACCTGAAATTTCTGGGGGAATGTTAACACAACTTTTTTTTTTATTTGCTAGATTATACTCTTGAAAGATAGATATCAGTAATGGCTAAAGAGCTGTTTATGAGACAGAGTGCATGTTTAAAAGAACCTTGAGCTTGTTACATTTGTGTAGTTCAAATACTAAGATGATGTATAATAAATCTCTAATAACTTTTCACTTTAACCTATATCCAATATATATTCTATGCAATGCTACTCTTCTTGTCTTAGATATATTACTGTCCTTCCATCCCCTATACTGATATATATATATATATATATATATATATATATATATATATATATATGTGTATGTATGTATGTATATATATATATATATATATATATATATATGTGTGTGTGTGTGTGTGTGTGTATATATATGTTGTTTGTTTGTCTTTCGGCTTTTCCCGGTTAGGGGTCGCCACAGCGGAACTCCGGTCCGCTAATGATTGGCAGTAGATTTTCACAAACACTGAGGTGCCAGCTCAACGTTCAACCTTCAACGAAGGCACGCCCATTTACGCATGTCTTTCGAATGCCCACCCAACCGCGAGGAGGACATACAGACTTCACACAGAAGGCACTCCCCGCACTCCAGCCGAGAATCGAATGGGAGAACCTCTTGCTGTGAGGCAAAAACGCTACCGCTGCACCACCATGGAATATGTTTGTATATATATAATATATATATATATATATATATATATATATATATATATATATATATATGTTTTATTTGTCTTACTGTAGTAATAACTATTGTACTTTCTTTTATGCTAACTGACCCAGGATGGTAGCTGAAAAGAGTCTACTGTCCAGCCTACCAAACTGGTTAACAAACTGAAAATAAATACATGTACCAAAGTCTGCAAGTCTTACAGAGCAGGCTAGCTATATCTTTGTAGAAATAGGAAGCCCTGATAAAGGCTCAGACCTAGATTTTTTATGTGGCTGAGATACTTGTAGGAGGTGGAAAGGAATTATGAGGTTATGCCTGTTCACCTCTATTCGAGGGGAAGGATGAGGGGAAGGTCATTGTGTTTTTGGGCCTTGGTCAAGAGCAGAACCAAGAATGGCAACTGGACTAGGTGAATGAGTAGACCATAATGGTGTATTGTTACTTTAGAATAAGGGCACGGGCACACCTAAAGAGAGGCCCATACCTAATAACTAATAATCACCTTCTGCAGGATGCCAGAACATGGAGGGTGTATTGTTACTTTACAATAAGGGCATGGGCACACCTAAAGAGAGGCCCATACCTAATCTCCTGAATGATGCCAGAACATGGTGGGGGGCTCCTAGTATTGTTTCAAGCCATCCTGTGTAAGCATTAGTGATGAATCCAAGGATCTACCCACCTGCTGCACTTGATTGGTGACTTAAACACAGAGGTCACCTGAGTAATGCTGAATAATTTTGCTATCTGGCAGAGGAGGGCTTAGGGGAAACACATGTCCAGAAAACTCAGTTACTCGTATAATCTACAGATGTGTAGAGTTGGTGAAACCTGGAGTATATTTAAAATGTCACAGGTAGTTAAAATACAATGAGGTATGAACATGCCTGACTACACATAGTATTTTAACTACCTGTGACAAGTAGTTAAAGGTAATTAGAGTACTATGCAATATGCTCATGACTGACTACATATAAAGCCGTTATCTGTTGATATGCAGCAGTCTGAATAAAATAAACACGTGTGTATATGGTATTTAACAGTGTACCATGTAAAGTAATGTGTAACATCAAGTAGTGGTACATGCTAGCAATCATGAATTGTGAAGCTGTAACAATACACTTGCATAGTACTGCCGAATAGTACCACCAGCTGTACTACCCCTTATCGCATACTATTATGATAAGCTTTATCAGGTTGGTAAAATGTAATTATATGAGTAGTAAGCTGGACAATAGCATTCACATTGAGGTTAATGCATCACCCAAGTACCCATGAGTACTTGTTTCCTACGTGTAGAAAAGTTTATCTGATTTCATAACAGTAGATAAGCTATACAATATACTGACAGCATTGATATATACAGATAATATAAAATATGTTCAATGTGCATTATGTTTGCCAGACAGTATAGCAACCACACTTGCAATATGAATATTATAGCATTATAAAATGCTCTTACTTAGAATGCATTTGTTTTATTTATTTATTTTTTCATGGTGGTGGAGTTGTTGTACAGTTAATACAGTTTATTTGTAAGATCTTTGTGCTAAAAGAACTTCATATTGTAATATTATTGCTAGACTAATTATTGTAGAAGGATGGAAGTTTTCATTCCATATGTTAGTTGGATCCTTTTCTGTGTTGTTTTTTTTAACTAAATCTGTTTTGGCAGGCAATTCAGACTAAGTATGCCGCATTTCATACATGCATTAACCTTCTTATATCTGGATACAGAGGTGCAATAGAGACGTGTTCAGCTATACTGCGCACATTACCCATGAATCCTTGTCAGATACATGAACTGTGTATAATCTGTTAAAACAATTATTCCTAATGTGTACTCAGAGTGTTCTTTGATGCCACTGTATAGTAGCATAGTATATTATGCACACATTGTACAAGCATACAAAGTCAGCACTACAACTGAAATACATATAAATAAATATTACATATTGTCAAAATGTAACTCTGTGGTTGCCAAAATTCCTGTTTCATTGCTGGTCTAAGAATGCTCATGTAGAGGGTAGGCATTCTGAGAATAAGCCATACAAATAGCTCAAAAAAAAAAAAAAAAAAAAAAAAAGGAGACAGGCTAATAGCCTGTTACACTCCACATGTACCTAACAGACTTAAACATACAAGTCACACAGCAACAGCAGTATACTTGTGACAATCTCACATACCACATATCACAGCGCCAAACAAAAAGGTTAAAGAGCTTCTACTATAGTAATACAGGTATGTTCAATAAGCATTATACATGTAATAACTACACTGGAAAGTATCTGGAAATTATACTATAGTTAAGTTGCACATCCCTGTATATCCCTATGCTGGGAAAACAGGTCTATATTACAACGTCGAACTAAAACAAGTTTGAACGTTGTAATATCGAACCCTAAAGTCCGAAAGTTGAAAATAGCGAAGCCACGGCACATAGACTTTTTTCCCAGGGAAAAAAAATTGGTGGGCCATTTTTGGGGCTTTGCCATTTCCTCCACTGTGGTGCGATCTCGGATTTGGTATATTTAAGTAGGGGGGTGTGGGGGGCACAGCCCCCCCATGTTGGGGGTGTGGGGGGCAAAGCCCCTCACTTTAGTTTAAGGTTAATTTTTTTTTTTTGTCACGGAACATCGATTTTTTTTTCCTTGGGAAAAAATCGCTGTTCTGTGTTTTTGGTTTTGTTGCGTTTTGGACTTTAGGGTTCAATATTACAACGATCAAACTTTTGTTAGTTCGATGTTGTGATATAGACCCTGGGAAAACATAGTGTTAACTTAACCAACTGAAATTATAAGAACGTTAATGTAGTATGTGAGAATGATTCCTGAGTAATATGCAAATTAATGATAGTGATGTCAGTAAGATGTGTAACAATAGAAAAAATGATTGTCTTAGAGCCTCACTCCATGTACTTACCTGATTTTTCTCCAGGTCAACAGCACATCTTATGACAGTATTCTTTTCCATAAAGCACATTACAAGATCCAGCAAAGTCAGAAAAACACACCTCCAGCATTCAAACACTAGTAGCAACTACACAGATCAAACAGCAGCATCATATTGTTCCACCAAAATACCCTGCCATGCATACTACAATGCACTATAGGGAGGTACACCAAGCCATAACACATTGTTCCTTTACATAGCTTGCTTACAAAAAAAAAGAAAAGACGTTGACAAAAACTAGAACCTATTGTTTTTATATACCCTTAACATTAATTACACATGCACTTTCTAAACTGCGTAAACTAAGTACATGTTGGATATATTTCATTTTACCTGTGTGTGCTTCTACTCGACGTACACCAAATACCACATGCCACCTGTTATAGCCTTTCCTTCAAATATGCAACATGTACTCATGGGTGATTGAGTAATATGTTAATTATAGTGCTTTAGTTCCTTTCACATAAAACTACATTTTACTTACCAGCAAAGCCTTTTTATAATAGCATAAGATACTGGTTAGTACAATATCAGTACTGCTTGCAAGTGGAACGTGACCATATTGACATGGCTGTGTGCACAATAACTGAGTTACTAATATGCATGAACCAATATTAACTCTTTGTGCCAAATTCCATTACACTGTTCAATATTGCATATACATATAGCCATACTGCTTGGGGCTCCACATATTAGCAGATATCAGGTCATGTTTATCCATTTATGATCACACTGCACTGTACTGTAAATGTCTGCAGTATTCAAGTTGTTGTATCTTTCGGACATACCTGAAAAGTCCATAAGTCCCTGTAACTCATCTCTCAGTCTGGTAATATGTCCTGCATCATACACATGTTCATCTACAGGACTTTTTTTATTTTCTCTAAATCTATGATGGTTCTGTGGGATGTGATGACTTTTGAGGAAGTGTGGCTCTCCTGAACCCTTCTATACAGCATGCCACAGTTATACATGATCACTCAAGTATTTAATTATTATTATTATTATTTGCAGTTTGTTTGCCAGGATAGTCCACTGGACCACAAGGAGCCCATTTTCAATGGAGTCCTGTGGAGAAAAGCTCCAGAAAAATAGAAATACATAGTACACATTGCACATATACATTACAGATTATCTCATAGGAATACAAAATAAATATGATAAGAAAAGGTTAACAATGATAGAATACAGCAGTATAGTTCATTAAACAGCAATAAAAAACACTTTTTTTTACAAAAGTAGCAGCATAGGGTAACTGTTAAGTAGTTGGTCAAATAGTTCAATAGAGCTGTGGAACTATAGGAGGCAGTGATGGTGTATTTAGTTCTAGGAGAGTAGGAAGTGCTATTAGAAGGATTAGGTAGGATGGGAGCAGGAGCACTTCCATTGTGAAGTTAGGTGTGAGTGCAGCAACATTTTAAATGAGGAGAGACTGCTGGTGATGCAGATAGGAGATGGTAGAGAATTCCAGAGGTATGCAAGAGAGAAGGACATTAGGTGACGTGTCAGATAGGCTCACCCGCTGTTAATGACTGGTGAAGTCAGGGTGCAGGAGAAGAATGAGAGTGGGAGGCAACATTGCTGCTCACAGAGAATGTCGTGACACAGTACTAGGAGACCCAGCCCACTCTTGTGCTGGCTTCAGTCAGAAGAGCATTATGAGCTGTTAGGAATGAACATCTCTTTAGGTGTGTCCATGCCTCTGCTAAAGTTATTATATCTTCTTATAGCCTGTACATTTACATACTCTTGCCAATGTTCATGACTCTGGGCTTCACTGAAGCTTCAGGAATGTCCTGTCTCACACCAGCATGTCATCTCCATGCCTCCTCTGATGAGGATGAGCAGGCATAGCCTTGTCATTCCTCCCTTCCCCAACCAGCTCTTACAGGTTCTTAGGACACTAATTAAAACCAGCCTGGCTGACATTCTCTCTCTATACCAAAAACTGGATTCCTCTGCAAGACTTTTCAATCTTAGCACATACTTTTGGACTCAACAAGGGTTGTCAGACATTGGGACTGTGTACTTTCAGTGCCCAAAATTCTGGAATACTGCATGATAAAGAGGTCCATTAGGGAAATATGATGGTGAAGAGGAAAATATGGCAGCCACAATGTCATATATATCAGTAGTATTCTGAGATATTAACATATATGGCAGTAACTCCACATGGGGATACAGTGTGGCTACCTCTTAACAAGGTTTGTCCATTTAGTTTATGTCACATCAGTTGTGCTGTATTACTTTTTAGGTCTGTGTTCCATTTATGCATGACTGTAGTGCTCCTTACTTGTGTTTGTTAAAGGCAAAGATTTGTCTGGAAGATACTCTCTGTATATTATGATACTGCCACCATTTGTGAGGCTTCCTTTGGAATCTACTCTATGTAGATAGCAATACTTTCACTGTAATGCTTATTGTGGACATCTTTTGTAGACACTGATGCATAGTTTTCCACATTTGTATGTGATACATAAGTATGTCACATTCTTACCATACGATGCTGCTTCCTTGCCACAACTACCCATAACAGTATGCTGAATACCCAATCTATTCACAAGCAGTTGCATATCTCTGTTGTTCTGCACAAAAATGAAGCACCGTAAGTTCAGTTAAAGTATTTTTTCTCTCTACAAATATGTTGTAATTCTTTCACTTTCTCTCTCTCTCTCTCTCTCTCTATATATATATATATATATATATATATAGCTTTATGTGTGTATGTTTGTGTGTGTGTGTGTGTGTGTGTGTGTGTGTGTGTGTGTGTGTGTGTGTGTGTGTGTGTGTGTGTGTATGTATATATATATATATATATATATATATATATATATATATATATATATGGGTCTACTTTCTTTAAATGAACTTACGTTTAAACGAAAGTTACTTACCAATCCCATTTATCCGAAGCTGCATTACACCAAATGCAAGGACTGCTGAATTCCTTTCTCTGTGAAAGGAACCACTTGGCTACCATGGGTATAAACTTGAATGGAGCAAAAGTAAACCCACCAAAATGGGGGGCTTCATCCCCAAGCCCCCCCTCCATGTGGAGGGCTTCACCTCCCATGCCCCCTACTTAAATATACAAACTCTGAGATTGCACTAAACTGAAGAGAGGGCAAAGTTCACCATGGTGACCAAGTGGTTCCTTTCAGGGAAAGGAATTCGGTAGTCCATGCGTTCGGGTGTAATGCAGCTTTGAAGAAATGGGATTCTGTAAGTAACTTTTGTTTAAACATAATCTCGTTGAAAGACAGTAGACCCATATACTAATATATATATATATATATATATATATATATATATATATATATATATATATATATATATATATATATATATATATATATATATATATGCGTGGATCTACTTCTAATATTCAAAAGGCTATATCATTTTCATGAGACAAAAATTGCAAAAATGAAATAACCAAACTGCAAATTTTTCACAGGGCAGGTAAACACTCACCCAAACACTAACGAAAGACACACCGGAGCAAATAAAACCCACCTAGGCCCCCACACCCCTTAACTATATATACCAACTCTGGGATTGCACAACAGTGTAGAAAAGGGCATGTTGGGCAAGTGTTTACTTGCCTTGGGAAAAATTCCTCATTGGGGTATTTTGTTTTCGTGATTTTCGTCTCATGAAAATTAAATTCTATGATATGGCCTTTTAAATCTTAGAAGGGGATCCATATATATATATATATATATATATATATATATATATATATATATATATATATGTATACACATATATACGTGTGTGCGTGTGTGTGTAGTCAAACAATTCCGTATCAGCGTTATGTGAACTTGAAAACAACCTTTCTGCAGTCCCAGTTCATGTAACTGTCATCCAAAATTTTGATAGTAAACCTTTATATATTTATATATATATTTGTGTGTTTGTATGTACGTTTGTGGTTAATCATAATGTAAAAAAAAATTGAGTGCATTAGTGCAATATGTATAAATCTGCTTAGGTGGTGTTACAGTTATAATGCATATTATGCGTGTACTCTTTAATTATTCCAAAGACATTGTAGTGCCTTTTTAATTATTCCAAAAACTCAAAGTACTATGGTATAAGACTTTGGAATCCTGACCAAAGTGCTTTCATTTAATTTATGGCTGTTTTACATTTGCTGCAATATGTGATATATTACCCTTCAGTTCCCTTGCACTTGTAAAAATATTGCTGAACCTTTCATTGAGTAACCAGGAAACTGTGATACATCTTCAGGTTTAGAAACAGATCCATGGACCTTGTTTAGTATATCTCATGCCTGATTTTTGCTGTATATTTATGTGTAGTTGAAGTAAGCTTCATTATTGCATTAGACTTTGGTAACTGCATGTATTTCAGTTTATTTTTGCATTCTAGATAGCAATGTTTAGGGATCTGTACATTACTATAAAATAGTTATGGTATTTAGATTTTTTTCCTTGCAGGCTCTGTAATGGTTGCATACCTCTCAGTTGTCCAGATTTTCACAGAATGTACAGATATTTGCCTCATACTTTTGGTCTGTTCCTCATAAAATTAGTATTTTTCTTGCAAACCAATGAGGACTGGTCGCTAAATAATGATAGACGTCTAAGTTCCAGACTTCATATCCTTCAGAAAATGCACGTTGTTGCAAAGCCTGTTTAAGCAACTTAAGTTTTTAAGAGCAATACTTAAAATCTGTCCCTATTTTGGGGTCTTTGTCCCCCCATTATTTTTGGCTTTGTTCATATTTATTGTGCAAAGAGGTTGAGAGCTATGAATGATTGTAGTTCATGAAGATTTGCCACAGCAGAGCAAAGCTCTCTGCAAAAGATGCATTGTTGGCACAAGTAAGATCCAGAGATGTGTGATCTTCATGGGTGATGAATACCCCATTAAATGTTATGATAAAGCTCTCTGAATCACCCAGTCATATATGAGCATCTCATAGAACAGACTGTAACTGTACAGCACTGAGGTACGTTTACTGCCCTGTTAACAACTTACCAAGGTACACTGCTTCAACTCCATAGCAGACAATGTGCGGATGTAGCTAGTCACCTTGTACACTTAACATTGTTTTCTTCAAAGGGTGCATAGTACAGGCTTCAAAGAATCACCATATTATGCAACATCCCATATGGCCATGCTGCCCGTGATCATATGGGCCTAATTTACACAGGTCATGCAACCAAATTTCCACATTTGTATGCAATTTGGAAATACTTTACAGTCAGTCTGTGGCTCATTAGTGTGCTGCTGTGGGTCTTACTGTTTGTGAATCACTGTTCACTTGCATACTATACAAGACCAAGCAAAGTGGCTTGCTAAACTGCATAGCCCAACACAAGGAGGTGTTTTTGAATTTTCTTTGTTTATACTTTTTAAATAAGTTTTACTGTGCATTAATTCATTATGTGACAATATCTATGTACATCCTCTGGTGTTGTTTTTGCAGACATGCTAAATAATACATCACAACTATAAATTGTATCATGGCCTGAATCTACAGCTGAAATAGCAATATGGAGGAGAAGCAAGAAGACAGCACACCAGTGTGTTGAATGTCCAGTATACTATTGTCCCTTGTTGGGTTTGTTGTCCTCAGTTGTAGAATACGTCTTTTAATGAAATCTGTTTAGAGGTGGGTGTTCCTCACATCTGAAACATAAAATGATTGTCAGTATATGGATAGTTGCTGTCCCTTATTATTACTGTTTCATCAGCTATGTTTATGCCCCTGTTTAGCCCCAGGGACCCAAGTCATAGATCCTTTTCCTTACAAATCCTGGGAATTAGAATCTGTTATGCCTTTCATTGACTCACCAGTCACAAGAACATTAACAGTGATTGCAGGTGCTCTGTGAACCTTAAGGGTTCATGTTCCTGCTGAGTACTTCTACTTTTACGAACATTATTTATATGACTAGTTAGAAATTTGCCCAGTTACATTTAGGACATCTCATTTATCAGCTGTCTGTGGATGTCATAACAGTAGAAGACTGCTCTGGCATCATGTTGGTGGAGATATTGTATATTATTATATTTTCTATTTATGCACAGACACAAAATTAAGTCAGAATAGGAACTGAACAAAAATGCACATACGATTGTAAAGCATTATAGGTGACTAAAATAAATTATTTCTTTAGGAATGCAGCTTCTGACTTACATTATGGTTTCATTACTTTGTCATCAGATGTTAATTTTCAATGTATGCTGTTCCACCTGTAAGATCTAGCTGAAAACTTGTTTTTCTAGGAAGTAAGAAACCCCTCCTGATGCATATAGCATAGAAATACATTAGCATATACAATAATTTAGGTAGTGAAGAATTGTGGGTTCAGACTTTCATAATGCCATGGCAGGAGTTTTCAGCTCCAAGAAAGGCTTCAGAGGGATGTTCTTATCAACAAAATATAATGCAAAAAAAATCACAATTTTTATACAAAACCTGTATTATTTGGAATGATATATATATATATATATATATATATATATATATAGCAAGATTATCTGTCTCAAACGTCTGTAGTTAACAATTGCTTCAGATCATGATTAATACACCTTAAGCTCAGAAGAGAAGAAAAAAGTTATGTGCTGGAATAACTATGGACTTAGTAGGCTCTCTGTCTGATCAACTGCCTCTAAGATATGTGTTTACACGTCACACACATTACCTTTTATGCCATACAGTAAACAATCCTGTGTATCAGTCATTTACTACACTGCTTGAAATACACCTCCTCACTCAGGAAATGAAGATTAAACTACTGATGAGCATGCAAAGGGTTTTGCTTAGCTGAATGTGTTTAAGGTAAGAGCTGAATTTAAAAAAAAAACACTCCTAATAATTTGTAACATTTAAGTTACAACTATTACAACTGTTACAACTATTCTGTAAATGCTTGCAAACTTGTTTTTCCCCAAGAGCAGTTTATTTTGTAAGCCTGGTGTAGCTGTGGCAGTTTTTGCCTAACTCACATTTCTCCCCGAGGCCTCTACAGACAGGTATAAATACATTCTAAGGATTGCAGTTTCAGTATGAAATTAATAATTTGCCATGCTCATGCAGTACATTAGAAACAATAATTACACTAACACAACAGGCTTCAGACCTTTTAAAGCAATGGATACAGAGCTAATGCTACTTAACACAGTTGTAACATGTATGTGTTCTACTTAAAACTGTTTGCTACTTCCTTACTAGTAGATTGACCTCTAAACAATCAGTGGATGACTGTTTTTACCTTAGCAATTCTAGGCTCTTGCTGCTAAATATGAAATTCCTGTTGTGCCTCAATGTAGTCTATTGAAATGCAGTTTAGTGAAAGTAGGAGGGGGATTATACTGACATAGTGTTTCCTTAAACACTACACTTCTCACTATGTGCACCTGACATTGTTACCACATCTCTCTTTTGTTACTTTGGCTCTTGGCCTCTTCCAGGACACTGACAGGAAATACAAAAATTCTGATCCAAGGGGCTACTAGGGGGCCAGAGTGCGATAGAAACTGAACTGCACAGTTTCACACTGAGAGTGCACTTTTTACAGTATTTGTATGTTAAATTAACAGATTTAAATAAAAAAAAAATAATAATATAGTGCTATGTGAGTGTCTTAGAATCACATTGGTGGATTTTTTTAATTGTTCCAGATTAAAATGGATGGCAAAATTTGATCTTATTTTGCAGAAACTGGAAGCTATAGCATTGAAGGATCATAGCAAAATAGGAATGTTAGGCAAGACATTGCTGGACCATAAAGTGCCTAGCCATATACATTTTTTAAGTAGACAAACTTAAAACTTCTAGCCGTCCTTGTCAAGCATTTAATACTGCCTAACACCCAAACTGAGCAGGACCTTAGAAGATAAGACTCATGTAAATTTAGGTCTACTCATCCAGGCATGAAGATTGGCTATAAAGGTAGCCAACATTGTACTTTGTTTGACCTGTAGTGACAATTTATTTCATAGTCTGGGAATACAATGTATTAGGAACCTATCCCTCCAGTGAGTCTGTCATGGTGCAGATTTAGATCTCTAGTGTGGATGTTTGTAGAGGTATTAGTTTTGTAAAGAAACAGGAAATCAAATAGGATTGAGTTTTTCAAGCTAGAAACAGGCAACTGCAGTCAAGGAGCAGGTCAATACAGTCACGTTATAATTTTGATTAGCCAGATAGCATTGCCAGGATAAGTCATATAGTGGATAAATGAAATCAGAGGGAATAAAACCAATTCTATTATCAAACCCCCATGTTCCTGAAAGCCAGCAAATCAAAAGAATGAAAAAACAAAAAAAAAAAAAAAAAAAAACATGAACTACAGAAAAGCAGCAAAATCAATTTAGCTGATTTTTGCATGGAGACAAGCCCCCCATACCACTGATGCGGGGTCAAGTCTACAACACCACCCTGAACTTATATATACCAACTATACAGTTGCTCCACCTTGTAGAATGGAGAAATCTCACAAAACAATCGAATTGCTGCTGGTGCACATTTAAAGATAACACCGGCAATGATTTCCTATGGGAAAAGTGATCTGCTTTATTCCTTTCATAATTTTTCTCTACACGCTACTAATGATCGAGCAATTTCACCTCAAACAACTGTAGGAAAGCCAAATACTGGATTCCTATTTGTCTGGACTGTCAATTGTTGGGCAGTGATTTATTTTATATTCTCATAAGAATTTTAGTTTATGTTATATAATTCCAACTTTTGTACTATCCGTTGCTGAACAATGTTTCATTTTGTTTACTGATAATTGAATTTTTACTCTTTTTTGCATACTTCATATTAATTTTAGATTAAGTTTTCACTTCACGTCTTTTGGATTACCCATTGCTGTAAGTGGTGCATTTTGTATACCTTATATAAATTTTGTTTGTTGTGCATCTCTTTCTTTCTTTCTTTCAGCATATATTGTCCATTTATTTCAAATTTAATATAGTTATGTTGTCTGCTAGTATACATTAAAGACTTTTATGCTACCAAGTGCTACTAGTATTTGGTTACAATATGGGGAGGTGTGCCAAGGTACTATTTTTATGTTTACTAGCATTCGGATTTATTTCCTTTTCATTTTTTCTTGGCTATAATATGCTAACTTTCTGACAGGAGACATATTAATTGCATGTTGAAATGCTTATGAAAGTAAGGGTTTTGTTTTATGCTAAGAAATTGCTAAGAAAAAGAAAGTAATAATGCTGACTCTTTGGTCATACTCAGGTCATCTAGTTTTTTTATTCTTCGTTATGGAAACCGTGCTCTTGGAGTTTAACATCCAAAAGTTGAAACTGACCATTGGAACCTTGTCCACTTTCCACTCAATGAGGATAAGGGAAGCCACATATATATTCCCAGGGACTCATAAATGAAAGCATAGTGTACCTCCACTGATTCAGCCTAAGCAAGCCATCTTCCTTTTTAGGTACACAAATCTAAGACAATGTCAGAGATGTTCTCTCCCACATATTAAAAGTTGGGGGAAGCTACTCCTCTGCACCTTTTACTGTTGATGTGAAGAAGGCATTTAATAGACTCACTTGGGAATACCAGTTCAGTTTGATCCATGAACTTTGATATGGCAGTGATAATATTGCACATTTTTATGTTTCTCGCCTCATTTTTGAAGACTATGCAGACTACTTACAGGTTACCAAATCATATCTAAAATGACCCTTATCTTCCCCAGATGTTCTTCTCATAAGAGGTATACTTGACAAGGATGTCTCCTTTTTCAACTTTTATTTGCTCTTGTGAAACATCTTGCTGTTATGATTTGGGACAGTGATGGATTTCAAAAAGCTACTTTAAATCCATTGCCAGAGGAAATATGCTGTTTTTCCAGTACTAGCTTATAGAATAACCATACATACAATAGAAAAGTGTGACAGCTTGCAATGTGTCAGTGGGTAACTGTGATTGCTTAAAAACAACTTATAAACTAATTGCCAGTCAGTTTTTTTATAGGTACTTTACCTTTTAGATGGTCTAAGTGTGAAATGGCTCTTTTTTTCAAAAGTATTTAGATTCATGTAAAAAGAGCAGAACTATATGACAGTGTACAAGTTGTAAACTGTTGAGTTGTTCTTATAGGTTCATAGGTGTTTACTAGTCTAATGACCACAAGGACCTTTTTAAGCCTAGCCATGCATCCCACATCTCTGACAAGTTCTGATACCCTTGATAAGTGTAAACATGGGCCTGGGAGATGAACCATTTACAGGTTACCTGTGTCCATTAGAGATATAGGTGCCAAACCAGGGATTGCCTTTCGGTTTCCCATCCAGTTGTCCAACTTGCACTTGAATTGGGTTAGGGAGGAACTCTGCTTCACATGGATGGGGGGCCTGTTCCACAGACAGGGTAGTCTCTGGGATACATACCTATCTATCCAGCAGGTCCTATTTATATCGCAAGCAAGGTTTAAGTCTTTAGAATGGGTAATTCTGGTGCTGATTGTTTTGTGGATATACAGGAGGTCCATGAGAGTGGGGTGTGACAATGCACTGTATGCCAGGCATAGATCTCCCCTCCAAAGCCTGTAGGAATCAGAATATAGAGATAGGGCCTTAAGACGGTCTGCATAGGACATATTACTTACGCCATGTATTCTTTTAGTGAGAAACTTCTGTGGACGTTCCAATTGTTGAATATGCCTGGTTAGGTACATACCAAAGGGGGCATTGTACTCAATGATAAGTTGGATGAATGCCAAATACAGTAGAGCAATGACTTCCTTGGACTTAGATACCATAACTTTGTTTATAAGTTGCGCAACATAGAATAATGTCTTCACCACTGTAGACACGTGATGATCAAAGGCTAGATTACTATCTGTCTATCCATAAGTCCCTGACTATTGGGTCAACTTTAAGGGGTGTGTTGTCAATATGATAGTTACCAGGGATGGATGACTTCCTGAAGGATACTATTATCCATTTCTTGGCATTTAGTTTTAGTCCATGGCTCTGGCACCAGTTGTTTATCTGTGTCAGATCCTCCTGGAGAACATTTGTGTCAGTGTGGAATGGAAAGCAGTATAAACCTAATGTAGTGTGTGTGTGTGTGTGGGTGTGTGTGCGTGTGTGCGTGTGCGTGTATGTGTGTGTGTGTGTGTGTGTGTGTGTGTGTGTGTGTGTGTGTGTGTGTGTGTGTGTGTGTGTGTGTGTGTGTGTCTGTGTGTGTGTCTGTGTTGGGAGGGGGGCCAGGGGAGAGGCAGAGAGAGAAAGACACACACACACACACACACACACACACACACACACACACACACACACACACATGTTTACACACACGCACACACATGCAGACACATACACAGAAACACACATACATATGTATACACACACACACACACACACACACACACACACACACACACACACACACACACACGCACACACACACATGCAGACAAACACATACAAAGAAACACACACACAAATTTTATACATCTGAAATTCATTTCTTAACACTTGCACAATCCACTCTGCAGTTAGTTAAACGTCTTGATATACCATTAAATACATGGAGACATCCATTACAAAATGTAGCATACAGGTATTTAAATCTAGGTGATTTTGCAAGGACAATCCCCCAAATCACACACACAGAACCGATACACACTTACATTAATGATGAACAGTTTTCCTTCAGAATCTTAGCACACATGTAATTGTAAGAATTTCCTAATTCTGGTCACAACTTCTCCCTTGTAGTTCTGTTAATAATTCTTTTAGTCTTCCACAGACATAATCATGCTGAACATTCCCCCACCACAGGGTTCAGTCCTGGGACATTTCCTGTTTGGTATCTACTTCTCTGAAGTACAGGCTAACACAGAAGGCCTCTGGCTAACGAAATTCGCAGATGACTACAAACTAGGAACCATAGTCGAGTCCCCAAATGATGTGGAAATCCTTCAGAAGGGTCTCACTGAGACAGATGCCTGGTGTCAGAGGCATGGCCTCAAGCTCAATGCCAAAAAGTGCATTGTCATCCCCTTTGGTAAAAACTCTGTATCCATGACTACATAGACAGCAGCCTACTTAACACCGAATGTGTGATAAGAGACCTTGGGACCCAGGTGGATAGCAGTCTGGCCTTTGATAATCAAATCCCCACAGTAGTCAGGAAGTCCTTTTACGTGGCACACCTCATCATAAAAGGGTTCTGATCTAGGAAAAAAGAGTTCATTGTTCCCCTTTACTCGACACTCATTAGACCCATTATAGAGTACAATGCCCCTTTTGGAATGTACCTCATAAGACATCTGCAGCAGCTGGAAAGGCCACAGAAGAACCTCACAAAGAGGATTACTGGCCTCAAACAGATGCCCTACACTGACCCTCTCAAAAAAACTCCAGCTTTACTCCATAGCATATCGCCTACTCCGAGGTGATCTCTGCCTAACATATAAAGCTGTGTCAAACCCTGAGCTGTTGGGCATGCTACACCTAAAGAAATCCCAATCCCTCCAAGCTACACGCTCTAGGGACATAAACCTTGTCACCACAATAAACAGGACATGCTGGAGGGATAGATTCCTGTCCCAAAGACTTCCCATACTCTGGAACAGGCTACCCATCTATGTCAAGCAAAGTTCTTCATTAGCACTCTTCAAGAAAAATCTTGATGAGTGGATGGGAAATAAGAAATACACCCCGGGGATCACATCTGAGTCTCTGCTCGACAGTAGCACAGGAAAATAACTTTCTTGGGTAGCGTAAGGCAGGGAACCTTGTTGGCTAGGCTTACGTAGGCCCTCAGGCCGATAGCCTAGTACCTACCTATGAACCTATGAACCTATGAACATGGTCATTGGACCAGCCTTCCCACATGCTTAACAAACAAATAAAAAAACTAAAGCTAAAAGTGCATTCTGCCCCTTTTTTATAATTAAATACACTAAATACACAAACATTTTCTTTAAGAGCTGTGCATTGGGCTCATAAATACTAATTCTTGTAAAATGTTTTACTAATGCAGCTGCAAATCTTTCTCTAAGTCTCTTTCACTCTCACTGTATAGGCACCAAGTACAGCAGAATTCCTCCTAGAGTGCGGCCTACAGTGTTGAAATGTATTGATATAAAAAAGTTTGTGTTACAAAAATAAAACTATATCTTAACATTAATCTTTCTCTAAATTGTGAGGCAGCAACATGGTGGGCACACTTTGCATGCTTGGAATGCTTTATTATGAGCCCAGAGACCAAAGCACTTCAGTAATTTCTGTCACAGCTGCTCAGAGTTGGCTGTCATTCATAAATTGTGGGCAAAACTTCATGCAGGGCTGATGTCAGCATGTGAAGATGTCACAGAAGGTGTTGTGTTTGTGTCATCAGTGCTGAACATTCTAGAGTTTAGTAACTTGAAAATGAGTTTTGGCACAAAGCAGCAGTTTGAAAATGCACAGCAAAACAGGTAAATATATATATCTGATTTTGCTTGTAAAAATGTACCAACAGTAATAAATATGTTTGCTCACTGATCTCTGCTATCGTCTCTAAATCAGAGGTATCATTGTTATATATTTTAAACCTGGAGTTTTTTGAATGTAGTATTTAACAAGTCAGTTGTGGATACCATATACATCAAAAAATTTCAGTTTTTCACACAGACTAGATTTTTCAGCGTATGTTTTAGGAACTGGCGGGGAGTAGAAAAGTAAAGCAAAAAAGGGAACAGGTTAAAAGAGAAAAGAATGACAAGAAATTAAGTTAAGAAGAGCTAAAGTAAAATAAGACAAAAAAAGCTGAATGCGTATGGATAAAAAACTAAGTGGCCTGATTGTTTTTTGGAAAGCAGCAACATCTTTGCTAGGGATCTAATATGTTACTTTATGGTGTCCCTGTGTTGGCATGACCATTTATTAAAAAAAATTGCTTATGCCTCTTATCAAATCCTACTGATTTTGTATGTATGGAATGTGTTATTTAGCTCATATTGTAAGGTAGTGCTTACCAGCCTGGTTGTGGAAAGTATAACAACCTTAATGCTGATATTAATATTAGATGTATTATTTGATCAGATTACTTTGCATTGTTGTTTTTATCACTGAGTTTTACATATGTTTCCTTAGCTAGTTTGAAGATAACCGTAGCATGCCATATACAGACTGTAGTGGCTTATCTTTATGAAAGTTAAAAATGAACATTTACATTCACCAGGATACTAAAGTTGTTTGCAAAAGTTGGAGCTATGTATTTATGCCTCCTAAATATTGTCTCACATCTATGCCTTTGAAGTAATGGGAGCCATTTTTGTATATCCTGCTTTTAAAACAAACACCATTGTACATTCACAGGAAAGTCAGCTGTAGTGAGATTTTTTTTTTTTGGTAGAACTTACCTATGGTATTTCATACTGCGAAGCATAATCTTCCAGCAGCATGAGGGACCTGTTTCATACTGAAATGTGGCTGATCGTTTCTGGAAATATTGTGTGCTGTTGCATATTTTCTGAAATGATAATCCAGTACCAGATTCATGGGCAGCAGTAAGCAATAATTTTGCATTAATAACAGGATTTGAACAACTGGTAATTCTAATTTGGATCATAAAGTTATACAAGTTGTATGAGTTTTAGCTAGTCTGCAGAACATAATTTGTATGGGCTGCTTATAGACTAAACATCTGCACTAGCTGGCTAAGTGGAACAGGAGGGGCAACTTCCCAGGGCATAGACAGTTGGGGGGAGGCATGAACGCAAATCCTGATTACTCTTTAATGCATACTGGCTTTTAAAAGTCAGTATCGCATTTGTGGTCAAATGTGAGCACTACATCACACCCTGTGTGGTCTAAACATTGTAGCAAGCAGTTTTTTTTGTCTTTTTATTAAAACATGAATGCTATAGCACTCCTTGTGTGGTATAAACTGTAGCAACTGCTAGCTACATTGTAGCAAGCAGTTTGCTACAGTTTAAAAGAAAAAAATCTTTATTTTTTCTTAAAGAAAAATGAGAAGATGGCGGATCAGTGGGCAGAGACAGAACCTGTTGGCTCTTACTAGGTACCTGATTAAGGACCTTTTTCTCTTAGGTACTGTCTGCGGGAAGCCAAATAACATTCATGCAAAGGTTTGTAGAAGTCTTTTTTTTGTTTTGCTCTTCACTTGAAGAGCTGAGGGAGTGGGGCACTAGTTCATTGGAGTGCTGGTTGAGCCAGCTACATCTCTGACCATCTCTTCTGGTTGATGCAGTGTTACTTCAGTTACAGCAGTCAGACTGTGATGGAGGCCTGTGCATGCTAAGCTGTTTAGCTCTGGTTTCCTGATTATTCTGTATTGTACTAAGTAGAATGAACAAGCATCAGCTGCTCATAGCTATTCATCTGAAACACATGATTTTACATAAGCAGGACTGGTTAAGTGATCAAGTGTTTTTTGAAACTTTCCATGTTTCACGGAATGGGGCTAGATATGCTCCTAAACTAAATGTCATTTTACCTAAGTGCAATAAAATTCAGTTTAAATAAATATCTAACCACATTACCCTATTTGATAAAACACATGAAGATTAAAAAGAAAAATTCAGTCACTGTTGCATAGTGCTTTGCCAACATTACTCATTTATGAATCTTGGAGTACGTTCTCCTGCAATATCCACTGTTGAGAAACAATTTAATTTGCATTAACTTATGTAGGTTACTACCCTTTCTGGTCCTTCAGCACAAAATAATGAGACTCAGTTTATTGATCACCTCTAGCATCAAGTTCTCTACAGATTTATATATCAGATCATCGATGTTTACATCATTACTCTCATGGGTGAATGCAAGAAACTCTGTTGTTTGATTAATATATGCCAACACACTCATGGAGATTAAAGAAAAAAAATTAAATTTCATAGTTCATTTTATAAGGGCAGCCTGAATGACCACAGAAGATACTGCATTTGGGATATTGCTAAAACATGTTTTTAAAATGTGCTATCCTCCAAAATTTTAGATAACTTGATGTTAGAGGTGATCAATAAATGTGAGTCTCATCATTTTGTGCCAATTCAGGATGAAATTGCTTTCAGAATATATGAGCATTTGAATAAAATCAGAATGGAAATTGAATGCCAATAACTGGCCTGGACTCAACATGTTCAATGGAAAGATGAGCCCTAAATACAGGGTTTATATTTTACATATTTTTACATACTTTTGTCTTAATTTTTCTGATTTTGTAAGGACTGCATTTTATACTATTATATATATATATATATATATATATATATATATATATATATATATATATACATACACACACAACACACACACACACACACACACACACACACACACACACACACACACACACACACACACACACATATATATATTATATATTTTTTTTTTTTTTTTTGTCCATCCAATATATTTTTACTCACTGCTACACACTTTCTTTTTTTTTGGTGGTGGCTGATGATGCTTCATTTCCTGGCTTGGTGGTCTTGTTGTAATTGTAAACAAAGACAAAAATTGTTTGTGTACTTCAGTAATGTATTATTCTGATGATTTGTTTTTTTTTTGTGACTCTCTCATTTTTTTAAACAAGTTTATATTTCAAAGAGTTTCTAGGTTAAACAGAGAGAGAAAGCAGTTTGGTTTTTTATTGAGAAGGAAGTGGGTTATGGAGTTGAGATAAATCTGAGATGATGGGAAGTTTGATCCATTGTAGCTTATTAAGATGATCCATGTGCAACTAACAGTTCAACTACCCAAACATAGACTGGGAGCATTACTCTAGCTCCAACACCCTAGCCCAAAGGTTCCTAGAATTCATAAACTCAAATGCTATGGAACAACTTGTTACCACTCCCACAAGAGTGGAAAACATACTGGACCTGATCATCACCAACATGGGGCCTCTATGCTCCAGACCAGAAGTGTATCCCTCACTGGTAAGATCAGACCATAAACTGATCTCACTGGATATTCACATCCTGATCCCACTCCCTGCCCAGAAAACCACAGTGAAAAACTTCTCTAAAGCAAATTTCACACTCCTCAAAACCGAGGTGGAATCCTTCAAAGCCCCCGGCCTGTGGAAAATACGTCCCAGACTGCAGAATCCTTTATAAATGCATTTTATGAACACCTTCAGGAATGCATGGATCATGCAATCCCAAATAAAACCAAGACCCAATCCTCGAAAGGCAGACGTCCTGTCTGGTGGACCCCAGCCATAAACAAAATATACAATAGAAGGAGGAATCTACTACATGATAGAGCAAAATCCCAAAAAGGGAAGGCATCTCTGATCAGTATTAGCAAAAAACTAAGGGCACTCATAAAATCGTCTAAGGCCAGCTTCGAGAGAAAAATTGCACAGGACACTAAGGATAATCACAAGGCTTTCTTTAGTTATGTTAGGAACCTGGGTGGGAATTCCCAGATATGCTCAGAATTAGTTCAAAATGACAAAAAATACACTGAACCCACACACATTGCCAACATCCTAGCTGACAGGTTCAGCGCAAACTTCTCCCCCCCTCCCCACCAAAAGGGCAAATATCTATCCCAGCAGAGTGCTGCCCCCCTGACATCTCAGATGCTCAAGTAAGAGCCGCCCTCTCCAAAGCAAAAAACACAGCATCAATGGGACCAGAGGGTGTCCCGGGCTGCGTCCTACATGAACTCCAAGAAGAGCTAAACCCAAACATAAAACTACTGTTCAATCTCAGCCTTACTACAGGATATGTACCCAAAGAGTGGCGTACAGGAACAGTGGTCCCTCTCCACAAAGGTGGTGCCTCAACAGACCCTGGAAACTATTGCCCCATAAGCCTGACTAGCTTGGTCTGCAAAGCTATGGAAAGGATCATCATGGACCTCATAAATAAAGATATTGGGGACCTACAGACACTGGATCCTACCCAGTTCGGCTTTGTTAAGGGCAGATCCTGCCTCTTAAACCTGGTCGACTTCTTTGAAACAGTCACCAAGGCCATTGACAAAGGGAAGGTGGTGCACACAGCCTACCTGGACCTCGCAAAAGCCTTCGATACAATACCCCACTCGGGCATTATAGATAAGCTCACCAGCTTAAATATAAACCCCATGTCACTAGATGGGTTGCAAACTGGCTCAAGGACAGAACCCACATGGTTAGAATTGCTGGAGCCATGTCAGACTCCAAACCAGTTACAAGTGGCGTCCCACAAGGCTCAGTCCTGGGATCTCTCTTGTTCGGTATATATTTCTCGGAGGTACAGGCCAACACAGAAGGACTGTGGCTGACCAAGTTCGCAGATGACTGCAAACTGGGCGCCATAATCGACTCTCCAGCCAACACAAGCATCCTCCAAAAGGGCCTCAAAGAAACAGACAACTGGTGCCAGAGCCATGGCCTCAAGCTAAACGACAAAAAGTGTATAGTCATCCCCTTTGGCAAAAACAAAGTGCCCACAAATTACCACATAGGTGGTAATCCATTAAGTACAGAAGAAGTAATTAGGGACCTGGGGACCCAAGTTGATAGCAATCTCTCATTTGACAACCACATGGCCAAAGTGGTTAGAAAAACATTTTATATAGCCCACCTAATCATGAAGGGATTCACATCTAGATTAGTGGAGGTCATCATGCCTCTTTACTCATCCCTCATCAGGCCCATAATCGAGTACAATGCCCCTTTTGGGATGTACCTTACCAAACACCTGCAGCAACTGGAAAGACCCCAAAAGTACCTCACCAAGAGGATCAAAAGGCTCAAACAGATGCCATATGCTGCCCGGTTAAAGAAACTCCAGCTCTACTCAGTGGCATACCGCCTGCTCAGAGGTGACCTGTGCCTGATGTATAAAGTCATGTCCAAACCAGAATTAAGGGACAGGCTGCACCACAAAAAATCCAAATCCCATCGAGCTACACGCTCGAGAGACTTGAACCTCAGCACTGAAATAAATAGGACATGCTGGAGGGACAGATTCATAACCCAGAGGCTCCCTTCACTCTGGAATAAAATCCCAGTCCAGGTTAGGTAGAGTCCCTCATTGACTCTCTTCAAGAGGAATCTTGATGAGTGGATGGGAGATCGTAGGTTTACCCCGGGTATCACTTCTGTGTCACTGTTAGACAGAGGCACAGTATACTAACCTCAAAAAAGGGCATAGCAAAATTAATTTAAAATGGGTGGTGAAAGCCAAACATACTCTGGCTAGGCTTATAAATGCCCTAGGGCAGATAGCTTAGTATGAACCTATGAACCTATAAAGGTTAGTAAGAACTGGGACTCCATAGAAGAGGCTAGAAAGTAAGTAGGCTTGTGCCAGGGATAGTTTGGAATCAGAAGATAGAAATTTTCTATTATGATATAAAAGACTAAGTTTTGATTGGTTTTCTTAATTGATTGCTGGATGTGTAAGTGAAATGTTAGTTGGTCATCAATTGCCATCCCTAGTCATTTTGTATGAGTTTCAATGTTGATGATGGTTTTGTTTAGGGAAGAGCTGGAGGAGAGCTTAAGGTGATCACTAGCCTTGTGGAGAAAGAAAAGGAGTTTTTTGGATGCAGAAGAAGTTGATTTTCATTAAGCCAGATTTCAACTGAGAGCAAAGATTGCTGTGTAAGTGTTTGAAGTTGCGAGATTGAGTTTGAAGATGTGATCAGGGTAGAGTTACCTTTAAAATGTTCAGTAATAACCTATAAGTTACCTATAGCACAAAGTCTATTTGTGAGTGATGAGTGGTATGACTACATATTTATACTGGAGGCAAACTTCTCACATCACTTAGTCATTGGAGCTCATCATACTTCAACACCTCCACAATGCCACACTAATATACGCCTCCTAGACCTCCAAGACAATGTTCCAAGGCACTTAAACCTCAGCAACTCATTCATACCTCACCCATAATGCTCACAACAATATCCCCAACTGATACAGCACTCACAACGACACGCCCATTTGCCACCACAAATTAGGGTCCTCCAAATTGTATGCCTAGGTCCATATGGCTGCATGAGCTTGCTACCACACATACCATCCTAGTCAGAGGTGAATGTATAGTCAAAAATACCAATGCACATGTACACAGCTGAGCAAAGTTAGAGTGATGATAAGTTGTCTCACATTGTGAGAAAATGTGATGGCAGTTGGATCCCTTCACCCCATATAAGCTTTTCTCCCCGGGCCTCCACTGAAAATGGACCTACGTCCAGTCGGACACTCCCGGTCAACAAATGTAAATAAATAAATAAATATGCCCACAATCTGATCTCTGCCCACATGGGAGTTAATGACCTTAGATATGTTATCTCTGATACTATGAAAAATGACCTGGCTGAGCTCTTTAGTTTATTTTCTTAAGCAGTGTCTTGCCATCAAAGTGAATGGTGTCATAATACAAATCAAAATTGATTATCTTAAAATAAATGTCTCAGTGGCGGGTATCATTCTAGGGGGATCCAATGCCTGTCTGCTTGAGGAATGATGATAGATAATCATGCTTGATTCACCAGAGATGGCCTTCATCATTCTTTTCAGGGCTTCCACATATTTGTTAAGACATACCATATTCCTCACAAATCGATTTTTAGACAAAATCATCTTTTACCACTGCCATCCTAAAAATCATAATCAGGCCCACCTCAGCATGAAACTGCACTGTTCTAGATATTTTGAAGAAGAAAATGCTTGTCATCAAGGATTTTCTGCCTTTGAAAATATACAGATCTGCATAGCTAAAGAAAATGGGCTCTAGTGGAGTGGAAATGCCCCTTCTTAGCCAGGCTTTAATGCCAAACATTTGTTCTAATCCTCTGGTGGCCATGGATATATTTCTGATGCCTCTATTCATTTGAAAACTCACCTCTTCATTCTGGGAGATGTCAACTACCTTTTATAGGTTCATAGGTGATTACTAGGCTAAGCTTAGCCATGTTTCCCAACTGCATTTGACAGAATATGCTACCACTCATTTTATTGGAGTTAGAACTTGGGTATGAGTGGTTGAACATTTATAAGTTTCTTCCTTCTAAAAGGGACATAGGTGGCAGACCAGGGCTACATTTGCAATTACCCATCCACTGCTCCAAGCTGCACCTGAATAAGTGCAGGGAGGAACTTTGCTTCATATGGATGGCAGGCCTGCTTCTGAGAAGAGGTGCTGTCTGAGACACATACCTGACCCTCCAACATGTCTAATGTATATTGCAAATAATATTCATGTCCCTAGATTGAGTGTTTCTAATGCAACCTGATTTAAAGATGTACAGCTGGTCCATAAGGGCTGGATGAATGGCTGCTTTAAAGGCCAGGCATAGATCACCCTTTAGCAGTCTGTTTGTGAATGAGTACAAGCATAAGACTTTGAAGCAGTCCATATAGGACACGTTTTCTACACCATGTGTTCTTCTTGTGAGGAACCCCTAAAGGATACATCAGTCATTGCATATACTTGGTCAGGTACATATCGAAGGGGGCATTGTACTAAATGATTTGTCTGATGAGAACTGTGTAGAATGGTACAATGACATCTTTAGACATAGATGCCTTACACTTGCTTATAAGCTGTGTAATGTAGAATGATTTCCTTAGTACAGTAGACTCATGATAGTCAAAGGCCAAATTCACTGTCTACACATGTTCCCAAATCCCTGACCACAGGGCTAACTCTTATGGGTTTATTTTTAATGTAGCAAATTCCAGGGAATGTCATCTTTCTGAAAGATACTATTATGCATTGTTTGGCACTGAGTTTTAGACCTTCACTCTGGCACCCATTATTAGTCTGTGTGAGGCTTTCTTGGAGGATGTTTGGGTGTTTGGGGGATTCTATGACTGTGTCTAGTTTGGAATCATCTGCAAACCTGGTCAGTTAGAGGCCTTTGACATTGGCCTTGACTTCAGAGAAGTAGACACCAAAAAAGGAGTGATCCTAGCACTGAGGCTTGGTGGGCTACTCTTATGAATGGCCTTTTTTGTGGAGGTCGACTCAGCTAGACTTCTTGTGTCCTATGTGTGGGCTAGCTTGCTATCTAGTGGGTGATGTAGGGGTTCATACCTAGTTTTCTGGGCTTGTTTACAATGCCTGAGTGTTGTATTGTGTTGAATGTTTTGGCTAGATCAAAGTATGCAGTATGTACTATTTTGTCCTCATCCATTGCTTTGGTGATCTTTTCAAAGAAATTCACCAGATTGAGTAGGCATGATTGCATCTTGACAAAACCAAACTGTGCTGGATCCAATGCCTGAAGGTTCCCTATGTAATTGCTTATCATGTCCATGATTATTCTTTCTATGGCCTTACTTACGATATTATCAGGCTTATGGGTCAGTAGTTTCCTGTCTGCATGAATGGCCTGCCCTTTCGCAGAGGGATAACAGCTGCAGTCCTGCATTCACTTGGCACAAAATCTGTCTGGAAGCTATGACTGAATAGTGCTTCTGTTGGGCCCATTAAGTCAGTTTCATGCTATTAAGGAAGCATATTGGGATGGTATCCACTCCCAGTGAGACAGTGTTTTTGGCTTTCAAGAACGCAGTGAGGATCTGTTCCCTAGTGATAATTGAGGTGTGTTTTTGGGGTATTCCTTCAGAGGTGTAGGGGGGAAAGTGGGGTAAAAGTGTATCTGAGTTTATTCGTCAGTAGATTTGCTATATTCTCTGGCTCAATATAGGTGGTTGCATTTATAATTATCCCATCATATTATAGTGGATTGCCTTTGAGGTTTTGGACATAGCTGAAGAATGCTACTTTACCTCAAATTTGGCTTTGGTAGACTTAATTAGTGTCATGAGTTGTTTATTTAGTTTGATGAGAAAGCTGCTACTTTGCTGCAGACTGCATTTTTTATTTTGGCCATGATTTTCTTTCTTTTGTTGTATAAAATATTGATGCTGGAATTTCAGCAGGGTGGCTTGTTTTTAGAATTAGTCACATGCTTAATTTGGGTAAGTAACACTGCTTCTGTGTAGCTATATATATATATGATTGTACAGTATTTTTGTGAATGACTCCACATAGGCAGTGGTGTTCTTCTGGGCTTAGGGGAGCTTTTAATTTTGCGAGGGTTCCACTTAAGATTAGGAAGTTAGCATTGGAATAATTAATACAATTACCAGGGTTACATGTTTCCCCAAGTTTTATTTAAATTTTGAAAGTGATAAATTTCTGGTCCAACCTGCCCAGTGAGGATGTTACACTAGAGGGAGAGCAATCTTCCCCCATTTTGGTGATGACTATGTCAAGGATGTTTGTGCCCCTAGTGGCCATATAGACTAGTTGGTTCAAGGCATTTGTGTTGATAAGATCTAGGAATCTTTGCGCCTACAAGTTTGAGGTTGTATATTATTCTTTGTCTATAGCTAGGTTGTTGATGACACCTGTGATTATGGTGTTGGGTTGAATGGAAAGTGTAATTAAACTTCATAAAATTAGTATTGTTTCAGTTTTTGATGTTCACCATTGTTTATATACTTACAGTATCTACACGTACCACACTTCTTCATTTCCAATCTATGATTCATAAGATTTTTGCTTTACTGTCTTTCAAATATCATCTTCAAATTGTTCCCCCTACTATAAGTAATCTGTGGTTTATCTCCAAGTAAAATTTTCAAATCATACAGAATCATTAAGTCCCAAGCACTATTAATAATAATATCAACCATAATAGGTGTCTCATGGTTATACTTTAATACCATGGCCCCCATTTTCTCACAGGCATGTGTATTCTTAACGTCCAAATGTATAGATGTTAAGATGGAGGTAAATCTTGTCTTATGTTTCTTAATCACCTAATTTCTAATCTTTAATAAAACCTTCAATGGGTACCCTCTGTCCTTACACATCCCCACCAAAACTACCAGTTTCTCACTAAATTTTACATCCTTACTCACTAATCTTGATAGCCTCACCATTTGTCCCTTGACTACACTTCATTTCTGGTGAGGCGGATGACAGCTGTCAAAGTGGAGTAAGGAATTGGAATATGTTTTCTTCCTGTGAATGTTAGAACACAGAGTGCAATTTTCCTTGTACAAAAATATGTCCAAAAATTCAATTTCACTGGGGTGACACTTGTAAGTAAAGTTTAAAAAGGATGCAGTGTTATTCAAATAATCAATTAAATGTGAAATCTTATCAGCTTTCCCTTTCCATAACACCAAAATGTCATCCAAGAAATGCAAAAATAATGCTATTTTAGAAGTAAAAGGGGAAGGGAAAACAAATCATTTTTCCCATTTGGCTAAAACCAAATTAGCAAATATACAGGCACAATTAGCACCAATAGCAACCCCAGACATCTGGCAGAAATATTCTCCTTCAAAGTATAAAAAATATTATCCAATACCATTGACATCAATTCCACAATAAAATTTCTTTTAACATTATGTAAACCTTCTACTTCTATTAAACTGTCATAAAAAATCCCAAAACTATATCTTGTGGTATAACTGAAAAAAGTTTAGAGAGATCAATTATAATAAACATGTAATCAACATCTCACCTAAGGTCCCTTAGAATCTCCAAACAGTGCCACTTTTTTTTCTTCAATGCCCCTTTGCAGTAATGGTCAATATATGCAGCAACAGGTTCCATCTTTGACCCTCTGACTGCAACTACTGGCCTCAAAGGGGGAACCTCCACATCCTTGTGGATGTTGGGAATCCCAAAAATCAAAGGTATAACAGAATGGTCCACTGTTAACAATTCTAGCTCAGATTTATCAATTACTCCCTGGCACCATGAATCATATAGCAACCAATCAATCTTAACATATTCTGCACTAATTTCATTCTTGTAGACTCTTTTATAGGTGTGTTCATCATTCAAAATCTTGTACATTCTTGAGACATAGTCTTATTTGTGACATTATTACCAGCCCCACCCTTGTTTGGCTTCATATTCCTATATTCATCACTATCTACCAACCGTTTCAAGCATTTCTTCTCATCTTCTAATACTTTGTTGTTAACAAACTTCCTGTTGAGCAATTTCCTGATCTCTCTGTCACAGGTTTGCTCAACTGTAGTGATGGAAGGATTGGGTAGTGGAATAAAGGTGCTTTTCTTCCTAATGTTAGTGCTGTCACTAAGTATGTTTGCCTTACTAGAAAAATACATTTTCAAATTGAATTACCTAGTGTACAATTTCAAGTTAACCAGGACCTTAGCAACATCCAAGTCATAGTTTGGTACAAAAGAAAAATCTTCTCTAAATAGTCCAAACTGTCCAGGTTCAATTTTCAAGTCACTATAGTTACAAACAAAAAAACCTTCATAGCTCAAAATATCCACCACATTCTTACTCTGTTTAACATTTCGCCTTGAAATTTCAGTTGTTGCTGCTGTTGTAATTGTCATAACCCCCTTTCTCCCCTCCCTCTCCCATTCCTTAACTGTGGAGACCTGTGATTGTTCTGATTGTAGTAACTCTGATTCGCCTAATTTTTCAGGTATTCGGAAATCCTTAAAGGAGGGGAATTCTATAAAAGAGGTCCATTATTCCCTGAGTAGGTGGTTACCTCATTGTCTCTACACATTCTATCATCTCCACCATTCATAATTAAACCATTCGGCTCGTGTCTCACCTTATTAGGAGCTGGGTATGCTTTATTTTCAACATATTCCATTTTATCCCTTTGTAACTTAATGCTGTTTTCTGTCAACATTATCTTTTACATATTTGTCCAAATCAGTGAATATTTTCTTATAATGACGAATGTTCACTTAAAACAACAAGTCGTTGCAAACACTTGTATTCGATTCATTAATGTCTTTTTGTAACTGCACCACCCTACATTCATTATCATGGATTATTATCTTCATTAAATCTCTACATGTCCGGTCAAATAATTCCAGTAGTTTCAAATGCATTTGTGATCCTTCTTCTGTATCAACAGGAAAATAAAAAAAAAATCCCTTTAGGGACCTGTTGCAGTGACAAGAAACGATTCAGGAACAGGTTATCAGTTTGTAAAGATTTGTATTTCCTAATGGCATGTTCTAAGAAGTGTAACCATGTGTTAAAGGAACCCACCTCTTTTACATGCCGAACAGGAAAGTCAAACTGAGGGGTGGAGAAAACACTGTCCAAATCCGTCTTTGGTTCTTCTCTTGATTCAGTTGAACCAGGATCAATACTGTTAGCAACAGCACCAGCAATAATCATTAATTAATTTTCCATAAGAGGATGTGCAATGTTAAAATAGCTAACTGAGCAGAACTGGTTAAAACTTCAGTATTAGCCTTTGCTCCCACATGTACAGTTAACTCCTGTACCAATGAAGTAAGCTGCACCAGCAACTGCTCCATTCCATAATAAGGAAAGCACTGCCTCCAACCACTAGCCTTTTTTATCATTGGCAAAATAAGTGAAGATCCGAGGGGTGGTGATTTGAAAAACCTACTTGAGGTTAAGGGAACAATGTGGCAGCTAAGATTGAATGCCAGGGAGTTTCCTGGCATTAATGATTGTTGCTCAATAATGAGCATTTTAAAAATGAGGGCAAAGCAGATCTGAAGTATAGACTATACTCAGTCCACTGGTGGAAAGAATTTTGAAGAATTTTTTTTGTTATTATGATACATATGTATACACAATAATTTTTATAGATTTTTTTATAGGCTTCTCAGATTTTTATATTCATTTTCTGTTTACGTTTTCATATTTGTTTCGTATTTTACACAATACAGTTAATAGGTTTTGGTATATTATTTTATTTTTGTTTTTTCTATTAACTAAATCTATTTCAAACATTAGTTAGGGGTATTGATCATAATTTGTATGTTTAATCTATTATTATTATTATATGATACAATCTGCGACATATGGTGAAATTTTAAAAAAAATTTATTTTTTGTTCTGAATACAGGATAGGTTCTACATGGGTTTTGGCTTCAAATGGTGTATGAATACACTTTATTTTGCATTTTTCCATGTGGGGGTGAATTATTTATGTTAATTGGTTTAAACTAAGTGACTTAGAGATCACATGACAACTGTACTGGTTATTAAAGGATTGTTGTTTTTTTAATTAATTACTCTGATGAAGCCATGGAAGATAAGGACGAAAGTGTTTAGTCTGTGCATTGGCTGATTTTAACTGTGTCTTTTGTTATTAAAGGAGTGTTCCACTTTCAGCTGCAGCTGTGGTTATTTTTTTTTATTTTATTTTATTTAGTTTAATGGAGAAGATGTCTTTTTGACAAAAGCAATGGAGGGGTCATCTATCAGGAATGTTATATACAATCGGGGTTGGGTGCATATTGTGAAGCTGATTTGGCTGAATATGACTATAATGTCAGCAGAGGTTTCCAGCAAGTGGGACACAGTTACAGGGTCATGGACAACAGTAAAAGAAGCATGCACAATCATGGACAACATCAGAATAATACCACCAGTAATCCCATGTCTCTGACACAACATATGCGATTCTGAGTGATCACAGGTGGTTCTGCATGAACATACATACAACTATTATGACATGTCAGCAATCTATGAGGGTAATCAAGCACACCATCTTGACAATGTAACATCTGCAAGAGGTGTTATGAGGGACAATGGTATACCTTTTTTTGATGACCCTCCACTGGACCAGTAATCAAGAAGCCTCAATCCTCACCACTGGCAACAGTGGGGGATGTTCACTGAGAGGATGACAAGTACACACACAGTATTTCCAGATGCAGCTCTCTGCATCAAGTGCAATTTCCCTTAAGATCAGACAGAGACCAGAGTCATCCCAGGGCTGTGTCTATCTCTTTCTTCAGATCCCCAATAAGACTCCCCACTGACAATGCTATAGAGTTGAGATCTCAGCTGAGTGACCAAGCCAAGACCTCCAGCACCCTCTATGGCCAACCAGTACTTTGATGCCCTGCCCAAGTAGCTAACACACACACACTCTCTGGGGTTTGATTTACACATACACACACACACACACACACACACACACACACACACACACACACACACACACACACCTGGAAAAGGCTGCCGCAGGTTTACTCGCTGTGACATCTTCTGCCCAGAATATAATGTAGCTATCACTGCCACCAGTCACTTCTTATCAGGTACTTTAGGGCCCTTAACAAAGGGTGACCAATTTTACTGTGTAATATTAATATTAATACAAATGGTAGTTTGATCAAGAGCAAAGCTATTAGGGGTGGCTCATACAGTGTCACCAAATAAATATGCACGTAATCTCAAAACTTAAATATCTCTACACAGATCAGCCACAATGAAAGGTTTAAATATATTTAATAATACATAATGAAAGAACAAGACAATACTAAATATATATTCACAGTGACATCAGACTTTAAAACCATGGCAAATATTTAAAATAACATTGCAGTACAGGCTCACACAACTAAAGAAAAACATCTAAACTAAGCTTTACTATATTCCTAACTGTATCTAAGTGAGTTATACTGTTCCCTAAAAATTGACTTCATTAGAGCAAGCAAGATGTGGTGAATGTTTCTTCTCAGGTCCAAGACTGAATACAGAATGCTCTGCTCACTAAGAGACTTCTCAGATAAATATCTAAAATATTACTGCTGGGATAGCTTGCAGAATGGCATAATTTCTGGATATCTGACTTCTAGTTCCCAGGCCAAAACCCCCATTGTTAGAAGGTGGCAACATTTAGCATCTACTTCTAAAATTATACAGATAAGGGCTTTTCATCGGATCTTTGGCAGATGCTGGAAGTCATAAAACAATTGTATTCCTTCATGCTTCAAAAGTAGCAATTAGTACACTCCAAGGACAATACAGAAAGCTTCCTAGCATAGAATATGTGTCTCTAGTTGCATGGAAAACTTGAGAGATAGCCTCTTTATTACGTGCTATAAAGTAATTTAATTTCAGATATTTTTTCTAAAGTTTACTAGACTGAGGTTAACCTCTTGCATCCCAGTTTCCAATGTTAAAATATATACATTTAAACATTTATAATAGTACATGGACATTTCCATTCTCTTCCAGTAGGCACACTGTGGATACATTTTAAACACAGCACTTTTACAAATACATTTTCAGCACAAACATCTGTATAGAGCAGTTTGATATACACGACATACATTTCTAATAATCACACCTGTATGTGACCTTATGATCAATACAGGCTAGCTGACTGGTGTGCATTGCAGATATATATGGCATAATCCACACCATCACAAATGTAACCCATGCCATCAATGTTGTCAAACAGTTATGTACATACTGTGTGCGTCACTGAAACAGGGATCACACATGCATCTGGTATAACACTTTGCCGGGGTTCCATACCATCAGAGAGCAATGTTTATAAAACAAAAGGAATACCTAGGTATGGTCAATAAGATGCGTGACAGCTCACTGTGGCAAAGGTGGTATGCATCAGTTACACATCACTGGAAGATGTGTAGGGAGGTACATGAAGAAGGATGCACTATACTCAGCTATTGGTGTGATGACGGCTGTGACTTATGGAGGTATTATGGCCTTTGATGTGGATATCCTGCACATACTGAGTTGTGTTACATACAAGGGAGTAGTCACCACTGTGGCCACATGCTGGTAGAAATTCAACATAATATCTACCCCAGGATACAGGTCACATACCAATTGGTCTGCTTATAGGGTGTGGTGTCTACATTATCCTTGGGTTGTGTTTTTTTTCATAACATGACAAATGCCCCCATATTTTTGTTTCGTCTCATGTGTTGTCAGGGCTGCGGCAGTAATCTTTGGTGTGTGTTGATATTATCTGTATTATACTAATATCACAGTTGGAGTCAATGATATCTGTAGTCCTCCAGACAGCTGTTTGGACACTTAACATCTGTGACTTAAATAATGGGCACAAAAGGGCCTAGCTGACAGCCCTGATGTATGGACCTGATTAATTGACCTAAGATATAGGACACTACACACATTTCAACATATTTAGATATACCATATGTGATCTAGTTGTCTACCCTCTTGCTGATATAGGTGTTTATGTCCACATCTGACAGTGTTGAGTGAATACCTCAGTGTGGATTTGTGTCAAATGCCTTGGCCTGGTCAAGTTCCACAGGATGATAGTGTTGTCATCTTGCTTGCCCTCGATGACCTCCTTGAGAACATCTAACAGATGAAACAGACATGGATGTAGGATTAACAACCTACAAATCTGTTGCACATAGCCGGGATATTACTATATTTACAAAAGGTCCATGATGTCATTTTGGTCTACCTCACATATGAGAAGAGTCAGACTATGTCTATAAATGCATGCATCAGGTGCTGTTCCCCCACCAACACTCAAATGAATGAATGTTAATGTACACCCTTCTAAGAGAACATACTTTGCCCAAGGGTGTCTTGAAGTGTGTATCCAACAGTGTCAGGTAGGTGTATGTTCTGAATCATGCTATAGGTGATCTGTGATGTTGTCACAGCCCATTTATTCTGTGTGATAGGCCTGGATGAAGGTAAGACAGTGCATACTGCTTATCTTGATCTGGCCTATGGTTTAGATACAATTCCCCACTCAGGTATCATTGAAAAACTCTCCCAGCTGGGGAATATCCCTTAAGTCAGTAGATGGTGAACCACTTGGCTCACCAACAGAGCACATACTGTGAAAGTTGGTGAATCAATCTCTAGCAGCAGAGCTGTCACCATTCGCGTACCTCAAAGATCTGTGCTGAGCCCTTTACTGCTTGGAATCTACTTTTCATCAGTCCAGGCCAACGCATATGCCCTTTAGCTTACCAAGTTTGCTGAATCTTGCATATTGGATACAATATGATGTTAATATACTACAGGGGGGCTAGCATAGACAAATTATTGGTGCCAAAGCCACACAGTCTACAAATAAATGAAAAATGTATCATTATTTTGGCCTTCTGCAAAGTGGAATTCCTTGCTAATTACAGCATTGACAACACTCCCCCTATGCTGAAACTCTGTGGTGCAAGACCTGGGAACACACATAGACAGCAATGTGTACTTCGACCACCAAGTGTCCATAGTGGTATGGAAAGGCTACATCATGCACCTCATAACTTAGGCCATCCTATACAGATCTGAGGATGATATAACAGGACTGTGCTCAAACCTCATAAGAACACTAATAGAGTATAATGATCCCTTTTGCATGTACCTCACCAGACACCTGCAGTACCTGGAGAGACCACAGGTTTTTTCCCCGAGAAAATATAGGCCTACAACCCATGCCATGACATATGTGGATAGACTGAAAGCCGTGTCACTGTAATCTGTATCGTATAGGATAAGGTGACTTGTGCCTGGCCTACAGGCCAGTATCTGACCATGCCCTGATGGGAATACTACACATCCAAAAATCAGCTATAGCTGATGATGTCAGCAGAGTCTGGTGAGAGGATGATGGTAATGCCAGTATCTGACATGTTAGTGTAAAATGCTGTCTCTAATGTAAAGCAAGTACACAAACATCCCCATTCTCCAGTTGATTGTCATGAGAACAGTACCCCCTACCTAAACAACATAGCTCTGTATTTAAGGCAAGTGCCACAGCTCAAATCTAATTTGTAGTGTGCCAGATAACACTTTATAGGTGATAACATCAACAGTGTCTGGTGGGGAGGAAATGGTAATAGCAGTGTCCCACATGCTGGTGTAAAATGCTCTCTCTAATGTCAAGCAAGTGCAAAAACACACACATGCTCCAGTTAATTGCAGTGAGAATGGAACCCCTACCTATCTAAGTACACAAACTACAGAAGTCATTACTTTATGCAAGTGCCATGGCACAAGTCTGACTTTTATAAGGCAACAAGGCAACTTATAGTGGATGACATCAGCACTGGATGTTGGAGAAAAGATTTTGGGAGGCCTGCATGAAATGCATGTGTAGGCATGTGCAAGTATCAAAATATTGACAATCCATAGGATTGGATTGGTAACTGTCAGATACACACTTATGCTCCTCTGACTAGATAGACACACACACGCACACACACGCACACACATGCACACACACACACACACACACACACACACACACACACACACACACACACACACACACACACACACACACACACACACACACACACACACACACACACACACACACACCTCACAGTTGACTGCAGTGTGAATAGAACCCCTACCTATCTATGTACACAGACTACAGAACTTAGTACTTTATCCAGGACCTCAGCATAAGTATGCCTTTTATAAGGCTGCAGAATAATTTATAGTGGATGACCTTAGCTCTGGATGTTGGAGAGAAGATGTCAAGAGGCTTGCATGAAATGGATGTATAGGCATGTTTAACTATCAAGAGGCCTGCATGAAATGGATGTATAGGCATGTTTAACTATCAAGATATTTCAAGTTCTACATGTTACCAGATTGATGAGCGCACAATGTTTAGTATTTTGAGATTGTTGGTAGTTGTGTTCCAATGTGCAGGTATACTTTAAGAGACAGTTTTAAAAACTATATGCAAACAGCTGTTCACATTACTACAAGTATTGGAAAATCTGAATGTTCACTGTCATTTTAAAGATCTGCATAGTATATAACACAATATTTGTTATTAATTTATGTAGTGTACTTGATATATTTTTGGACAAGTACTGAGAGGCCAGGGTTGCAGTGCAGGGCGGGAAATAGATGGCTGCACTGCAAATATGTGAATGTGATATTTTCTTAGATAAGGACTTCATTTTTTTCACTTTCCACATGTAGTTTCACATCATGAGCACTAACTGGACAGTAAACAAAAGTAATACATGCTATTGTCAGCTCTGCATAGTGATAATAAATTAAGTAACAAAGGCCCACGGCTCCAAAGGCAAGCCAAAACTTTAATATGTGAGTGCTTTAATTCACTCAAATCAAATGAAAGTGCTCACATATTAAAGTTTTGGTTTGCCTTTGGAGCCTTGACCCTTTGTTACATATTTTATTAGTGCTTTATTTGTTAACTTTGCATAGTGCACCAACGAGCAGCAAGTTTGCACGATTTTTGACAAACTGTGCATGCGAGATACACATTTCTAATGGTTTCACTGTTTTCATGTAGTTAAGCAGTGCACAAATGTGAGGTTCATTGCTAAAATTATGACAGTTAGTATTGAGTGTATGAAACACACCTGCTGCTTAGCTGACTCTCTAGGAGCAGGTGTAAATGCATTGTCACATTTCTTTTTGAGCCCAGATGATATAGGGCTCAAATCTAGGTGTATGTAATACTTTTAAATAAGTAGTGATAATGCAGTGAAATTATAATTTACACTACTTTCACCATGTGTTACTGTGCATTGACATAGCAGAGCGTGTTTAAGCGGCATTGAGCAGATGCAACTGCAGCAAGACAGAGATGTTCACCATCGGTTGGCATTGGTGGACAATGCCAAACTTTATAGAAACACAAAGGCCAAAAGTGTGAAGGTCTCCATTGTTGCTGTTTTTTTTTTTTTGGTACTTATGTGTGTTGTGTGTGATTTTATTTTTTGACCAGATTATAGGTGTTAAAATGGGGTGGATATCAAAGTGGTGAAATAGGGGAGCAAGCAGAGAAAAAAACAAAGGGAAAGCAATATAGGAATGCACAGGATGCAGGTAGAAAAGAGCCATAGGTATCCATTTCTTCAACATTGTAAAATGAAAATATGTACAGAACATTCACTGAATTTGGATTGTCACCTCCACAAATGGGGGGTGACAACAATGCAATCATGCTGTATAATCAATTGGACCAAATCAAGTGTGTCAAGAAGACACATGTGCAAAATGGAGAGCTATGTATGGGGCATTTTTTGTGGGACAGGTGCCTATGTTTTTTTTACTTCAGGAATGCTGGGTTAGGAACATTGGTATTTGTGAGTCAGGTAAGTTGGGTAGGTGAGGAAGCAAATGCAATAGGACAAACAAGACAAGACACAATGATGGTGAGGGACACAAAAGGTTATGGGACACCATGATTGGGGTGAGGGAGGGGACAACTCAAGCTCATGCCCATCAAACACAGGGACATTGAGAAGCTAGTCCTCACCTGCAGGACTATCATCACTGTCCCCTTACTCCTCTGGCTGCAGGAGTGCTTGCCATCTTCTCTTCATGGACCATGAGGGAGAGTAGCCTCTCCATCCAGCATAGGCATACACCAATAGTGATCTGCATGGCCCTACTCACCAACCCTGGCATCTCCTGGTAGGTGATGAAATCCCCTTCTCCACCAGTGTTCCCAAAGGGTACCACAGGGCCAGCTGCCAGGGTTGGTTGAGAAAAAAATAGATAAAATTAGTACCATCATATAGTACCATCATATGTGACATACCATACATTATCACAATTATACAGCTATTTTACCTGAGGTATTACATTTAAGTATACTTCCTATCAGCTACAATTGTAATTACAGTTTGCTTACAGTAATCCTTGCAATATGCATATATTGCACATATGCTTGGTCCAATTATACAGATTACAGTTAACAGCAGGGCATTTATACCAGGTGTATAGATGTATGAATTTATTAAACCTAATAGGCAGATGAATACTGAAACAAATATTGGATCAACATAGGCTAGTAACAGTACTGAGGAAAGAGATGCAAATGTATCTTACAATAATTTAGAGGCTAGAACCAAGATGAATAATATTGTGAAAACATTTTGTCCCAAACTGCCAGTAAAAGTGAAAATACTGGAGAAGTGAGAATGATCAAGCAGCAGAGGGAGGAAAAGGAGGAAAACCTACCTCTGGCCACCGATGAAGACAAATTAGTATTTAATATCTCACACACTGAATTATCTGAGGCACAGTTTAGTGTCTTAAGTAGGGGATTAAAATTTGTACCTGCTGCACCATCTTGTTTATGTGAAGTTGTTGTTGACTTAAAATTATTTGGAAGAAATATTCTCTTGAAGAATATGTTTGATGGTGGAACCTCAGTACCTGATACTGTTTTAAAGAAGCTGAGTACATTTATGCCATTATTGCACCCTATTGTGGAAACTTTTTTAAAAACCTGTGAAGATGTCATTAGTAAGTTCATTCATTTTAGACATAAAATGTCTACAATCTTACTAGGGAAGAAAGGAAAGCTCTCAAGGATTTGATTAGACAGCACAACCTAATAATAAGGCAAGCTGATAAAGGAGGTGCGTTGGTAGTAATGGATATAATTTATTATATAAAGAAGATGAAGGATTTACTTAAGGAAGATGTTACTTATGCAATGATTAATACTTGTGAAGTTAATGGAATTATCAAAAACATCAAGAACAATCTAGAAGATCTCTTCCGAAGTTGAATAATAACTGAGGGCATGCATTTATTTTTTACAACAGAGCATCCCATCATCCCAATTTTTAATGGTCTGCCTAAAATTCATAAAAATGCTGAAGATCCTCCATTCATACCTATAGTTTCTGGAAACGGTTGGGCAATGGAACCCTTATCAATATGAGTTGAAAGAAAATTGAAGGTTGCTCTAACTAAAGCACACACGGTATTAAGAAATATGGCTCCTTTCTTACATACACTTCTGAATTTATAGACTCATATGTTCGGAATAAGTTTATGTTTGTGACATTAGATGCAAAGAGTTTATTTACTGTTATTCCCAACTAATATGGGCTGAAGGTGATCAATGACTTCTTGAAGAAACATCTGATATTTGACACATCCACTGTACAGTAGACTTGTCTGCTTTTGCAACTTATTTTAGATAATAATGTATTTATCTTTCAGAAACAATACTATTGGCAATGTTGCGGAGTTGCCATGGATACTCCATGTGCAAACTCCTATGCAAACTTAGTTTTGGCCCAGTGGGAGGATCATGTAATATTTAGTGAGACCAACAGATGGAGAGATAGCATTAGATTTTATTGAAGGTTCGTGGACAATGTTTTTCTCCTTTGGGTTAATAACATGGAAAAGCTCAACCTTTTTGTTCAATTCCTTTTTTCTGAGATTCATTGTACATACATCCAACACATGTATTGATTTTTTTGGATATCAAATTAACTTTACAACAAGATAACCATATAGACACCTCTGTGTTTAGGAAGACATGCTGGAAAAATATGTTGTTAGCACATGCCAGCATGTATCCTAGACATATTTTTACCAATATTGTCAAGGGACAGACATTAAGGGTGTCTAGATTTTGCACTAATGATGAATCTTATTATAAAGAAACTGACTTACTGATTTCATGTTTTATGAGACATGGATACAAGGCAAAGGTTGAAAATATTGTAACAGATAACAAGAATTTGAGGAAAACTTGTCAGAGACTGTGGTTTTTTAGAAGACCTGAACCAGAACAGTTGTATGAAATGGAGCAGAGAATTAATGATGATAACCACAGGCTATGTGTGAATTTAAGATACAGTAGTGATATTAAACAAATATGTAATATTAGCAACAATTGAAAGATTGTGTTACTTGTTGAGGATATCAGGAAAATCGTGGGGGACTCTCTGTCTTTTACTTTTAAAAATAATATGAACTCAAAGAGATTATTATACAAAAATGTTCTACCTATAAGACAGCATCCACAGCCAACAGAAAGAACTGGCACTTTTCCTTGTAGCCATTGCAAACTCTCCACATCATTAAGTCCTGACAATGAGTTTAAACATCCTATATCTCTGAAGGTATATCACCCTTGTTTATATGCAGACTATCAGACAAAAAATGTTATTTATCTAGCCAGGTGCACCCGATGTATATGTTTTCATGTTGGGAAAACTAACCGCCAGCTGAAAGATCAGATTTTACAACATCTTAGCGAGATCAGGCTAAAAGTGAAACACACTGCTCTGTCTAATCACTTAAAGGATAACCCTGATCACCATTTTTATATATTGTGTTATATATACAGAAGGAAAATTATAGGGGTGACAATTTGATCAATTGAACTGAGAGATCTGAAGTGTATTGGATAGCGGAACTTCAAGCTGACAGATTTCCAGGATTGAACTGACTTGTTCCTTTAAAACTGGTATTGAGGGGACGTAAACTCCCACATTGAATCTGATTGGTCATGGTTGTGCTTTAAAAGAAGAGAAATACATATTATGGACAATCTGATGAAGAGAGAACCTCCTGAAAGTGTTTATCCAGCTTTATTCTTTATTGTATTTAGTGTTTTATCGTTGTTTATTAATTTTTTTATAAGATTCAGAGTGTGATCCTGATGGCTTTTATTCTTGGATTTTGTCACACAATCAGCTTTGCAGCAGAGAGTAAAAGTCTTTGTGCATGCAACCAATTGTAACATAATCCTCAGCACTAACAAAACATATGACCATTGCACATGTATTAATTTCAGATGTAGTGCACTGAGTGATCACACAACCATTTATGACTATTGCTTGTGTAACTGCAGCTCTGTCTTATCTCTCTGTGTTTGTCGCTCATTCTTGTCTAATATGACCAGTAATCTGAGACATGCAGTCTGTAAGGCATTTTGTATCATTGTTCTTAAAATATGTGAGGATATTAAATGGCAATAATATACAGTTGTCAAAAAATGAAGGGGACATTTGATGTTACTGAAGAGAAACTGAAATGTTTGCTGCTTACTTACATTTAAAACCTTCATACAATTACTTCTACACTTTGTAAATATAACCTGGCTGACACACTCACTGGAGGTAAGGGAGTCTGAATTGCTGTTGTGTTTTCCTTCTCCCTACCAGTAATCATTCACAATTGCAATCGATTAGCAACAAACACTGAGGAAGTGCCTGCACTATGTTTACATATGTATGTGTATGTATATATGTATGTATGTATGTATCCGTATACATATGTATACAGAGCCAAGTATTTGGGATTCAACAGTTCATATCTCATTTGCATATTCACAGTGCTCATAGCCCTAAATCTACACTAGAAAAAGGAAACCATGCAGCTAGGGAACCTGAAGGTGAAGAGACTTGTTTATGTGATAACATAAAAGAAGATATTGCTCTAGGATTTATCTGCACATAAGACTACTCCACATCTGGATGAAGCAGTCTGTTGCACTGCGAAAGTGCTCACCATTAAAGTTGGAAGTTTTTATGTACTCCGTGGTTTGGTCCTATCTTATTTTTCTGCACATATATACTGGATATGCTGAAACATCACAAAGAAAAATTCATATATATATATATATATATATATATATATATATATATAAAATAGTGAACATTATCACAACTACCACTGTAAGGTGCATAAAAAAATTAAAACATGCTATGAACTCTTGAGTTCTCAAAACCTAAAATTTAATAAATGAATAACTAAAAACTGGTGTTAAAACTGAAAGATAAGCACTTTCGGGTACATAGCTGCACCCTTCTTCAGATCTAATAACTTCTGTTCAGTGTAAGAATTTAAAAGTCAGAATCAGCCAATAACAGTTCAGTGTTTCAATCTCCACCCTCTTGGGGTGGGTTGGAGGGGAAAACATGAGTTAAGACCAGGAGGTGTGTCTGCACTTATGTGCTTAGAAATCCTTTCTTTCAGCTGCCTATTCATTATACCAGCATAAAACAAAGTACACTGCTGGCATCAGGCAATATAAATAACATTTCTTGTTTTATAGTCAGTACAGCCATAGCGGTTGCATTGTTGCCTCACAGCAAGAGGTTCTCCCATTCAATTCTCAGCTAGTGTGTGGGGAGTGCCTTCTGTGTGGAGTCTGCATGGCCTCCCCGCAGTCGAGTGGCCTCCGAAAGACATGCGTGAATGGGCATGCCTACGCTGAAGTTTGGGCGTCGGGCTCCCAACTCGGCACCATAAAAATCTACTGCCAATCATTAGCAGACTGGAGTTTCGCTGTGGCGACCCCTTACCGGGAAAAGCCGAAAAGACAAACAAACATAGTACAGCCAATCAGTCTATATGCTCTTCCAGTAGTCAGATATACAAAAGCTTGCCTTTCTGAAATATATGTACAGAAAGTGCATAGTCTGCACATAAGTAACATATGCTTGAGAGATATGAAAAATCCTCTAATGAAACATATTGCTCTAAATACTGGTCATAGTTTTCTCTTTTCAGTGTGACAAGTTGTATTAGCAGATCCAAGGGGTGGTAATTGCTGTTGATAGCTGTTTAACAACAGAAACAGCTGAGATGCATTGGATTGGCAACTTACGTTCAGACACACCTCCTGGTCTTAACTCATATCTTCCTCTCCAACCCACCATGAGAGGAGGAGACTGAAACACTGAACTGTGATTGGTTGATGCTGACTTTTAAATTCTTACACTGAGGAGAAGTTACTAGATCTGATGAAGAGTGCAGCTATGTACATGAAAGCACTTATCTTTAGTTTTGACACCAGTTTTTAGTTATTCATTTATTAAATAGATTATCATTTAGACCTATTTAATAAGTAATCTCTCAAAAAAAAAAAAAAAAAAACTTTTACATTACTGCTGTTGGAATTTTATAACTGTTACTATTTTTTTGTCTTACTTTTTTAAACAATGTATTAACAATTTGGAGCTTTTCTCCCCAGGCCTCTACTGAAAATGGACATATATCCAGCTAGACTAGCCTGGTCAACAAATGTAAAATAAATAAATAAATAAATTGTTGGTTTTAAGAACTGAAGAGTTTGTAGTATGTTTTATTTTTTTACGTGCCTTGCCATGGTAGTTGTGATAATGTTTGTTATCCTGTAGTTTTATTTTTTACTTTATCCACCTTTAGTAGCCGTGCTTTTATTCTTTGTGTGTGTGTGTGTGTGTGTGTGTGTGTGTGTGTGTGTGTGTGTGTGTGTGTGTGTGTGTGGATAAAGTAAAAAATAAAACTACAGGATAACAAACATTATCATAACCACCATGGCAAGGCACGTAAAAAATTAAAACATACTACAAACTCTTCAGTTCTTAAAACCAACAATTTATTTATTTATTTATTTTACATTTGTTGACCGGGCTATATATATATATATATATATATATATATGCTTTAGCAAATGTTACTTTTATCTGTATGCATTTCTTAGAAGTGTACTGATAGCATAGGCATGTATGTCAGGGCGTTTTACATTCTGAGATGCACAGCCTTATTAACTGTCATCACAAGTGCTAATGTTACAACTGTGTTTCTCTTCACACTCTTCTACTGTTATTTCCATGAAATGTAAATGTCCTATATTGTCAATGACACAGGGGTTTTAGCCTTCTAAGATAGCCCATACACACCTCTAGGGGACTGCTGGTCATAGTTAGATATGACTGGCAACTGCATAAAATTCAATGTCCTGAGGTAAATATGTACACATGTTTCAGGGACAGTTTATTTGATAGCACTTTTAGCATTTCACTGATGGTCTGTTAGCAAAATGTGCCATTTGTCAGTTGTAATGGGGGTGGGGGAGTCAAGTTACATTTCTTTGTGTTGGCACAAACAAAATTTGCTATTGTTACTCTCCTTGTTTTGGATCTAGCCTTGCTTTTTGTGTGATTGTAATATGTTACAACCACACAATTCCTTTTTATATTTAAATATTTTGTCTGTTTTATGTTTATCCAGATGGTAATAGTGAAATACTACTGTTTAGGTGTTATATGTAATCAGGACTTTTATTTATGTGATACTTTTGTGCATTATCCTTCTTTTGTGTTTTTTTATCACCTAAGACCATGGCACTCAGATGTCCCATTCCCCACAAAACTCCCTTCAGTAACCCTGAGAAAGAAGTCATTGTTGAAGAACTTAGGCAACATGGTGCCTTTCTGCTTGAGAGGAGAAGTGAGGATATGTCTGGCAGAATGCAAATTTGGCAGCAGATAGTGGCTGATGTGAATACAGTAAGTGGCCAGAGAAGGACATATGATCAGATGCACCATAAGGCCACTGATATGATTTCATCAGACCAGATGAGAGCAGCTGCAGTAGCCCATTAATGGATGGCTATCAGGGGGACCTGCTACAGAGCCACCACTGACACTAAATGAAGAGTTCCTGTCCACTGTCAGGGATTCAGGCACCTCACTGGAAAATGCACAACAGCATGTCATTGGCATTGGTGTTGCTGTTTCAGGGAGGACAAGTATGTCCCAGGAGGAGCTTCCAGGTAGGCTTACATGTCTCAGTTGTAAAATATTGAGAGCAATACCTAAGTTCTGTGTAACATTAAATTTATTTTTGGGGGGGAATAATTGTAGACTGATAAAATTAACAACACATTCTAGTTGGTTACACATGGGCTTTGGGTGAATGTGTCATCCAAGTTCTTGTTAAAAGTGTCATTAATCAACATGTAAGTGGCAAAAAGTTATAACCCCCTTTGTTACTGTTCATTGTGATGATGATGTCCTTACCTTTTGCTTAACTTCTTCCAAGACCATCCAGCAAAGGGAGCCTACAATTATCTGCACATGGCAAGCCAAACATTCTTATGTTAGTAAGGATGAGCAGTTCAAAGATATATTTAGTTTGTGATGTGGGTATTAGGACTGTTGTGTGTACTGATGTACTGTTTGTAATAGTGGCACCACTGCTAATTTTTTAGCGTATAGTTGACTATGGCAGCATAGGTATTAATTTTTTTTCCAATATTTGTTGCTTATTATCACAGTGATCCTGACAGTGGAAGTGTGGGATTCCTAACACCTGATGTCAAAGTATCAGCAGACTCTGATGATGATGGTGGCCAAACAGAGGTACAGTCAGAGGTACAGAGGTTGAATATGACACTGAGGATGACATTCAGCCATCCCCTGTATTTCCATTGGGCACAGCCAGTAGGCCTATGCCAAACCATTCCATTGAGCCGTCAGATATTGGACAGGTGGAGGGTGAAACACTTGATTAGGGTAGTGTGGTTACTGCAGCTTCAGTGGCTGTTGACTCTGGCCATAGCCAAAGTCTGGACAAGCTGCCATACAGGAGGGCTGTTAGGGGTACTTAGAGGAGGCTTGCTGTCTATCCTACACTTAATCTAGGTGTGTCTTCTTGTGCCACTCATTGCATGTTAAAGCCTATCATGGAGGTGCAGGCACATTCCAATAGGTCCTCAACAGAAATGATTAAGGTTGTAGATGTGGGACAGGCTGACATGCCTGACTGCCTCCACCATGTTGCCGATTCAATGAATCGGATGAATGACACGTTGGAATGGGTGGTGCCTGTGATGGAACATCTGTTGGGATGGGAATGCCATCCACGTGTGTGTAGGTAAGTCACATCATCTGATGTTAGCCAACAGAGCCGTGCCCAGTCATGCTCCCATAGTGGCACTACTTCCACTGTTCCATCAATGGTTGAGGTGTCCACACCCAGATGTGGCAGCCTGGCAGGCCATGGAGTCATGGTCTTGGGTGTCTCATGAGGTGAACTCATCCAGCAGACATCAGTCAAGTTCAGGTAGCAGCAGTGCATCTGACCGTGGGCATGGATGTGTCAGTGCAACTCCTGGCAGAGCCAATTCTCTTGGTCAAGTACAACAACAAAAAACTGCCACATGTACTATGCATGGCTCGCACCTGTCTGACATTACCAAGACAAAGAGCTTACACAGAGCTTGGCTGTGTTCATGCAGACACTCACACACCAATTGTACCTGGAGGGCCCATACAGACACAATCACAACAGTTACCTGGATCAGCCATGAAGCTTAAAGCTCATTCTGTCAAACTGGCCATTTCTTACTTTACCCAAATGTCTGCCTGTTTCTCTTACTCACATGCACTCACTTACCTTTTGTGTCAGCCTAGGCTTCCTGCCCCCCACACAACACCCTGTGCAAGTGATGATAACTGTGCCATAGCCTTGCTTTCTATCTTTTGGATTCAGGGATACATACAATTTGTGTCTGATGCTCAGGGTGCATATCAGTCTTAGTGCTTAATATATCTGTGTTTGTGATGTTGTTTTGCTAATTGTACTTTTGACATATTTTGGTCTTAGAAAGTTAGATAGTTGATAAACACAAAACAGTGTTTTTAAGAATATTCTGAGGGTTGTGAAGTTTGAATCTGAAATGTGTCTCATTACTTTCTAACTTCTCTCTTTAATGATTTCCAGTACAAAAGTATGAGGGCTAACTGAGGACATTTGGTAACCATCAATACTTTTGAGAGGTATGGATGTGTGAATCTTTGATGCCTGAGGTCTATTACTTGATAGAGTACACATGTATTCACATATGTCTCTGCTGTCACATGTTAAAGTCATTGCTGCACAAATCACCCTTCTTTTACTTACTTACTGTACATTACCAAGTATTCATTTGCATTATTATGCAATTCTGTTTTAACACTCCAGGTTCAGCACTTACCTTGGCAGTTAATGGAGTGGATGCCTTTCTGTTTATATAGACTCTTCCATGTTCTCCAGGTTGTGCCTTGATTTCTATATGTGTACAGTCTATGGCACCCGTTACTTCAGGGTAGTGTGCTACAGGGTAGAACTCTTTCATATTTATGGCCCTGTCCTCAGAAGTGCAGGATAAATATATGTGGTCGCTGGCAAGTTGGAGTATAGCATTTAGGAATTGATGGAAGATCCTGGATGCTGATGCCTGTGACACCTCCAGCATGTCCCCTGTTGTTCTCTGACAGGTTCCTGTAGCTAAAAGTCTAAGTGCCATACACACCTTTGTCTCCACTGGTATTAGTTCCCTTTGGTTTGCCCTGGGTCTGAGTTGAAGACGATAAAGATTGCAGAGTTCATGTAGTGTGTCTCTGTCTACCCTGTAGCACTCCACAATTTCCACCTCGTGCAGATTGTGATATGTTAACCAGAGTATGAAAACTCTTCTCCTTCTTGGCTGTGGTCTATTAGCAGCAGCAGCAGCAGCATAGAATTCAGCCTGTTGCACACACAAATGAATTAAAGCAACATCAGCCCCTAACATTCTTTCTCTGTAGACTCCTTTCCATGGCTGTATTCCAATAGGTTGCTGAATTTGCAGGGAAAACCAGCACCGCATCTGTCTAGTTGTTTTATAGCTTGTTGAATAGGTCTTCCATCTTGGATTGGTTGATTAACATAAAATTCAGCTGCTTATGCTGTAATTAGCATGCCACAGTGTTTACCATGGTTACGCAGCTCTACACACAGTGTAGAGCTGCTTACTGAATATAAACCAGTCTGCTACCATGTGCGCATCACGTCTTAATGAAACGTGTAGGGTTTATTGAATCTGCCCTTTTATCTAATCACACAAGGTTTATACATATGTACAAAGTGAGAATCCGTGTTATTTCATTTCAATGAGGGGAACTGAGATGAAGGAAAAGTGCTGCAGGACAAGTCATTTTTGATGTGGCATGGTCAGGATATGGGAGATGAATGAGGCAGAAGCAAGGAGCTCTTTTTATCAAAAAATTGTATCAGTCTTTCAATGATTTCTAGTCAGATAATTTTCAGATTTCACTGGAAATTTGTGTTATATGGTTGGGCCAAGAACAGAAAATGCATAGTCTGTAGCTGCTAGGGCATTAGTAGGTTTAATAAGAGCTAAAGCAATGTTGGTGTGGGACTGTAGTTGACATTGGGTGTGTTTAACCACTGATCTGTGGCTTGGGTGGGGTATCACTGTATAAGTGTTGTTTAAATCTTAGAGGGAGAAGATTAATTTGCTATTTGAGTGGAAGCCAGTTGTTTTTTATAGAACAGTACAGTGAAGCTCTGTTTTATGTAAAAGGAGAATAAAATGAAAAATGTTATCAGACAGTGGAGTTCATTAAGATTTCTCTTTTAGGCATAGGCTAGGTATTGAAGGATATATTCTAACAGTAAATATTTTTGCTTGTAAAGTCTCTTCCTTCAAAGGTGAGGTATTTTGAGGTTTTCAGGCAGCCATACACAGTAAACTTTACTTTTAATGTGTTTACTATGTAGGGACATATTTAAAGTCAGGTCAAGTAATTTGCCAAGAAATTTGAAGGAAGTGATTCACTTAATGATGGTCTTAATTATAGTGTCAATATAATGCCCCTTCTCAAACATAGGGCTAAGAATACATACTAGGTTTATAGTAGTGGAGGAATTTTAGGATAATTATGATGGAGATCATGGTTTAGTATAGGTCTATTTTTGGCCATGTTCACCTGTTTCCTTAGGAAGTTTACAATATTTAAATGGTTCTATTAAGTATTTTTAGTGAGGGTTCTCAATTTATATATTTTTTACATGTATGTGGAAGTGTTTTATACTTTACTGTTACCATTTCGTTTATTTTTTGTAATTTTACAACAAGTTGTTCATGTTAATTGTTTCATTGGATTTAATTGGTAGGTCATGTGACCTTGTTTTTTAAGGAGTGTAATGAGTGTACCATTTTATTCTGAAGAAGTCCTTACTGATACAGGACGGAGGTGCTTAATAAAATCTTATGGTGTTGGTTGAAGCATTGGGTGTTCTTTTGGCAGCTTTTCCACCTCTGGTAGTTTTTTAATAGTGTTTTGGTTTGGCCATGGGTACGCTGTTTGTTTTTACTTAAAATTAAGGGTAGGGATACCATCAGCTATAGAGAATGTTTCCGAATGTATTTTTAAAGAAATGACACATTCTAATAGGGCTTGGAAAAACAGTGATCATGTAATATTTGGGATATAGGAGTAGGTACACTTAGCATCTTTTAGAGTTTTGAAATCCTGATTTGAATGTTGTAAATCAATGAATTCTTTTTTGGTTAGAGAGAAGATACTCCCAAAGTTTTAGGGTAGTGAAAGAGAATCTATGTTCTGTAATATGTAGTTTTGTCAGTGGTATTTGTTGTGGGGTTCCTAGGGAGGAATTAATTTAAGCTACTAGCTAGAGGATCCGAGTTTTAAGAGGCTAGCTAGGAAGGAAAAGGACTCCTGTATTAACAGTTTGGAAACAAGTAACTCAGTTTTACTAGGTTTCATTTAAATTGGTATTCAGAAATAAGAAATTAATGATTAGCAAGAAAGCAAGTGTTGTATTGGGAGTCTTCTATTAATATTCTGCAAGTGCTAAATACATCTGTGTATCATTAGGATGGCAGTATGACTAATCATCTGGTGTGTCAATGCAAATAAGACAATAAGCAATAACTATGGCTTGTTGTACTCTACACTTCTCATTATCAACCACACCACAGTCCTTAAAAGTCTTGTAGGCATGCCACAACAATGGTTACTACCTAGCTCCTTAGATTTATCAGCTCTTAATCTTATTTCTCTTACAAACTCTTGCCAAGAACAAAGACTAACCTGGAATTTTCCCTGCCCTGAATTTCATTTAATCAGGACTTCTTTATTTAAACACATTTATGCATAACGTATACAACTATTTATACTAATTATACTTACACACACACACACACACACACACACACACACACACACACACACACACACACACACGTATGCATATTTATAAATATGATTTATATATGTATATATATATATATATATATATATATATATATATATATATATATATATATATATATATATATATTTCTGTGTGTGTACACACATATACATATTTATAAATATGATTTATATATGTATATATATATATATATATAGAGAGAGAGAGAGAGAGAGAGAGAGAGGGCAAAGCATTGATGATGAAACATTATAAATGCCAACACACCTGTAAGCATGCACCAAAAAACATTCTAAATGCATGCAAAATTTAAAACTGAAAGAAAATGAAATAAAATTATAAGTTTTTTTTGCCCTGCAGCTCTCATTGGAGAGCTGCATTGCCCACACTCCCTACTAATAGTTAGATATACTAAGTCCAAGATTGCACAAACATTAGGCAAGGGCATATCCCCAAACTTGGAAAATGTGTGATCTCAGACACCTGTCAACCAGCTGCTTAGTCAATCATATGCAATCTACTAAACGGCTGTTGACCAAACACACACAGTCTTCTACAGGGAACCCATATATATAAATATATATATATATATATATATATATATATATATATATATATATATATATATATATATATATATATATATATATATATATATATATATATATACACATGTGTGTGTGTGTGTGAAAAAAACAGCCAATATATAAATAGAGCAAACTTATTGTGAAAGATTTTTTATTGTGTTCCCTCTCTGTAAAGGTGCTACGCCTTAAAAGATAACATGGTTAACAACATGTATTTCATTAATTGATTGTTTGGCTAATTGATTAAAGCAGGATGTAAATCAATAAAAAGTATGTTTATTAACCAGGAAACTGAGCCACATGGACCCATTTCAAGCTCATACTAGGAAAGCTGCTTGGTTAGGTGACTTGTTCAATATCGCAAAATAAGCAAGTGGAAGCTGTGGGAATCAAACCCAGTACTGCAGCAGGGTATAGGTATATCAGCCATAGTCTCAAAATTTCTGTACCAAGCTGCCAGTCAATTAAGTGACAAGATGGAACATTTAGGGTTGTCAGCTTTCTTTGTGGCTAAAACTGGACTAAGGTCACACCCCTTGCATCACCCATAACTCCACCCATTCCCACACCCTCTCCCATCCATGCTCCGCCCATTTTGTGACATCAAACATACTTGTTACGGAAGAATTTAGCCCTGAAGCTTTGTGTAAACCAGAAATGCAATGCAATACAATGAGACTGTACAAGAAAGATACCATACAATGTTTCGTGGCTTCTGCTCTGCATGATCAAATTATAAAAAAAAACTTCCCCTTAAGTTAAATACATTTCAGATTTGCTCCTGTAAATAAATATATCAAATACAATAGTAAGAGCAGTATAGAAATGAATGTGATAGGTTAGAGAATACAAGGAGAGGACATCCATTATAAAAAGCAGTAGATGGAGAAGGGTTAGAAAAAGAGTAAAAGAATGAAAAGAAAAGGCCAGTAAAAAAGAAGGCAGCAGATAGGTGAATTACAAGCCTGTTAGTGTGTCAGAGTCTGAAGATATTAGGCAGGATAGTATGCTAAACATAAAACACAACAGCTACTCAGAAACAGATGTAATTCAAAATTCAAATCAGAAACAACACAGTAGATACATAATTCAAATGCAGTTCAGAATAAATTCCAATTGGGCAATAGTATTAAACAGATTAAATATCACTTGTAAAATGCACAGTGAATAAGCCTTACTTTAAACATGATATAAACAGTTGCAACAGTAGAGACTGGGCAGCAGTTTACTACATTAAAGATCAACAAAAATGCAGTCAGATATAAGCAGAAATAAAAAAATGATATATACAAAGGTAACAGAGCAAACAGTTGGCTTATTATAGGACTAATTAGATGAATCTGCCTTTACACCTTTACTCCAGGACTCCCGCAACTACTAACTGTTATGCTTTTCTCAAAAAGAATACTCCATAATAGTACACAACTATCATCGCACTTTCTTGTAGAATGACTCAGTTGCTCTCCTTTTCATAGCAGTGGCAGCCTCACACACACTCCTACATCTCTGATTTTGTCCAACCATTCATTGCTGTGGTCCGCTGGGAAGTCCAAACTCCAAACATCTTCTGGAGACTGGAATTCAAATTCCACCGCGCAGAACATGAAGACGTCATGTAAACAATTTTGGCTTCTTCACCATCTGTGTGTGCGACCAGACGCAAAGGGCATTCTTAAAGTAGAACACCCTTAAAAAAAAAAAGTATTTTTTTTTAATTAAATGAAAAGATTTTATTTTTTCCGGACAAGAAAAGGCAGTCGCCATTTTCCAGACAGTGTCCCTTATTTCCGGACAGTCTGGAGTCAGGTAATGGCTCTAATTATACCCAAAAAGCACACCATGACCGCAGGCAATAAGGAGGAGAGAGTGAGAGTAAAGATGTTGCGGGAGAAACGCTTGAAACCGTGGCAGTAGTACAAAACCCGGATTTCATGTGTCCGGTTTTGAATGAAATTTGTAACCGGACAATTTGTCAGAAAACCGGACAACCCGGTCAAAAACCGGACAGCTGGCAACCCTAGGAACATTGTGGCAACTAAATTCCATCAGTTGGATTGCTGCTCCATTTCTGAAGTTTCTCCTTGTTTTCCTCACTTCCGAACTGCAATGTGTAAGTTGTATTCCAAGTACCACAGTCTTTTCAAACTGCTCAAGAGGTAGAGCTCCATGTTTTTCTGTTTAGATTATATTAGTAATGTAATTTTAAGCTTTGTTTTCTTATATCACACAAATCTGAAGACATTCATGTCATCTGTGTGTTACTTCCTTGTAAGTTAAAAAATAAACAAGTAAATAAAATATGTGAATTGTACTTGCACATTTCAGGCTGAATAACAATGTAGCCTAAATGCACTATATAGCTCATTTCTTGAATCCCTACAGTTTCCATCCACAGCAGTGTCAAACTATGAACTTGATGTTTTGATGAATAAAAAAAAAAAAAAAAAACCATTGTACCACTGACTTTTTGACTAGTTGAACTACAGTGGGTCAAGTCAGGTACCGAGGTTTCACTATTTGTTACTGCAGGGTGTCAGTAAAGTACTTAATCTAGTTCCTTAAATGTTGGCATCTAGTTAAAATCGCTACCTGCCTTATTCCAGCATTGAGCAGTCTTCAGAATTTTAATTTCATTGCTGCTTTTTTTTTTGTGAAGATCTTCTTTTGTAACACATGCTTTTGGATACAAGATCACATTGCTATGTGTCCTTGTAAATTACAGGGTCATGGAATCACTCTGACCAATAATGTGAGACTACACCGCAGCTAGAGATTTTTTCTTTTCTATCTGTTCAGCATGAAGGAATAAGTAAAGCCTGCAGCTGTGGTGGTGAGTAATTTAAGTGCATTGCTATATTCAGTGAAATGATGTTTTTAAGATGATGGGTAGTGGACCATTTAATTTGCTGTGATGAATTTGCAGTGACACGGTTCTGCTTAATCGCCCCAGCAGATTGCTGGTTAGTTTGTGCAGTATTGAAAATATGACAATCACAGGAGGTGATGTGAATGTTTTGTCTGCCTCTCCTATGGTTTTATGGTCAGCATTATCTCAGTTGGCCTTGTTAGATATGCTATTAACAGCATATTTATTAGCTATATATTACAACATGGTAATTGGCCACTTTGACTTTTGTCTGCCTGTCATAGTGCTTTGTTGGCCATTGTTAAAGAAAACCTATTTTTATGTTGCAGTTACCAGGCCATTAAAATTCTGATACTATGCTTCTCCTAAGAACACCATCATGTCTGAAGCTAGAGTCTTATACAAGCAATGTGTATTGTTAAGACAATATAATCTCTCATTGCTTTTTGTGATTTTATTGGGCATACAAAAGACTTACAGTGCTTCTGCATAAAACTTTAGTGACACTGAACACAGCGCCTTAGACTGCTCAGCCATCCTGACTTTAATCTTTAGCGACACCATTAGGGCTGCAGAATATGCCTGCAGCCAGGTAGAAAATATGTTCTGCTAGGTTCTTCTTGCTGTCCCCTGATAGAAGTCAATATTGTTCAGTTATAGCTATGATTACAATAACCATACATCTCAGCCATGCAGGTGTTGGTCTAAAGCTTAGCTAATCACACATTGGTAGAGACAAAGAACTCAGATAAATCCAGGCAGCTGCTGGATATAAGAAGACTGACTGGTAAATGATGAGCTATAAACGATAATTTTGCAAACAACCAGTTGTGGGAATGGAAAGAAATGTAAGATGAGTTAAACTATGCACTATTTAAATGCTGAAGGAAGGTTTGCATATTCAAAATTATGAAAACATCAAAAGACGAAGAGTGACATAAGAAGCACTAAGGGCACATGTGCAACAGAGTAAAGAAAGCTGACATGCAGTACATGGACATATATGGAAAAGGCAAAGGCTAAGACTGCAAAAGGCATGATGTATGTGTATGTAGATGTGTATGCATATGTGTATGTCTATGTGTACCTGTATATATATGCGTATGTGCATGCATTTGTGTATGTATATGTATACATGTATACATATGTGTATATCTCTGTCTACGCGTATGTGTATGTGCATGTGTATGTATATGTATATGTGCATGTATTTGTGTATGTATATGTATATGTGTGCATGTATGCATATGTGGATGTCTATATCTATGTGTAAGTCTATGTGTACGTGTCTATGTGTGTGCAGAGTAGACAGAGTGTGGCGACATTTATTAAACATAAGCTTTAGTGTGCAGACCAATTGTTTCAAGTAGCATGAATGATCCCAGAGCAAAATTCAAACTTAAACCATGTCATGTTTCCAGCAATTGATTCACCGTATTCAGAGTTTTTGTGGAAACTGTCCGTAATATTTTTGTGGTGAATGGTCCAAGGCTGCAGTCTACATGGAAATTTGTCACATCAGGTATTGCATATCATTATGGATACAATCCAAATACTGATGAGCAATGGCTTTCAGGAAGTCACTTGTTCTGTAAGTCTAGCAGTTGGCAGCAGGGGCAGACTGGGGCAAGAATTAGACTCTTGGCACCATCAGAATCACCATCCCATTTTCCCTAACCTTCTATTATCTGGTTGACCCTGCCAGCCTACAGGCCCAGGATGTCAGAAAGATAATTTATATAGGAGACCGCACCAAGATTTAACATGTTTCTGGTCGACCCTGTCAGGAAGATTAAAATACAGAAAGTATCTTGTTGAACCTGTCAGGAAAAAATGCAGAAATTATCTGGTTGCCCCTGCAAGGAAAAAAAAATAACTGACAACTTACCTTAAAATTTAAACACTAATCCATTCGGATTGCTGATTTTTTCTTCTTTGGTCGCTCATAGATTAGTACTAGGCTAACTGCCCTTGCAAGCTATTTTAAGCCTAGCTAATTATCCCTTGTGAGACTCAAACCCTGCACCTTGTGTTTGTAAGACAAACACCTTAGCCATTAGGCCACCCTCCCAACCCCCTCATTGCTTGTCTCTCCACTCTTGATCTCTCCCTCGCAACTAAAGTGCGGGAAGAGAATGTGAGAGTGACAGGACTAATGAGTAGCCATGTCTCACACGTACTCAGATTATGTGACAGGCTACTGACTTCGCAGTCTGGTCAGCATCCTGTTTCCTGGGGTTAAAAGATCAATGACTTCTAGGCATCTTCATTAATGCCTGCGGTCTTCCCAAGCCAGACTGTTTTTAAAACAGTCCTGAAGCAAAAAAGATAGATTGTTTATGCATACAATTTCAAAGAACACTGGCCCATTGGCCCATTTTGGCACCTGCCTTTCTGGGATTCACCAAAACTGCCAGATGCCCAAACCGTCCCTGGTTGGCAGTGATGTTCTAGATGTATTCCTCAAGATTTTGGAAACTATTTTGATATTGAGACCTGGCTCCCCTCTGACTTAAGCTGTTCCTTAAATTATTTACGTGATCCTGTTCAGATTAGTCTGTTTTAAGTAAAACAGTTTTAGATATAGAGGTACTGTCCAGAATTACTCTTAGGTGCCAGAGCCATAGCTCTTTCTTGGTTTTGTGTCCTTGGAAAACCAGCAGCTAAGTGCATAATGATCCAGGAGTTGCCTGATTTTGCCAGAGAAGACTGCATCCCTCCCAGACATCAAGGTTAAACAACAGTGTTGCAGCTACCTCCAGAAGTTCTGAAATGGTCGAATAGGCAGAAGTGATAACTAAGGGTAATACTGAGTAGAAATTGTTGTTCACATTCCTCTTAAGATTGGTCAGTGCCATCCCCTGTTTTAGAAGCAACTTACTTTTTTTTATTAAGATTACAAAGAGGGGCAGCAAGTATACACCCTCCCCTGAGCTCAAATACCCATACAGAGAGCATATGTGGCTGTAGAATCTAGTGAAGGTGGGGAATGTCCTGTCAATAACACTAAGTTCAGATCTGGCCAAACCATACAAGTCTGTTGCTGTTGTTGTAACAGTACAAAAATGTCCTCCACTGCATCTTCTGTAACCTGCTGTATGAGGTTCACTCAGTTAAAACATTTTAAGAATAAAATACTTAACAGTGGCCCAGTTCTTGGAGTAGCACACAATGTTATTTCCCCATAACCTCATGATCACCTGTGTAAGAGATTTATGATTGGATAGTGACTGGATAGCTTACATTCTGTAAGGTTTCATACAGCATCTTACAGGGAATTGCTATTATATTCATACCACATTTCAGGATTTTGGCCAAAATCTCAACTGACACTATGTTATCTGTCTATCGTGCACAGAAACAGAATGTTGAGCTTTATAGATCCTCACCTCCAGAGCCACTCAAGCTGATAGCTCTCCCCTTGAATCTCTGTGTGGTCTTCAGAATGCAGTAACAACAGTTTTCTTTTGTTTTACATGCTTCTCCTATAGTAAGAGCTAGATTCCAAAAGAAAGTTGCAGACAGTGCAGAGCACCATAGAAAGACAGTGGTATATCAGTGGTGGATGGGAGTCCATAACAGATGTTAAGACAAGATCAAGTCATATTTTTTTCTGCATAGGATAGATGCTGACTTTGCCTATATCAGCTGGACTCCAGAACATAACAGATGCACCTAACAACAAGTGCGTCCACAATTTTATGAAAGCACTAGTTGGAGGCCATTTATGTTTTCCCTTTATAATTTCCTAATAATTTCTAGGCAATCCCATGGATTCTGCTAAATTCTACTTAAAAAAAGCAGGCTGGGGTACTACAAACAATAATAAAGGATGATCTGCAAATGTATCCCAGTCCCAGAAGGAATGCAGTAAGGCGCTGACCCAGGCTACAGCAAAGCCAGCTGTCTGAACAGGAAATGATAGATAGATGCAGCTTATTAAGATAACTGGTGCAGGCTCTGTGAGGGATGTGTGCATCCCCGCATCTCTTCTTGCAGTCTGCACAGGAACCTAGTGCAGGTAGAAACAAAAGTGTGCCTGAACCTGGATATACTGGCCTCTGGGACATTTCAGCAGTATATGGGCGATGTCATAGAAGTGTCCCAGACAGCAGCCAGTCATGTTCTAGGACAGTTCCTGGTAGTAATGTGCAAGAAAGTGGAGTGGAATTCATCCATTTCCAAACACAGCCTTGGACTGTAGGACCACTGTGGAACAGTTCTGTGTCATTTGCAACTTCCCCACATGTCCTTGGTGAAACACACTGCACCCATCTCCTAATCAAAACCCCACTGCTACCTGATGCTGCATGTTACATCAGTAGAAAGGGGTGGCTGTCACTCAATTGCCAAGTTGTGTGCTCAACAGATTGCCTCATTACCAATACCTCATTACCAATATCATGGCAATACACACTGGTAGAATGCATGATGCGGCAATATGGAGGAGAAAGTGGTCTGAGAGATGCTTTCAAAATGGTTAAATTCCAGAGGATTTGCTGCTCAGTAAATATAGGACCACAGCTATAATATAAGCATAATCCAGACTAGTCGATGGTAAGCATGTGGAGTAAATATGTGTTTCCCCTTCCTACAGACAGGTGACTGTGCTTATACATTGGATCATAAGCTTATGAAGCCATACAGAGTGCCATCAATGCCCATGTGGATACATACTACAGAGCTCACACCGTGACATGGAACACTATTTAGTGTTTATTTGGCACGCTGAAAGCAAGATTTAGGTGTCTGGACATATCCAGAGGTGTACTGCAATACACATCAGGAAAAGCATCACAGACGGTCATCAATGTGTGCCATACTGCACAACATGCTAACATCAATGGTGGCCTACCATATAAAGGTGTGGGTGACCTACCCCATGAGCCTCAAATGTCTGACATGGAGCTATCTCAGCTGTCACAGGATAATCAGAAGGGCACAAGGGTGAGAACAAATAGGTATGGGCAATGGAGGCTGTGGCTGTATGTTCTAGTTCAGGCAACATGGCAGTGTCTGGCTCACACATTTAGGTCATGACAAGCCACATATACAGAAGTATACAGACAAAACAGTAATCTTCACACAGTGTTGCCCCACAACAGCAGCAGAAAACAGAACTAATGGAAAAATCCCATAAGTTGTCCAGATTGAACATCATGCATACCATAACAACAATATTCACCCGCAAAACTTTATATACATATATGTGCCATATAAATTAACACATCTGGATGTCTGCAGAAAAACATTCACCACAGGAACATTTTATGCAAGGTACATCACCAAAGGCAGTTACACTGGCATATGTATGGCACACCTGAGGTGTGCACATCAGAAGGAGTAGTGCAGGTAGAATATCATCATACATACAAATAGTGTGTGAATATCGCAGTATAACAAATAGTGTGTGAATGTAGCAGTATAACTGCCATTGCTATAATAAATGTAGGATCATGCATTGGGTGGGAATGTGTCATAACCAAAATAAACTAATTGCATGTGTGGTATGATAACACTGCAATGCATTACACATGTCATAGAGATGTGTAACACCACAGTACACACACTATGCAGCACACAGCAGCAGCAGTAATACTGACAACATGGCAAGGACTGACAACAAAGCCACACACTTGACATGTTAACAAGTAGTATCGGACATGCCTAACCTGGAATGTCACACATAAGTAAACACTATAATGCACAGGTGTGTGCAGCTACATGAGTCAGCCTGATGAATAAATATGTTCATTTCTGCAAAGCATCAGTGATAGGCATTACACATCAGCCATGGAACATGGATCATTTTATGGGTACATATATGTATGTGTAAGCTGCTAGGTATAGGTAGGCAGACACTCCAGGCAAGAGGATAATAAAGGTGAATAAGTAAACAGAGGCACATGTTGTGCTAAGGCAGAGGCATGCGCAGTACCAGAATAAAATGTCATAAGTATCAATGATATGCACAGCGAAGTGTACCCGTGCATGAAGCTTTGGCAGACAACAATGAAATGTGTAATGTATAAATCAATGCCATAAGAATAAAGTAATATGCTGATGATTGGAAGAAATGCCCACTATATGTCAGCTAGCAAGAGCTGCAAAATGGAAGCAGGGTGATTGTCAAACAGAGCAGTGCAGTTGTTAAAATTTTACTTGAAATATAACAATGACAAATATGTACAAAATAATGCAACATGAAGGCAGTGCAGAAAAAGCATGTGGCATCAGATATTTGAGAAACTGCTTATAGATATAGTAGGCAATGGTCAGTGCAACCATCATCCCTGTCACATGGTTAGAATAACACAACAGGGTACACATTGGCTCAGCTGCCAGTATTACTCTAATGCAGTTTAGAGTGCCTATGCTGACAGCTCACACCACAATCTTGGCTGCTCCTGCCACATCAAAAAATACTTTGCCCAGGGTGCTGTACCAAGGAGCTGGTTGTGACAGCACTAACATTTTGGGACAAAGTGTGGGTAGGAGCAGTACTGTGATGTGTTTGTCTGGTCTGATTGCTGAGTTCTGAATAGGTCAACCAACAGCAGATGTGCTTGCATGTTGCAGCACAGACAGTGATGTATTAGGGCTTTGTGTGGGTCTACTGAGAGGAGGTCTGCCTCATCTCCAGTGGAGGTAATCTGCTCATGATGGGCAGGACACATAATACCCAGTTTGTACTACAGCACTGCTCTAGCACAGCTGTAACAAGATTTTCAATAGAGAGTGCAATGGATACCATGCTATCATGCTGTGCAGCCAATGCTGTCATGACCTTTCCATGCCTGCCCTCTTGACCTTCTTGTAACACATTCAGCTGGTGTGCTACATGCATGGGCAAGTATGTGCAGGTCATTGCCATGATGTCATTGTGAATGTTCATTGGTCTGTAACAGTAAGCATACAGCCTCTGGCACACATTCACACATATCAGCTACACTCCCATGTGTAGTTCGACAGATACTATCAGTCTGTTGTTGGGAAGAGTCATCAACCACTACCAGACTCAACATGGGACAGGGGGTCACAGTCATCATCATGTCCAATATCTGATGCCCCTACATCAGAATGGCCAGCCACAATATCCTCCAGATTGGAGGCTATACCATGAACCACCTTACTGTCCCCTTCCAAGTAGGACAATGAAGCCAATACAGTGTCCTGTGTTGCACTGGCTGTACTATCAAACTGAGGTATGTCATATCCCACATTAGGATCAGTGGATATGCTACAGGAGGAGGCAGGGAGTGGTCATGCTACAAATACAGACAGATGAGACATGTCACGTACATTTACAGAAGTCATATCACGCAGGATATGACTGATATAACTGAACAAGTAACTAACTTCAATGACTAATTATCATGATATGGACTTACTGGGTTGGCATGGCTGTAGGCAGTTCAATGGCTCTATAGAGCAGAGATAAGACAGATAAGTCACACATCAAATAAAAATGTAGTAAAATATTAAAACTGCACATGCATGCTGACATACCTGACATGTCCTCCTATGACACCACCTCTGGTGGTGAGGGGTGGAATGCTATTATGAGGTAAAAAGAGGCACTTACAGAACAACTCAGTTTGAATTAATTAATTAATTAATTAATTTATTTATTTATTTATTTATTTATTTATTTATTTGACTTTGTTTACTGGGAAAGTCCGACTGAGTAAAACCCATTTTCAGCAGAGACATGGAAAGAAAAGCTTAATTTGCTTACATTACATTATACTAAGTTGCAGTAAAACAAAGAGTGGTTACATTTCTATTCACATTTATATACAAACAGTGGTTAGATTTATACATTCTAAAATTATACAGATGTGGAACTAAAGAGAAAGCCCATGTGCATCTTAGTGAATTATACAAGCAGCGGTTATGTATAAAAATTGTTTTGTCATTTCAGTGAGAGCTTGGAGGGTATTGTACGCTGAACACAAAGTCTTAACGTTGTGATGAGCACGTGCAAGACCTGGACTGGTTAAGATGTTGTTTAAGCAGTGGTTTAAAACTATTGGGTTTGTCAGTTTGTCAGAGAGTTTTATTTGTATGGGCATACTATTCCAAAATTTGGCAACGTCTTGGGAATAGAGTGAGTCTCCTGCAACATTATTTGACTTGTTTGTAAGTAATAAGAATTTGTTACTAAAGCGGAGGTCATTGCTGGATAGTAAGGGCATAATAAGTTTTGTAGTGCAGAGCATTTTTCTGGATGATGAATGAGTTTGTGTGCTGTAGCTAGTTGTGAACATGTTAGGTGGTTGTGTAATTCATGCCAGTTTAACTGCTTTAAGCTATGACAGTGGTCGGTTTTATGAGGGAGATTGGTGGCAAATTTAGCTATTTTATAGCAGCAGGAGGCAAGTTTCTTTCTTTGAGTATTGTTTAGCTTTGTTAGAATAGGAGTGGTGTATAAGAGAGTTTGCAGTAAGAAGGTGGTGGCTAGAGTTTTTCTTGCAGTATCAGTAAGGAATCCACTGATCCTATAAAGGGAGCCTAGTTTCTGGTATGTAGATTTAATGGTGTGCAGTATATGCTGGTCATATTTGAAACTAATATTTAAGATTGTAGTCTCTGAGTTTATTGTGAGTTACAGTTTCAATGACAGTATTATTTACTGACTTTATGGTAACAGTTGCTTTAGATTTTGACAACTTTTTGAGGTAAAAAGCATTAACTTAGTTTTCTTGAGGCTGAGTAGGAAGTTTAATTAAGTGCATAAACAGCATCATGCAGCATTGAAAATTATGTATACGACACAGTAAATAAATAAAAAAAAATACATATAATGGATGGCCGACAATGTTTTCGCAATGGCCAAGTGTCTTGTGCAAGTGAACAAGACAACATTGGTAAAAAGGTCACAGCTGGACTTAAACATATTGCACTATACCAAACATATAGACTGCCTTACCAGGTTTGTGCTCCCCAGATGGGGAACAGAGCATTTTGTGTAGTGCAGAACCTTTATGTTATAGTGGAACACAAGTAACAGTTAAGTACATCTCAGTTATAACAGCAGGCAAAGGCTACTGAACATCTTAACTGACTACAGAAACACATATCTGATGTGTACTGGTGCCAGCAAGATTTTGATGGCCCTGTGCATGAGAAAAAAACATCAGTATACACATGGGACTGACAGTGTCCCCCAAGCATTGTGCTGAGATACTTGACAGGTTTTCCTGCATCCCAGATGTTCAGGTCTACATAACATTGCTGTTTCATTATGGCATGCATAAAAACAGATAAGACGTGTGAATGAATGCCCATGAATGACAATTGTATTATGCTGTTCTGCTTGTGAATGGTGGACACACCTGAGATGTCCACCACTGCTACCAGTATGTGATGGCCACCAATATCTGTTGTCTCCACACTGAACCAGTAAGCAAAGAGCCTGAATCCTCACCACTGACACTGCAGAGGACATGGACTTGGAATACAAATAGATACACTCAGTATTTCCAGATGCAGACCTCTCTGCATCAAGTGCAATTCCCCTTAGAAGCACACAGGGAAAACACTCAGCCTGGAGTCTGGATTTCTCTATATCTGTCTCCCTCCAGGTCCACAATAAGACTCCCCACTGGTACAGCTGTAGTGTTAGGTCCTCATCCGAGTGTCCAAGCCAAGTCCTCTAGCACCCTCTCTGTAAACCCAGTGCTATGTGTCCCTGCCCCAAGTAGCTCACACACACACACACACACACACACACACACACACACACACACACACACACATCTAGCACCCTCTCTGTAAACCCAGTGCTGTGTGTCCTGCTCCAAGTAGCTCACACACACACACACACACACACACACACACACACACACACACACACAATTTTTCACACACACACCTGGGAAAGGCTAGCACAGTTTTACTTAATGTGCCCCCTTCTGCCCAGAGAATATTTTTCTTAAAGTAAGTTAGCTGATTAACCTCTGCTGTACCAGTATCCTCTAATAAAACATATACATTTAATTCAATTACAATAATACATATACATTTATTTTCATTCCACCAGGGTGCACCATTGATACATTTTAGAACAAACAAACCTCACCAATACATTTTCAGCACAAACATCTGTACAAATCAGTTTGATATACTAATGACATACAGTTCTAATACATTTGTAACACAAGCATCTTGTATAAATCAGTTTGATATTCAAAGGATAAATTATTATTTACAAAACTCCATCTGGCTATGCTGGCACTTGCCCATATCATCACAATACCTGTATATCCTGGAACACCTGTTCAGTGCCTCCCTCAGGTATTCAAAGATCCTGGTAGGTGTTATGGTGGGAAGCCAGGAAGATTTTCATCTCACCCAGTGCAGGTAATGTTGGCCCACATCCAGTGTCATTTCTCTCCCTCTTATAATGATGGTGTGTGTTGCCTGCATGGAGGATCATGTCAGAGCAATGTTGATGACAGGCCTCCCTGGAGCGGTTGTGAGAACCCACAGAGTTCATCATGTTGCTAATGTCCTTCCACTCTTTGTTTCTCCAGAATGAATCGCTCGTCTGTCCAAGCAAATTTCGGCCATATTGCCACAGGGTCTCCAGAATAACTTCATTTTCCCTATGGGAAAAGTTATTCTAGCTATTCCTGGTTGACATCTGAAAAAAGTGTGATTTGCACATATCAGGAGATATACAGGTATCAGTTATTATAAAATCTATTAGAATACACCCATGAAAACTAGTCTACATGGAAAGAATGTTAGGGGCTGCTGTTGCTCTTATTCATGTGTATGTGCAACAGGCCCAAGTTTATGATTATGCTATGCAAATGCAATCTGAGGGTCATGCTGCTCAATGCTAGAAGTCTAAATCTCAAAATGCACTCACTGAAAGCACTCCTTACAATGGAGAACATCGACATTTGTGCCGTAACAGAAACCTGGTTCAAGGCAGCAGAAAGCACCACTGCACTACCAGGCTACAAGTCATTCCACACCTTTCCGCCCCAGAACTTGGACCAAAGCTCCAAAGGTGGTGATGTTTCCATATTCATAAAGGATGCTCACACCTCCAGACTAGTAGCCCAACATAACTCATCTGAGAAACTTCAGGTGCAGCTAACATTGTGTAAGACAGCGATTCAGGTTGTAGCCTGCTATAGGTCCCCAGCCATGTCTCAAGACTCACACTTCACGTTCCTAAGCATCCTGGAGAATATTAGCGTCCAACCTAACACTCTCATACTGGGTGACTTCAACTACCCCTCCATTAACTTTGAAAACTACTCACGTACCAATACACTTGCCCAACATTTCCTGGAATCCATTAATTCAAATGCCCTGGACCAGCTCGTCTTTTTCCCACTAGAGGTAGCAACAGCCTTGACCTAGTCATTACTAACATGGGTGACCATTGCTCTACACCAATAGTCAACTCCTCCCTGGTTAGATCTGACCACAAACTAATCACCTTGGAAATCCACAGCCCTTGCACCCCCACCTCCCCGCAATGGTAACTACCATGAAAAACTTCTCCAAAGCTAACTTTGGGCTCCTAAAAACAAAGGTGGCTAACTTCACAGCACCCATGCAAATGAAGATCAGTTGCATAACCACTGAACCACACACCAATGCACTGTATGAACACATACACAAATGTATGGCTCTTGCCATACCCAACAGAACCAAGACACTCTCCTCCAAAAAAGGAAGGCAATCTGGTGGTCTCCTGCCATAAGCAAACTCTACAACAGAAGGAGGAAACTGATGCAGAATAAGGTGAAGTCCCAAGACTGTAAAACTCCCTTATCAGCCTCAACAAAAAGTTGAGATCTCTCATCAAATCCTCTAAAGCTAGCTATGAAAACAGAATTGCAGCAGATAATAAAGAAAACCACAAGGTCTTCTATGGTTATGTAAAGAATCTCCACGGCAATACCCAGATTTGCTCTGAGCTACTGCATAATGGTACCTCCTATACTGAGCCAACAGATTTTGCCAATATACTGGCTGACAGATTCAGTACCAACTTTACCCCTTCCCCCCAAGGGACCAGTCACAATACCAGTAGATTGCCAGGAACCCAGTATTACTGATGCACAGGTTAAAACAGCACTGTCCAAGGCCAAGAATACAGCTTCTATGGGACCTGACAATATTCCTGGCTGTGTTCTACATGAACTACAGAGTGAACTGGCACCTCACCTGTGTTCCCTGTTCAATCACAGCCTCACCTTAGGCTTTGTCCCTACCAAATGGTGCACTGCGACAGTCATCCCTCTCCATAAAGGAGGAGTGACTACAAACCCTGGAAACTATCTCCCCATTAGCCTGACAAGTCTGAAATGCAAAGCTATGGAATGCATCATCATGGACCTAATAAACAAGGATATAGGGAATCACCAAACTCTGGAACCCACACAGTTTGGTTTTGTGAAGGGTAGATCATGCCTGCTCAACTTGGTCAACTTCTTTGAGTCAGTCACCAGAGCTGTGGATGAAGGCAAGGTGGTTCATACAGCCTATCTTGATATGGCCAAAGCCACAAAAGCACCTCACAAAGAGGATCCTAGGCTTTAAACATTTGTCCTATATGGGCAGACTAAAAAACTCCAACTATTCTCTGTCTCATATCACCTATTTAGAGGCGATCTCTGCTTCACTTACAAAGCCATGTCTGACCCAGCTCTGTTAGAAATGCTACGGCTAAAGAAATCCCATTCCCTCCACAACACATGCTCCAGAGACCTCAACCTCATTACCATAATCAACAGAACATGCTGGAGGGACAGGTTCATAACCCAGAGACTGCCCATGCTATGGAATAGACTTCCTATACATGTCAAGCAGAGCACCTCACTTGCCATCTTCAAGAGAAATCTTGATGAGTGGATGGGAACTAGAGAATTCACCCCAGGGATCACTTCACTGGGTTTACTTGACAGAGCCACTGGGAACTAAGGTCGGGTGGCAAGATGCCAGGGTAATCCTATGGGCTAGGCTTGTAAAGGCCCCAGTCCCATTAGCCTAGTACATACCTATGAACCTATGAACCTAACAGACCATGACCAAGAAGGAGAAGGGTTTTTAGACCCCATTTAACTTTTCACAATCTGCATGAGGTGGAAATCATATAGTACTACAGAGTGGATAGAGACACACTACAGGAACTTTGCATCTTCTGTCATCCTCAACTGAGAGCTAGGGCAAACCGAGGGCAACCAATACCAGTGGAAACTAAGGTATGTGTAGCATTTAGAATATTAGCTACAGGAACCTTCCAGAGACCATTAGAGGAAATGCTGAGGATGTCACAGACATCAGCATCCAGAATCTTACATAACATACATTAGGCCATAGAGTACTAGATGGATAGCCAACTGGGTCAACAACAGAATACACACTCTCATAGTTGGGAATGCACCTTCACCACTAGCCTACTCACCAGTGTAATACCACAAGGATCTGTGCTGGGCCCTCAACTGTTTAGGAAATATTTCCCTGAAGCCCAGGCAACAGTAGATGGCCTGTGGTTTACCAAGTTTGCAGATGATTGTTAACTGGATGCACTGATATAGAGTCCCCCAGTGATGGTAACATTACAGTAGGGACTAACACAGACTGAATAGTGACAAACTCACAGACTGAACGATAAGCATACAATGACACTTTATCACCTTTGTCAATGAAGTACCCCTGTTAAGTATGATATACATAGCAACCCTAAGCTCAAACACAGTGTTGTGAGACTTGCGAACACATGTTGATAGCAATCTACAATTTCATCAATATGTGCCTATAGTGGTGACAGACACAGTCTGCATTGCACACATCATACACATGGACATCACATCCAAGACCAGTGAAGACATATCACACCAGTAATGGAGTACAATGTTCACATTTCTCTGTACCTCACCAGACACCTGCAGCAATTGGAGAGAACACAGGGTTTTGCTTGGGAGACTCCAAGACCTCCAAACATGGCATACATGGAAAGGCTGACATAACTGTCACTGTAATTGGTATCATGGAGGCTGCCAAGAGCTGACCTATGGCTACCCTGCAGAGTAGTCTCAGACCTTGCCATTCTGTAAATGATGGACATCTGCAATTCAAATGGGGCAACTATAATTTTCCCCGGGGTTCTCAGCCTAGCCTGTGACATAAACAGAACATGCTGGGGAGACAGATATATCCCACAATGATTCACACTCCTCTTTAATGGGCTCCCAGTGCATGTGAGGCAGAGTTCCTCAATGACCCTGTTCAAGCTCAATCTTGACTACTGGTTGGGTGATTGTAAAGTCACCTCTCGGCTGGCATCTATGTCCCTCATGGACAGGGCCATTTGGCACTGCTCATAAACACACTTTGCTGAAAACAACCATCCAACTATGCTCAGTAATGGCACTTGTGTTTTTACAGAGCTAGGCTTCTAAAGACCCTAGTGCTATTAGGCCAGTAGCCCAATATGAATCTATGAAGCTATGTGCCTATTCAGGCCTCACAGCCTGTTGTCAACCACATGGCCTGCTAATGTCATCTACTATAAATTCACCTGCACTGTTGTATAAAACAGACTTGTGCCATGGTGCTCATGTAATGTACAGTGTGCACTGTAGCCTATTTACTTAGATTGGTAGGAGTTCTGTTCTCTCTGCAGCTATTTGTGTGTGTTCGTCTAAACAGCAGAGCAGACGTGCATTTTACGGGTCCACTTCAAAACAATTAAAATCCATAACATCTAATTTCATAACATTAAGATCAGACAATCTAAAACCCAAAATATCTAAAACCCATAACATCGAATTTCATAACATCTAACACTACAAATCACATGAAAATAACATCCCCATCCACATATAACAACACCAAACTACCAAACACACTTTCTACTACATTTCTGCAGTGGGGCGTGATACAGCGGGGTTAGGAAATTAACTTTTTCCCACTGTAGTGCGATCTTGGAATTGGTATATTTAATTTATGGGGGGCAGATTGCCCTCTGCAGAAACATAATAAAAAGTGTGTTTGGTAGTTTGGTGTCGTTATATATGGAGGGGATGTTATTTTCTTCTGATTTGTAGTGTTAGATGTTATTAAATTCGATGTTATGGGTTTCAGATGTTCTGGTCTCAATGTTATGAAATTAGATGTTATGGGTTTTTGATGTTTTGAAGTAGACCCGTATTTTACAGTTACTTCTCCAATTACACAGATTGCCAATATTTTGATACTTGCTCATAGCAACACATCCATTTCATACAGGCCTCTCAACCTCTTGTCTCCCACCTGGCCTGCTGATGTTATCTACTATAAGTTCACCTGCACTCCTGCATAAATCAGACTTGTGCAGTGACACTTGTGTTAATTACTGCATTCTCTAGTCTGTGTACTCTTGTTTCCCACATAGCCTGCTGATGTCATCTATTATAAGTCCACCTGCACTCTTGTATAATTCAGACTTGTGCCATGGTGTTTGAGTAACATACTGTGTTCTGTAGTTCATATACTTAGATAGATAGTGGTTCTATTCTTACTGCAGTCAAGTGATTGTGTGTGGGCTATTTCCTGACATTACAGAGAGCATGTTACATCAGCATGTGGGACACTGTTATCTTCACCTCAACAGACACTGTTGATGTCATCAGCTATAAAGTGTTGTCTAACACACTCCATGTCAGGCATGAGTTGTGGCAATTGTATAAATTACTGTGTTCTGTAGTTTGTATACTTAGGTTGGAATTCTATTCTCACTGCAGTCAAGAGTGTGTGTGTGTGTGTGTGTGTGTGTGTGTGTGTGTGTGTGTGTGTGTGTGTGTGTGTGTGTGTGTGTGTGTGTGTGAGTGTTTGTGTGAGAGCTGTTGCTTGACATTCAAGACAGCATTTTACACCAGCATGTGGGACACTGTCATCTTTTCCTCAACAGACACTGATGATCATCAGCTATATCACATTTTTGGATAGGCAGTTCTCCCACCAGGGCATGGTCAGAGAACGGCCTGGGGGCCGGGCAGAAGTCACTTCATCCTATACAATAAAGTTTACAGTGACATGGCTTTCAATTTATCCACATACATCATGGCATGGTGTGCAGGCCCTGTGTTATCTTGCTGAGAAAGCCCTGTGGTCTCTCCAGTTGCTACATGTGTCTGATCAGGTACATGTAAAAAGAGCATTATACTCTATTACTGCTGTAATGAGGTTTGTCTACAGTGCTGTCATACAATTCTAAGATATCAATATGATGGCATGACTTCTGATGTGCACAACATAGGCTTTCAACAGCAGTGTGGACAGTTGATGGTTCAGACTGCTATCTAAATGTGTTACCACTCCTTGCATCACTGGGTTACTGCATAGCAGGACTGTTGTCAATGCTGTGATTAATATGGAACTCCACTTTTCAGATGGATATATACCTCTTAACTGTACAGATTTTTGCAAAATGTCCAGATTTTTGCCTCATATTTTTAGTCCATTTTTCATAAAATTGTGTTTTTTTGGCAAATCACTAAAGATTGCAATCAGAAATTAATGACAGACATTTGAGTTTCAGACTTCATACCCTTCAGAAAAATTCATGCTAATACAAAACCTGTTATTTTATCAACTTTATATTAGCTCCTCCAGATTACCTCCTCTTCGTTAAACCAAGTTCATACTTTTCCTCTTGATTATCCAAGTTCAAAAACTTTAACCTTTTATTCTCAAATGATCTAATTCTATATTTCCTTGACGTATTTCTGACCATAAATGGAAGCCCTTAATTCTTTTCTAAATGGACAACCTAGAGAAGGGACCTGTAACCCCAAACAAGAACAATGTGTAGTAAACTAAACTCAAAATCTATAATTGTCTTATTTTTAAGCTAGTATGTTTTAAAAATCTTTGTGAGAACTTTCGTATTTTGTGGTTGTTATAGCTAGGATGTATTGTAGCAGTATGTAAATTGATTTTTTTTCCTCTCATATGATTTACTATATGTAACAATCTGTAATTGTAACAATGCTGGAGCTTTTCTCCCCAGGCCTCCGCTGAAAATGGACATGTATCCAGTTGGACCATCCTGGTCAACAAATGTAAAATAAAAATAAATAAATAAATTATAAGTGTGTAAGAGCAATATTTAAAAATTGTCCCTATTTCTGGGCCTTTGTCCCCCAATATTTATGTCTTTGTCCAGATTTCTTGCTTTAAGGGGTTGAAAGTGTTGGACAGACAATATTACAAACACACATTTCTGCATTTATTTGTAGATCATGTGCCTTTGTCACCATTCAGTTGTGTATGACAGTACCTCCTGTACTATGTTATCACCATTGGTGGACACAATGATTGCACACAATATGCAAGAATCAGCAAACTTGGTAAGGCAAAGGCCATATACTTTACCCTAAACTGTCGAGAAATACAGTTCAAACAGTGAAGGGCCAAGCACAGATCCCTGGGGTTTGCCAGTGGTGACAGCTCTAATGGTACAGGTTTATTCACCAACTTTTACATGATGTATTCTGTCAGTGTGCCCATTGTTTACCCATCAACTGACATAAGGTTTAATCCCCAGCTTGGGGGTTTTCTCAATGACACCTGTGTGCGTGATTTTGTCAAAACCCTAGGCCAGATCACAATAGACAGTATGCACTGTATTACTTTCATCCAGGCCTATCACACGGAATCAGTATGCTGTGACAACATCACAGATCACCTGTGGTGTGACCTAGCACATACACCTTTCTGATACAGTTGAATACACAGTTCAACACACCCTCCATATGGCCTGTGTTCCCATACAAAGGTGTACATCAACATGCATCCACCTGAGTTGGGGGGACAGCACCTGAAGCATGCATGTATAGAGACATCCTGACTCTTCTCGGCTGTGAGGTAGACCAACATGTCATCATGGACCTCCTCTACATGTACACCATAATATTCCAGGTGTGTGCAACAGATCCATGTGAGTTGTTGCTGCTACATCAGGTCAGTTACATCTGATAGATGTCCTCAAAGAGGTCATCGAGGGCATGCATGATGACAACAGTATCTTTGTTTGGAACTTGAACAGGTCAAGGAATTTGACAAAAATCCACAATGTGGTATTCAATCAACACTATCATATGTGGCCTTAAACAGCTATATCACCAAATGGGCAGACCAGTGTATGACATATGTAGTACCTCACTATGCTAAAATGTGTGACGTGACATATATCTCAGGTCCAGTGATCAGGTCGGTACATCAGGGGTATCTGCTAGGCCCTTTCCTGTCCATTAGTTCAGTAATGGATATCACAGATGACATACACATGCTGTGTCCAAACAGCTGCGTGAAAGACTACAGCTTGTGTGCAGTCATTGACTCCAACTGTGATATTACTATAATACAAACAGTATCAACACATACCAGAGATTGCTTCCACAGCCATGACAACACCTGCATTAATGAGACACAAGAAGGGATTTGTTGAATCAGAAAACAGACACACCACCCAAGTATAATGTGGACATCACATCCTATAATCAGACCTATAGGTATGTGACCTGTATCCTGGGGTTGAGGGTAAGTGGTACATCCACCAGCATGTGGTCACAGTGCTGACTACTCCCTTGAATGTAACACAAGTAATGCATATGTGAATGGCATACACATTAGTGGCCACAATAACTTCATTGTTTTCAGACATCATCACACCAGTAACTGTGTACAATGCACCCTTCTTCATGTACCTCCCTACACATCTTCTGGTTATGTGTAACTGAAGGGTACCACCTTTGTCACAGTGCCCTGTCACACAGCTTGCTGGCCATGGCTACAGTAAGCCTAGCCATTCATCCCAAATCTCTGACAAGTTCTGATACCCTTGATAAATGTAAGCAGAGACTTGGGAGATGAGCCATTTACAGGTTGCCTGTGTCAGTTAAAGACATAGGTGCTAAACCAGGGATAAATTTCCTGTTCCCCATCCAATTTTCCAAGTTGCACTTGACTTGGTTTAGGGAAAAACTCTGCTTCACATAGATAGAGAGCCTGTCCCAGAGATGTGGTAGTCTCTGGGATACATACCTATCTCTCCAGCAGATCCTATTGATATCACAGGCAAGGTTTAAGTTTTTAGAATGGGTAATTCTGGTGCTGTTTGTTTTGTGGATATGTAGGAGGCCCATCAGAGTGGGATCTGACAATGCCCTGCATGCCAGGCATAGTTCCCCCCTCAAAAACCTGTAGGAGACAGAATACAGGGGATAGGGCCTCGGCAGAGTCTACATACAACATTTTACTTATGCCCTGTACTCTTTTAGTGAGGAATTTCTATGGATGTTCCAGTTGTTAGATATGCCTGGTTAGGTACATACTAAAGGGGACATTGTATTCAATGATAGGTCTGATTAATGCAGAATACAGTGGAAGAATGACTTCCTTTGACCTAGATGCCATACCTTTGTTTATAAGTTGCACAACATAGAATGATTTCCTCACTACAGTAGACACGTGATGGTCAAAGGCTAGATTACTGTCTATGTGTGTCCATAACTACTGGGTCAACTCTAAGGGGTGTGTTGTCAATATGATAGTTACCAGGATGATTTCCTGACAGATACTATTATGCATTTCTTGTCATTTTGTTTTAGTCCATGGCTCTGACACCAGTCGTTTGTGTCAGCCCTTCCTGGAGAACATTTGCGTCAGTGTGAGATTCAATAACAGTTCTTAATTTGCAATCATTTGCAAATGTAGTAAGCCAGAAACCATTGACATTGGCCTTGACTTCAGAGAAATAAGTGCCAAAAAGGAGTATGCCAAGGACAGATCTCTGATCAACTCCACTTGTGATTGACGTCTTTGCAGAGGTGGACTCCCCAGTTCTAACTTCATGGTCCGGTCTCTGTAAGGCAGATATACAGGTTCGTACCTAACCTCTTGAGTTTGTCAACAATGCCCAAGTGGGGTATTGTGTCAAATGCCTTGGCAAGGTGAAGGTAGGCAGTGTGAACCATTTTGTCCTCATCCATCGCTTTGTTGACCTTCTCAAAAGAAGTCCACCAGGTTGATTAGGCATTTCCTGTCCTTGATGAACCAAATTGGGCTGGGTCCAGCATCTGCTGGTTTACTATATCACTACTGATCATTTCCATGATAATTCTTTCCATGGCTATATATATAAGACTAGTGACACTCATGGGTCTGTAGTTTTCTGGGTCTGTTGATGGGCCATCTTTGTACAGAGGGATGACTGTTGCTGTTCTCCATTCATGAGGTATGAAACATGTTTGGAGGCTACAGTTAAATAGCAATTCCAGAGGGCATGATAGGTCATGTTTCATGCTATTTAGATGGCATCCTGGGATATTGTCTGTGCTCATTGATGCAATGTTCTTGGCCTTAGACAGTTGTTATACCAGATGCATGTGTGCTACCTGTTCAGCTTATGCACACACTGCATACAAAGGTGTTTCACAAAATGAATGGCATGTATATCCTTTGTGACAGTGTGGATTGTGCCATAGATATATGCCATGCACGCAAGCCAACCAGTCTGTATTGACCATACATTCACATGCAGGTATAGCAGTTCCCCTCCTAAAACCTCCTACAGATGTTACAGTACCAGGACAGTGTGAATGGTTGCCTTCATACAGTGTGGATATATCATAATAGTTGTCAAGTGTGTATGTGCAGGCTCATCTGTTATCACTCCATGTCACATATGTTATGTTAGAGGCATGGGATTAGTGGTGGTATTATTCTTATATTGTCAATGATTGTGGTTGGTTCTAGTAATGTTTGCCATGATCCTTTACCTGTGGACACCTTGCTGGAGACTTCTACTGATAGTACACTCATATTCAGCTTTATCATTTTGTACAGCTTCCCAATATGCACCCTACCCCAATTGTATATCAGATCCCTGATAGATGTCCTCTGCATTATTCATGTAAGGATGCTTATCGCACACAGACATCCTCCCCATTGTTATGTCACCTTGTGTAACAGTCACAGGCAACACATTTTCACTCTATAGTCCGTACTGTACCATATAGATATGTGCTTGGTGTTGCTGCTTCACCCATCTTCCATTGACATGCCCTCCCCTGCTGTACATGCAGGAGTTTCACCTGTATTCCTTCTCTGTGTTCATTCCTACAATTCACCTGTGTGTCCCTGTTTAATACACACACACTTCCCCTGGGTGATCATTTTACATGGCAGTCCCATGTCCTGTTACAGATCATTTACACAGCTTCAGTACAGAATGCTAGGAACTGGATACCACAATACTCTGCACTGTAGGTATACTGTCCTGTACTGTGTTTGGACCATATACTTCATATTCATACCACTCAACTGTCCAGATATTCCCAAGATGACCAGATGTTTTCCTTAAAAAGTATGTGTCTTTCTGCCATATTACTGGGATGATCTCTGGACTGATGTGACTCAATATTACACACATTTGAGTGCATACCTCTCAACTGCCCTGATCTGTGCAGAGTGTCCAGTTTTTATTTCATATTTGTGATCTTTTCCACATAACAGTTTCCCTGGCAAATCATTAGCATGTTATTGTAGAGTGCAGTCAGAAACTGATGCCTGACATTTGAGTTTCAAACTTCATGCTCTTCAGAAAGGTCATACTTATTTACAATCTTTATATTCTATCAACTTCCTAAGTTTGTCAGTGCATTAATAAAAACGTGTCCCTATTTCTGGCCATTATCCCCACATTATTATGGCTTTGTCCACATTTGTCACTCTAAGAGGTTGTGAGTGTTACATTGTAGCACATTCCTATGTGACGTCTATGCCAAATATGTCCCTATTACTGGTTATTTGTCCTCTAAGTTGTCATCTTTGCAGATGTGTTGCACTAACAAAATTACAGCGATTTGTAAAACCCTGGTGATTATTGTGGCTTTGCGCACAAATCCACACATCGTAGGTGATCTTCTTACACAGAATTGCTTTCCACGTTTTCTGACAATGTTTAGCGATGTGTAAAGCCCTGGTGATCATTGTGGCATTCTGCACAAATCTAAGCACCATAGATGCTCTATGTGTTTGCTTGTAAGGTTTCCTGGCCAGCAACACTGTTGCAAGCTGCAAAACATAGCTTAGGTGTGCCACACCTCATTAATATGCATTGCATATTGCCATGCACTGTGCACTGTCATGCAAACAAGTAAACTCTGTGTAGGCTCTGCGCGAAACCTACATGGAGTTTATTGAATCATGCAGATTATGAATTTGTTGTTTTTTAGATTAATGTGTTAATTTATAGCTGGTAGTTGTAAGTGCATTTTGAAAAATCTTACAGAAAATTGCACTGCACAGTGATTTAGATTGACTTGAGTGTACAGGGGAAACCTACTGTTTGTTGGGTCCTGCTGCAATGATACTCAGAATGTTGTAGCAGGCATATCATTATTAATGTAAGTTGAACTGTAAGAATGGCAGTGATGATTTATTTATTCATTTATTCATGTATTTATTTTATTATTCATTGGCATTTGTCTTCTAGGAAAGTCCACTGGGCCTAAAGAAGCCCAGTTTCAGTGGAGACCAGGTGAAAAAAGCTCCAAGGAAACATAAAGAACTCACATAAAGTCATATAAAAGAAATTATCAAAATTGCAGGAAAATAGCTAAAACATTATTCTTAAAACGATTAGGCATATTTATTGTACATGAAATAATAAAATGGCATGTATGAGGCAAAAAATAGGTCAGTGTTATGCAGTTATGTGATCAAGGAATGACAGTAAATTCAGGTATTACATTTTATAAATAATAAACATTATGATGATAGAAGACCATAGAATATAGAAGCAGACAGAAAGTGGGAGAAGGGATAGAAGAGAGGAAGAAGTGGTTAGGGAGTTAGAGAATCAAGAGTAGTTGAAATTTTGTTAGGAGTTGTCATGGAGACAATAGTTGGGGCAGGAACTAGATAAAAACAGATTAGGCTAGGTTGGTAGAATTAAGTAATAACAGTGGAAGCAGATGAGCAGTTACATGTCGAATTGGAGAAGAGATGATTATGCAGTGCAGATTTGAAGTTAGAAGGGCTTTGTTGTATACAAATAAAATTTGGTAGGTTATTCCATATTCTAGCAATTTTCAAGGAATGTAAGAACTCTCCTGCAGGTAATTTAGGTTCATGAACTTGAAGAAGTTGGTGTTTAGACTGAACAGGCCTAGTGGGGTTGTAAAGAGTAAGTAGGGAGCTAAGGGCAGGGCAGTCTTGAGGTTTATGAATAAATTTATGTGTAGTTGTGAGCTGAAAGAGAAATAGGTAGTGGGGGAATTCAAGCCATTGTAATTTTTTAGGGCAATACAGTGATGAGTAGAGTAGTGACTGTTTGTAGCAACTTTAGCAATCTTGTTATAGCAAGTTTCTAATTTTATTTTCAATGAGGACTGCAGGTTGGTTAGTAAAGGTGTGCTGTAGGTTAGAGGGGGGTAGCAGGTAAGATAGAGCTAATACTTGTTTAGTTAGTAGGGAGAGGAATCAATTGTGCCTTTAGAGTAATCCAAGTTTTTTATGTGTCTTACTTATATTATTTTGGATGTGCAGATCAAATTTAAAGTTTTCATTAATTATTACCCCTAACAATTTAGTATGGGTTACTAGCTCAATTTTGGTAGAGTTAAGAGAAAACACATTGAGGTCAGCTTTATAGATAGACATGCTTCTCTTGGGAGTAAAGATCATAAGTTTATTTTTTTTGGCATTTAAAGAAAGGTGAATTTTGTGAAGCCAAGTTTCCACAGTGGAAAATGCTGCTTGGGTAGTTTGCTGTAAAATATTGGAGCACAGCAGACTATAGTGGAGTTGTCTGCATACTGGGCTAGGGAGCCATGTGGGATAGCCTGGTGGAGATTGTTGATAAAAATGTTAAACAGAAGAGGACCTAAAACTGATCCTTGGGGTACACCTGTAGGGTTGTGAAGCTGCGGGGAAATAGAATTTTGCCATTTAACAGGATGCTTTCTGTTGGAGAGATAGCTTTTGAACCAATTAAATGATTGAAATGATAGTCCTACACTGGAGAGCAGTGAAAGGAGGATAAAGTGAGAAATAGTGTTGAATGCTTTCAACAGGTCCAAGAAAAAGGGCTGAGACAATGTTCCCTGAATTTCAGGCTTTGTTGACCATGTCTAAGAAGGATATTAGTGTAGTGGATGTGCTGTGACCTGGGTGGAACCCATGCTGTGTTGGGGAGAGGATTTTGTTGGTTAGGAGGTAGTGTATGAGTTGCCTTTGCACACATTGTTTAAGGAATTTAGAGATGGGGAAAAGTATAGCAATGGGTTGGAAATTGGATATATCAGTTAATGGAGCTACTTTATGAAGTAGTAGGATGATTGCTTTTTTCTAAAGGCAAGGGATGTACGATTCTTGTATACATCTGTTAATAAGAACGCTAATTGGATAGGCTACTGAGTCAGCAGTAATTTTAAAAAAAATTGGCAGGAATTCCATCAGCTGAGTTTGAACATGGTTTTAAATTCAGGAGGGTTTTTTTGATGTAGGAGATAGGGATGGGTGAGAGATTAAATTCTGGCTGGGAAGATTGATGTGTGCAGATTGGTGGGAAGGTGATGAAGCTTGGAGAGAGAAGATAGAAAGTAGTTGGGATATCGGGGAGATTTTGTGGTACAGTGTATTGTGAGGGAGGGGGAGAGGTGGGTATAGGAATAGTTTTATTTGGGAGGGGTAAAGAAAAAGTAGCAGTAATGTTAGCAATATTATTAATAAAGTAAGAGTTAAGGATGCTGGCTATGTGTTCAGGAGGCATGTCAGGATGTGAAAAGGGATTGGGTTTGGTGCCGGGGTGCAGGAGATTATTGATGGAAGACCAGAATAATTTGGGGTTATTTTTTCTATTTGTTTGCTGGTTCCAGAAGTATTGCTGTTTGTCTTTAGAGATGAGTTTTTTTATTTTGGTTTCAGAGCCATTTATAATGGATGAGGTCAGAAGGCTCTTTAGATTTAAGCCAGAATTTCCATGCTGTGTCCCTATTAGTCATGATTTTTCTAGTGGCCTTTGTTAGCCGGGGGGGGGGGGCTTGGTTGTTTTTTTATTCTTTTGGTTCTTGTGGGAGCCAGACTATCTAGGATTTTTAGAAAGGAATTATTAAAGTAGAGTAGAGCGTCATCCAATGGAAGAATTTTAAGAGTATTCCAGTTAAAACTATTCAGTATGCTATTACATGTCTGGGGGTTAAATTTTGATTTTTTTTGGACAAGTTGGATATTGTGGGTTTTTGGGAAGGAGAAGGAACAGGTTCAGCTAGCATAGGCAGAGTGCTGTTCACTAATGGAGTTGGACATGGTGCCAGAAGGTGTGTACTTGGAGGGTCTGAGACAAGAATGCAGTCTAAGATGGAACCTTCATTGGTTTTATTGTTGTACCTAGTAATGTTAGTGATTAGTTGTGTGAAATGATACAGATTTGTGCTGGTGGGCAACTGTTTGGAAGAAGTGGAAGCCCAATCAATATTCATGTCACCCAGGATAATCATTTCATTTTTTTATAGTGTGGGTAATCCAAGAAAGGATATTTTCTAATACTGGTAAATTATTTCCGGGGGGGGGGGTATTAATTTTTTTAGAGCTGTTGATTTCCAGAAAGGAAATCAGTATCTTAGTATTTTAGAAATGAGGAATAGAGTCTGTAAAAGGTGAGATGGTAAGGGTACAGGGGTAGATGATGGCAACGCCTCCTCCTTTTTTATTATGTCTATCTGCCCTGATTACACTAAAGTTGTGTGAGAAACTCAGAATCCTGTATAGTGGGTTTTAATCAGTTTTCTGTTGCAGTTAGAATACTGGCTTTGTTTTGGGAGAGCCAGGCATGCAACTTGGAGATTTTATTACAGATACTTTGAAGATTTAGTGTAGTTATGTGAAGAGTTTTTTTGAATTTTAGGGGAGTTAGGTTTTGAAGAAAAGAAAGAGGTAGGATGCCCAGGGTTGGGGTGGATGTCACCAGAACAGATGAGTGAAGAAAGGGTATGGTAGAGATGGAGTTTGATATGTGAGAGCTTAGATATTATATAGAGAAAAAGGTGGTGTTGAGTGTTGGGCGTATAATATAAGGAGTAGTTGGTGGAGAGAATATGAAGTTTGGCACAGAGGAGAGGAGTTGAATAATATAAGTTAGGACTAATGTTGGAATATGAATAATGATTGGAACATGCATGTTTAGGTAGAATGTTTGTTTTGGGAGGTGATGGGTTGGGTTTAATTTTGTAGCTTGTGATAGAAGTAGGAGAAGGAGGAAGAGAAGGAATAGGACTATTGTTCTTTGAAGGAGGGGAGACATTATGACATATTGACGTAAGAGAAAAGAGTGAATATAGTTTGGTGAAATGAAGTAAAGTGGAGGAAGGTAACTGGATGAAAAGTGAGGGGGAGTGCTAGGAGAGTATAAATCTAATGAAAGGTGGGGTGTGGGAATGGGGGTAGGGTAGGTGAGCAGAGTGAGCCTGAGCATGGTGAGGGTGAACAGAGTGGGTAGAACCATGGTGTGGAGAGAAGCTGTTCTTCAAAAAACAATCAATTGGAGTACACTGCCAAGGTCAGCATGGAAGGTTGTGCCCAAGTTGAAGCACTTTGTAACATAAGTGTGTGTATGTAAAGGGGTAGGTCTAACCCAAATGCAGGCAACGTTTTAGATATATAAACCTAAATATAATTGCAGGAAACTGTAGCTTTCTACAAAGACAGAAGTAATAGGAGCCTAAGGAAGGAGCATGGGCTCTGGAATAAGAAGGGAGAGAGTTCACATAGGGACCAACTGCTATGAGCTACACTGAGGGGAGGGAGAGTCCCCATAGTGTGCGAGCGCAAAGCTAGGCTTAACAGAAAAGAAATAATACCGAGCAATTCAGACCTACACAATGTTGTCTTTTATGAAAACAATAGCAAAGACTTGCCGCCATAGAAAAACTTCAGGTAGAAGGGCACTTTGCTACTGGTTCACATTACAGAACTCACAAAAACAAATGCAGAGCTACTTATTAAAAATACAGTATAGGCTAGGACTACCAAAGACAATGCTAGTGGGCTACAACTGTTCCATGTAGGACTCTAGCATATCATCCGTGGCAAGGACCATGTGGCAGAACAAGTAGCTGCACAACTATACAAACTAATGCAGTCAATATAAAGGATAACAAAATAAATTTATAATGGCAAAAAGTTAACAACAGAAACAGAAAAGACAAAATGTAGTGTATTAAATTAAACCAATAGCAATTTGCAGACTTACCAATGCTACTATCACACTACAGGGACTATGCTAAAGCACAATGGGTCCAGTACATTTTAAAAATGGCTCCACAGTGCATGGGGTAAAAGTAAACTCTGTGAGGGTACTTGATTGGTCAGGAGCAAAAGTAACCTGAATCACCAATAATGTAACAGAGAAAACAGAGGATTTGGTCGACCACTGAGTGCAGTGTCATACTTGAAAAAGAAGGAAAATGTGAGTCTTGCATTTCTTTTCAATATTTCCATTTTCCTCCAGATGGTACAGCCTCTGAGTTAGTATATATAGATATTGGGAGGTGTGAGCACTTGTTTCCACTTTGAGGGGAATAGGAGGGAAAGATGAGTTGTATTTTTTTATCCTTTGTCAATATTTTAAATGTGCAGTGTTTTCAGTTTCAGAGGTTGTGATATTTATAGTTAGTATTTCATTCATTTGATCTGATTCACAGTTAGTGCAGGACACTAGAAATGGGGCATATTATTCAAATCTAAAGACAATCATTCATTCTTGGCTTGTTTCACTAGCACATGGAAAGAATTAGGTGTGAATTGATTATTGACCCATGTAGACTCTGTGCTGGTTTCTCCTGCGGATTCCAAAACTTTTGGAATACAGGCACAGAAAGGAGTTTACATGGACAGAATGTTAGGGGCTGCTGCTGCTTTAATTCATTTACATGTGCTAGGCTTCAAGCCCTGTTTAACTTTTCACAACCTACATGATGTGAAAGCTGTGGAGCACTACAGGGTAGACAGGGATACACTACAGGAACTCTGCAATCTCTGCTGTCCTCAACTCAGAGCCAACCGAGACTAACCCATCTGAGTGGAGACAAAAGTATGTGTAGCCCTTAGAATCTTAGCTACAGGTAACTCTCACAGACCAACAGAGGACATGCTGGGGGTGTCACAGGCATCAGCATCCAGGATCCTCCACCAATTCCTGAATGCTATGCTCCAACATGCCAGTGACCACATATATTTTCACTGTAGTTCTGAGGAGAGGGCCAGAAATATGCAAGTGTTCTACCATGTAACACATTACCCTGAAGTACTGGGTGCCATAGATTGCACACATGTAGAAATTAAGGCACCACCCAGGGAACAGGGTAGGATCTACATTAACATAAAGGTCTACCACTCTATCAACTGCCAAGTTGTGTGCAATGCAAAGGGAATAATCTTGAACGTGTGTGCTGGCAACCTTTGCAGTTACCATGACTCACATATCTGGCACACCTCCCATCTGTACCAGATGTTTGCTAGGAGGGATATCCCACAAGGGCTTTTACTGGTGGATGCAGGCTATGCACTGGAACCATGACTGATAACACCCATCAGAAATCCACACACACCCATGGAAGAACACCATAATGAGGCACACACTCAAACAAGAAATATAGCATATGTGTTTGGGCTGTTGGAGTCATGGTCCAGTGCCTAGATGCATCTGGCGGAGACCTGCAGTACTAACCATGGACATGTACAGAAATATTCACAGTATGTGCCATGTTATACAACATAATCCAGAGAAAGCAGCTTTAGCAGAATCAACAAGGGGAACAGAAACACATTCCACCATCAATGCCAAGGTCACCACAACCACAGGCAGATGAGGAGTCACAGGAGGAACAACCAGCTATGGATGTAGGCAGACACAGGCATGCTCAGTATGCCCTTGCAATGGCTAGGAGACAACGCATAGCACACTCACACACCACCTAGGAGCCTAAAACCTTCCTCCTATTCACATACATATACTAACATTGATGCCAGACAACTCACACAACCTTCACTTCCCCACATATTGGCTGTGTACTGCTTGCAACAGACAGAGTCAGCCCTGAACAAAAACTATGTCAACCACTGCATTTACAAGGTAAGTCCTGAACCTGGAGTGTCTTGTTTAATAATATGAGCATGGGGCATATCCTTGCATTTCATTACGTGGTCTGGTAAGCTAGTAAAAGGTAGGCGATCTGTACAGAACTTATCTTAACATGTGACAGACGAGACTTACTGGACTTATGTGTCCATTACTAAGTAGTAGGCCTCAGGTATCAAAGATTCATGCAGTCATACCTCTCAAAAGTACTGATGATCACTGCATGCCCTCAATTTAGCACCATATGTCTGTACTGGAAAATGATTAAAGAGAGAAGTTAGAAAGTAACGATATACATTGCAGTTTCTGACTTCACAACCGTCACAAGATCATTCACTATATATTTGGGAAATGTTGATGCTATCAACTGTCTAACTTTCCAATGCCAATATAAGTCAAAGGTACAATTACAAGTTCAACACCACAAATGCAGATATACTAAGCACTAAGTTAGCGATACACCCTGAGCATCAGACACAAACATTTTGTATCCCTGAATCTAAAAGATATAAAAAGGAGATATGGCACAGTTATCATCACTTGCACAGGGCATTGTGTGAGGGGGCAGGAAGCCTAGGCTGACACAAAAGGTCAGTGAGTGTGTGTGTGAGTAAGAAAGAGAAGAAGGCAGACATGGATAAACCAACAAATGGCCAGTGAGACCAAATGAGTAACTGTTTTATGTGTCTGTAGGGATCCTCCAGGTGAAATTGGTGTGTGAGTGTCTGCATAAACAAAGACAAGCTCTGTACTGCCTATACACCTTGGTATGTTGGACAGGTGTGAGCTGTGCATAGTAGAGGTAGCAGTTCATTGTTGTCATCCCTGACCAAGAGAACTGGCTGTGCCAGAAGTTACAGTGGCATGTCCACGTCCAAGGTCAGATGCAGTGCTGATACCTGAACATGACTGATGCCTGCTGGACAAGCTCCCTTCACGGAGATGCCCAAGACCACAACCCTATGGCCTACCACATCTGGGTGTGGACAGCACACTCACTGATGGAGCAGGGAAGTACTGCCACTACTGGAGCATGATCTGGCATGGCCACATTGACTGACAGCAGATGATGTGGCTTACCTACACCCACAAGGATACAGTTCCCCTCCGAGCAGACATTCCATCACAGACACTGCTTGTTCCATGACAGACATCTCTTGGTCCATCACAGACAACCCTTATTTCAACATGTAATTCATCTGATCTACTGAATCAGCAACATGGTGGAGGCAGTCCCACATGTCAGAATGTGCCACATCCACAACCCTGAGCATTTGTCTGGAGCACCTATGAGAACATACCTGTGCCTCCATGACAGCCCTAAATATGCATTAAGTGGCAAAGGAAGAGACACCTGCAACAGGCAGAGGAGGGACAACAGGCCCCCTCCGAGTACCCCTAGGAATCCTCCTGTGTGGCACCTCACCGATACTTTGGCTATGGCCAGAGTCAACAGGCACTGAAGCTGCAGTAGCCACACTTTCCTGATCAATGTCCTCACCCTCCTCCTGTCCAATATCTCTGGGCTCACTGGACTGGGTAGGTAGACCTACTGGCTGCGTCCAATGGAAATTCAGGGGATGGCCATATGTCAACCTTAATGTCAGATTCAACCTCTGGACCCCCCCCCCCCGACTGTGCCTCAGTTTAGCCACCTTCATCATCAGAGTCTGCTGATACACTGATATCAGGTAGCACAGGGCTCACACTCCCATCGTTATGGTCACCTGTGATAAAAAGCATGAAACATAGGAATAAATGAATACCTACACTACTATAGTGCAATATATGCTAACAAACTCACAGTGCTGCCACTATTACAGACAGTAAAGCAATACACAGAACAAGCCTGATATCAACATCACACATTACAGTATTTCTTTAAATTGCTCAGCAGTACTGACATAAAAATGTTTGCCTTGCCATCTGCAGATGAGATATTCCTCTATACAGTCCTGGAAGAAGTTATGCAAAAGGTAGGGGCAACATAATCACAATTAACAGTAACACAGATGGTAATGCATTTAGCCCTTTATATGTCCTTTAACTATAATTTGAACAAGAACATGGCTGATGGCTCTAACCTAAGCTTCCAACCCTTGCAATCATCAATCCCTCCCCCCCAAAAAAAGACATGTGACACAGAATTAACTTATTGATTTCAATTGTTTTACTATACAACAGTATTCAACTGTGCAGATAGCAAAGCCTACCTGGATACTCCTCCTGGAAAACTGTTGTTCTGAAATCCAGGACATGCTGTACTGCACTCTCCTGGGAGCTGTCTGGATCTCTGATACTGGCCAGGAACTCTTTTTGGGGGGTTAGTGGTGGTTCCCTAGTAGGCCCTTCCCCAGTAACCATCTAGTCATGGCCCACTGCAGCTGCTCTGCTCTGTGCAGATATGATCATGTCAGTGGCACTGTGGCGCACCTGCTCATATGTCTGGCCACCCACAGCATTGACATCATTTACTATCTGCTGCAGTATTCGCATCCTTTGTGCTTTATCTCCCCTTCCCATTTCCAGCAGAAAAGCACCATGTTGTCTAAAGTCATCTACAATCACTTGGTTCTCAGTATAAGGGTCATGCTGCTCAGTGCTAGGAGTCTAAATCTCAAAATCCACTTGCTCAAAGCACTCCTTAAAATGGAGAACATCGACATTTGTCCTGTAACAGAGACCTGGTTCAAAGCAGCAGAAACCACCCTGCAATACCAGGCTATAACTCATTCCACACCTTTCGGCCCCAGAACTTGGACCAAAGCTCCAAAGGTGGTGGTGTTTCTATATTCATAAAGGATGTGCACACCTCCAGACTGGTAGCCCAATATAACGCATCAGAGATACTTCGGGTGCAGCTAACATTGGGTGAAACAGTGATTCAGGTCATAGCCTGCTATAGGTCTCCAACCATGTCACGTTCCTAATCACCCTGGAGAATATTAGGGTCTAACCTAACATTCTCATATTGGGTGACTTCAACTACCCCTCCATTAACTGGGAAAACTACTCATGTACCAATACAGTTGCCCAAAATTTCCTGGAATTCATTAATTCCAAAGCCCTGGACCAGCTCGTTCTTACCCCCATTAGAGGTAGCAACATCCTTGACCTGGTCATTGCTAACATGGGCGGCTGTTGCTCTACACCAATAGTCAACTGCTCCCTGGTTAGATCCAACCACAAACTAATCACCTTTGAAATCCACATCACTCCACCCCCCCCCCCCACACACACACAAAGGTAACCACCATGAAAAACTTCTCCAAAGCTAATTTTGGGCTCCTAAAAACAGAGGTGGTTAACTTCACGGCACTCATGCAAATGGAGAATACTTGCATGAACACTGAATCATACACCAATGCACTGTATGAATACATACACAAATGCATGGATCTCACCATACCCAATAGAACCAAGATGCTCCAAAAGGAAGCCAATCTGGTGGTCCCCTGCCAAAAACAAACTCTACAATGGAAGGAACTGATGCGGATAAGGTGAAGTCCTAAGACTGAGGTATCAGCCTCAACAAAAAGTTGAGATTCCCTCATCAAATCCTCTAAAGCTAGCTATGAAAACAGAATTGCAGCAGCTAGTAAAGACAACCACAAGGCCTTCTATAGTTATGTAAAGAATCTCCACGGCAATACCCAGATTTGGTCTGAGATACTGCACAATGGTACCTCCTATATGGAGACAACAGATATTGCCAATATACTGGCCTGCAGATTCAGTGCCAATTTTACCCCCCCCCCATGGTCCAATCACAATACCAGTAGATTGCCAGGCACCCAGTATTACTGCTTCACAGGTTAAAGCAGCACTGTCCAAGGCCAATAATACAGCTTCTATGGGACCTGATAATATCCCTGGCTGTGTGCTACATGAACTACAGAATGAACTGGCACCACACCTGTGTGCCCTGGTTAATCACAGCCTCGCCTCTGGCTTTGTCCCTACCGAATGATGCACTGCTACATTCATCCATCTCCACAAAGGAGGAGCGACTGCAGACCCTGGAAACTATCGCCCCATTAGCCTGACAAGTCTGATATGCAAAGCTATGGAATGCATCATCATGGACCTAATAAACCAGGATATAGAGAATCTTCAAATTCTGGATCCCACACAGTTTGATTTTGTAAAGGGTAGATCATGCCTGCTCCACCTGGTCGACTTTTTTGAGTCAGTCACCAGAGCTGTGGATAAAGGCAAGGTGGTTCATACAGCTTACCTTGATCTGGCCAAAGCCTTTGATACCATTCCCCACTCAGGAATCATAGAAAAACTCACTAAGCTAGGCATCAACCGCTATATCACTAGGTGGGTTGCAAACTGGCTCACAGATAGAACCCACAGTGTGAAAGTAGCTGATTCCAAGTCAGACTGCCGACCAGTCATGAGTGGAGTCCCACAGGGTTCGGTCCTAGGTCTTCTCCTGTTTGGTATCTACTTCTCTGAAGCCCAGGACAACACAAATGGACCTGGCTGACAAAGTTCTCAGACAATTGCAAGTTGGGAGCTATTATTAACTCCCCAAGTGATGTTGATATCCAGCAGAAAGGCCTCACTGAGATCAACGACTGGTGTCAGAACCATGGCCTTAAGCTCAATGCCAAAAAAATGTGTCGTAATCCCCTTTGGGAAAAACTCGGTTCCCATGAATTACCACATTGATGGTAGTCCACTGAACACAGAAGGTGTTATAAGAGATCTGGCAACACAGGTTGACAGCAACCTCTCTCTTGACCACCATATTGCCACTGTGGTCAGAAAGTCCTTCTATGTGGCACATCTCATTACTAAGGGTTTTGCATCCAAGAAAAAAGAGGTCATTGTCTCCCTCTACTCTTCCCTCATTAGGCCAGTCATCGAGTACAATGCCCCATTTGGCATGTACCTCACTAGACACCTGCAACAACTGGAGAGGCCGCAAAAGTACCTCACAAAGATCTAAAGAAATCCCAATCCCTCCACACCACACGCTCCAGAAACCTCAACCTCATTACCACAATCAACAGAACATGCTATTGGGACAGGTTCATAACTCAGAGACTACCCATGCTATGGAATAGACTTCCCATACATGTCAAACAGAGCACCTCACTGGCCTTCTTCAAGAGAAATCTTGATGAGTGGATGGGAAATAGAAAATTCACCCTGGGGATCACTCCAGTGGTTCTACTGAACAGAAGCACTGGGAACTAATGTCAGGTGGCATGATGCCAGGGCAATCCTATGGGCTAGGCTTGTAAAGGCTCCAGGGCTATTAGCCTGTTACACACCTATGAACCACTTTCCTATCTACCTCATTTTAACACCTTTAATCTGGTCAAAATAGAATCACACACAACATACATAAGTAGCAGAAAAAGCAATGGATAAATTCACTTTTTGGGATCCATGTCTGTGAGGAGATGCGCAGTGCACACCGATGAGCAGCAATGGTGAGCTGAGGCAAAATGCAGCAACACATCTCATATAAACAATTCCTGTCATTGCATTATCACTCTGTAATGAAATGTATTTTAAAGTATTAGATACACCTGTATTTGAACCCAGTACCATCTGAGCCAAAAAAGGAATGTATCAGTTCATTAACAAATGCTGCCACAGAGCCAGTTAAGCAGTGGGTGTATTCCATAGACTCAATACTAACTGTCAGGCTTTAGCAGTCCAGCATGCATTTGCACACTGCTTACCTATGCGCAAACATGTCTATCTAGCATGCAAATTCATTTTGCTGACAGTCGTGCAATCCCACTCCTTGTCCCACTATGGAAATGTTTATATCAAGCTGTATTACTGCTGTTTACTGCCCATTTCCTGTGTATGACATGAAATTACATGTGGAAATATTACAAACTGAAGGATCTATCTAACAATATGTCACACATTTGTAATATATCCATCTGTTGCCACCCCACCAAGCACTGCAACCCTGGTGTCTCAGTACTTTTTCCACACATATTTCAACCACAGTACAAGATGCAATATCAAATGTTGTGTGCTGTGCAATGCACATCAATCTGGTAACATGCAGAACTACAACTATTGCCCCATATGCCTAAAAACACTTATCTGCAAGGCTAGGGAAGGAATCAGCATGGGCAATATCCACAGGGACATAGGTGGCCTTCAACACACTTGACCCTACACATTTTGTTTTTGTCAAGGGTAAATCTTGCTTACTGAACCTTGTGGACTTCGTGGATACTGACCCCACAGACCTGGATGAGGGATAACAGGACATACCACCTATGTTGACTTATCCAAGGACTTTGACACTATCCTCTATTCATGTGTCATAGTGAAGATCTCTTATGTGGGAATTAAGCCATACAGTAGTAGAGGGATAGGCAACTGGCTTACTGACATAACACACACTCTCAAAGTTGGGGACTGCACCCCCTAGTAGCCATTTACCATTAAAATACAACAAGGATCTGTGCTGGACCCTCAACTATTTGCAAACTACTTCCATGAAGTGCAGGCAATGGTAGATGTCCTGTGGTTTACCCAAATTTGCAAATGACTGGTAACTGGATGCACTAATATAGAGTCCCCCAGTGATGATAACATATTACAGAAGGAGCTGCCACACACAAATTATTGGTGCCAAATTAATGGACTGATCCTTCAAGCATACAATGGCTCATTGTCCCCTTTGACAATGAAAGATCCCTGCTAATTATGATATACATAGCATGCCTCTAAGCACAGACACAGTGTTGTGAGACTTGGAACACATGTTGATAGCAATTTATACTTTCATCACTGTCTGCCCATAGTGGTGACACACACATTCTGCATTGTGCACATCATACATATTGACATTAGATCCAAGACCATAGCAGTCATACCTCTGCTGTACTCTACCCTTATCAGACCACTAATTGAGTACAATGCTCCCTTCTGTCTGTACCTCACCAGACACCATCAGAAATTGGAGAAAACACAGGGTTATGTCTGGGAAACTTCAGATTCTCCAGACATGACATACATGGAAAGACTGAAAGTCCTGTCAGTGTACTCAGTATCCTGCAGGCTGCTGAGAGGTGACCTACTCCTAGCCTACAGAGCAGTCTCAGACTCTACCCTACTGGAAATGCTGCACATCTGCAAATCAAATGGGACAAGAATAATTTGGCCCAGGGTTCTCAACCTAGCCTGTGACATAAAGAGGACATGCTAGGGAGAGATATATATCCCCTAAAGGCTCACAGTCCTCTGTAATAGGCTCCCACTGTATATGAATCAGTACTTCTCAATGACCCTGTTCAAGCATAACCTTGACTACTAATTGGGTGATTGTAAAGTCACCTCTGGGGTGGTAGCTATGTCCCTCATGGACAGGGCCAGTTGGTGTTGCTCACACAATTGCTCTGCTAACAATGACTATCCAACTATGCTTGATAAGGGCACTTGTGTTTTTCACAGCTAGGCTTCTAAACACCACAGGGCCATTAAGCTAGTAGCCTCCTATGTATATATTAAGCTATGGGCCTATGCATGTCTCCCAACATTTTGTCTCCCACATGGCCAGCTGATGTCATCTACTATAATTTCACTTGCAGTCTTGTAAAAGTCAGACTTATGCTACGGCACTGGCATAACGTACTGTGTTTTGTAGTCTGTGTACTTAGAAAGGTAGGGGCTCTGTTCTCACTACAGTCAACAGGGAAGATATGTGTGTCTGTGTCTAGCCAGAATAGCAGAATTGTGTATCCTACAGTTACCTCTCCAGTCCCATGGATTGACAGTGTTTTGATGCTTGCACATGCCTACACATCCATTTCATGCAGGCCTCCCAATTCTTCTTTCCAACATGCACTGCTGATGTCATTCAATATAAGTTGACCTGTAGCAATGTAAAAGTCAGACTTGTGCTGTGGTGCTTGCATAAAATACTGAGCTCTATAGTCTGTGTACTTATTTAGGTAGGGGTTCTGTTCTCACTGCAGTCAACTGTGTGTGTGTGTGTGTGTGTGTGTGTGTGTGTGTGTGTGTGTGTGTGTGTGTGTGTGTGTGTTGAGCTAGAAGAATAGAAGTGTGTATCCTTCAGTTACCACTCCAATCCTATGAATTAACAGCATTTTGATACTTGCACATGCCTACAGAGCCATTCCACGCAGGCTTCCCAACTTCTTCTCTACAACATGCACTGCTGATGTCATCCACTATAAGTTGACCTGCAGCCATATAAAAGACAGACTTGTGCTGTGGCACTTGTGTAAAATACTGTGTTCTGTAGTTTGTGTACCTTAAACAAGTAGAGGTTCTATTCTCACTGTAGTCAACTGGGTGTGAGTTGTTGCTTGACATTACAGAGAGTATTTTACACCAGCGTATGGGAAACTGTTACAGTCTCCTAAACAGACACTGCTGATATCATCATTTATAACGTGTTGTCTGAGACACTGCCAGTCAGACTTGTGCAATGGCACTTGTGTAAAACACTGTCTTCTGTAGTCTGTGTACTTAGATAGGGGTTCTATTTTCACTGCAGTCAACTGTGTGTGTGTGTGTGTGTGTGTGTGTGTGTGTGTGTGTGTGTGTGTGTGTGTGTGTGTGTGTGTGTGTGTGTGCTTGTGTACTTGCTTGACAATAAGGAGAGCCTTTTACAACAGCATGTGGGAAATTGCTTTTATCATCTTCCTCTCAACACACTCTGCTGATTTGCAGATGTGCAGTATACACATCAGGACAGTGTCAGAGATGTCCTGTAGTCCAGGCACAAGTCACTTCATCCTTTCCAATACATAAAGTGGAATTTCCTGGTGAATACACCACTGACAATACTCTCCCCATGCTAAAATCAGTGGTGCAAGAATTGGTCAACTGGGTGTGAGTTGTTGCTTGACATTACAGAGAGCATTTTACATCAGCATATGGGACGTTGTTACAGTCTCCTCAACAGACACTGCTGATGTCATCAGCTATAAAGTGTTGTCTGAGACACTGAAAGTCAGACTTGTGCAATGGCACTTGTGTAAAACACTGTCTTCTGTAGTCTATGTACTTAGGTAGGGGTTCTATTTTCACTGCAGTGAACTGTGTCATCATCTCAAATTATCTCAACTCCATATAACCCACTTCCTTCTCAATAAACCAACTTCTTGTCCCTCTCTCTCCAGCCTAGTCACTTACTATACCTCTTCCCACTCCTTACATAGTACTAACAGATTCCTTCTCCAAACTTTAGTTCCAAAATGAACATTGATTAAAACACAAGTGGAAGGCCCAAGGAAACAAACTGCTGCAGGTAAAATACAGAAGAACTTTAACCTAGAAACTTTTTGAAATATAAACTTGTTTAAAACTATGAGAGAGTCACAAAAATGTACAAACTTCATCAGATAAACATTACTGGAAGTACACAAACAATTTGTAACTTTTGTGTTCAATTACAAGACCACCAAGCCCCCAGGAAATGAAGCATCATCTTAAAGGAGCCACCACAAAGAAATTCACAGTGTGTAGCACAGAGTAAATTCAATGGACAAAATTTGCAAATAAAGAAGAAAATATATATTATATATGTGTGTGTGTGTCTGTGTGTGTGTGTGTGTGTGTGTGTGTGTGTGTGTGTGTGTGTGTGTGTGTGTGTGTGTGTGTGTGTGTGTGTGTGTACTTTCTTGACAATAAGGAGAGCCTTTTACAACAGCATGTGGGAAATTGCTTTTATCATCTTCCTCTCAACACACTCTGATGATTTGCAGATGTGCAGTATACACATCAGGACAGTGTTAGAAATGTCCTGTAGTCCAGGCACAAGTCACCTCATCCTTTCCAATACATATTTCAGGAACAGGGCTTTCAGTATATTGATGTATGTCATGGCATGGCATGGTTTGTAAGACCTGTATTTTCTTGGTGTGAAACCCCAGTGGTATGTCCAGCTGCTGCAGGTGTCTGGTGAGGTACATGCAAAAGGAAGCATTATACTGTATTAGTGTTCAGATGAGTCTGAGTACAGTGATGTTATATCCTCCTCAGATCTGGATACAATGGCCTGACTTCTGAGGTGCATGATGTAGCCTTTCCATACCACTCTGAACACTTGGTCAAAGTTCAGATTGCTATCTACATGCATTACCAATTCTTGCACCACTGATTTTAGCATGGGGAGAGTATTGTCAGTGGTGTATTCACCAGGAAATTCCACTTTGCATAAGTCACAAATCCTGACACATTCTGTATTTATTAGTAGACCGTGTGGCTTTGGCACCAATCATTGTGTGTGGTAGCCCCTCTTGTAGTATAGTCACATCATTGGTGGACTCAATGATTGCAACCAATATGCATAAATCAGTAAACTTGGTAAGCTACAGGTTGTATTTTATAGCCTGGACTGTTTAGAAATAGATTCCAAACAGTATAAGGTACAGCACATATCCTTGGGGTACACCAATGGTGACAGCTGCAATGGTAGAGGTTGATTCACCAACTTTCCCAGTAAGTGGTCTGTTGGTGAGGACATTGGTTAACCATCTAGTGATGTTAAGTGTTAATCCCCAGCTGATAGAGTTTGCCAGTGATACCTGAGTAGGGGGACTGTGTCCAAACCCTAGGACAGATCATGATAGGCAGTATACACTGTGCTACCTTCATGCAGGCCTATCACACAGAAATAATGGGCTGTGACAACGTCACAGGTTGCCTATAGCATGACTCAGAACATATGCCTACCTGACACGGTGTGATACACACTTGAGCACATCCTTCAAACAGACTATGTTCCTGTAGAAGGGTGTACATTAACATGCAGCCATCTGAGTCAGCTGGAAACAGCACCTAATGCAAGCATGTATAAACACATCCTGATTCCCCTGATCTGTGAGGTAGACCAATTTATCATCATGGAACTTCTCTAAATGGACACTAGCAATATCCCAGCTCTGTGCAACAGACGTGTGAGTTTTTGATGCTACATCTATGTCTGTTACATCTGTCAGATGTTCTCAAAGACCATCATCCTGTGAAACTTGAAAAGGCAAGGCAGTCGACAGGAGTCCACACTGAGGTATTCACTCCACAAGGACAGATGTGGCCATCAACACCTATATCACCAAGTGGGTAGAACAGTGGATTACATGCATGGCATCTTAATATGTAGAAACGGGACAATCATTGACTCCAACTATGATATTGATATAATACAGACAGTATACACACACATCAAAGATTGTTGCCATAGCCATGAAAACACGAGATGAAAAAAACATATGTGGGGATTTGTTTCAATATGCAAACAAATGCACAAACCAAGGATCATGTAGACGTCACACCCTATCAGCAGACCAGTTGTTGTGTGGCCTGTGTCCTGGGATATATGGTATGTGGAATGACCAGCAGCATGTGTCCATGGTGGTGAGTACCTCCTTATACATAACACAACTACCGAGTATCTGCAGGACATCCACATGACAGGCCATAATACCTTCATAGTTCACAGCCTTCACCACACCAGTAACTGAGTACAATGCACCCTTCCTCATGTCCATCTTCCATACACATCATCCTGCATATATTAGTGTCAGGAGAGTGTGCTTGATTACACTCATAGATTGCTGAGATGTCCTATTAGTTGTACAAGTATGGTGGTGCTGAACCATCTATGCTCATTCAGAAACGCATATATTGTGTCAGAGACATGGGCATTACTGGTGGTATTATTCTGATATTGTCCATGATTGTGCATGATGATTTTAGTGCTGGCCATGAGCCTGTATCTGTATCTGTGTCCTGCTTGTTGGAAGCGTCTGCTGACAATACAGGCATACTCAGTAAATCAGTTTGCACAGTTTCATAAAATACACCCAACCCCAATTCTATTTAACATCCATGATACATGTCCTCTCCATTGTTCATGTCTGGATGCTTACATAACACAGACATCCTCCACTGTTAGGTCACCTTGTGTGACAGCCACATCATATACATTTGTCAGTGTGCAGTCCATACTTTGCCATGTGGAGATGTAATTAGTGCTCCTGTTGCAACTGTCTTCCTTTTACATTTCCTCCTGTGTGGTACATTACAATGTTTCACCTGTCCTCCTTCCTGGTATTCATCCCTAAACTTCATCTGTGTGTCCCTATTCAATAAACACACTTCCCTGTTGCTTATAAATGGCAGTCCATGTGCCCTTACAGATCATTGACACAACTTGTACAGACTGCCTGGAATAGGATTCCACAATACCCAGTACTATGTACACTGTCCTGTCCTGTGCCTGCAACACATACACTAATATATGAAAAACCCTGGTGGTCTATGTGGCATTCCATACAAGCCTACTAACCCAGTATGCTGGAGTGTACATTTACACTGTCCTGTCCCTGCAACATAATACATTAATATATGAAAAGCCTTGGTGGTCCATTTGGTATTCCGTGCAATCCCACTAACTCAGTTTTCTATGAAACCCTGCTTGCTTATGTTTGAAAATGAACCGCTGCATGAATATTCATTAAGCGATGCTGCTCATTGCGCAAATATGTAAACCCCATGTAGGCTTTGTGGAAAGCCTACACAGAGGTTATTGAATCCCAGAGCTTATTTATTTTGCTTTTGTTTACAAGGTTTGTCCAGTTGGGTTTAGTCAAAATCCTTTTTTCAACAGAGACCTGTGGAGAAAATCTCCAACATATTAACAAACATATTTAAACATACAGTCACTAATATACTTGAACATTCATTAAATAATACACAGTAACAATTGTACATATATTTGCTGATTAGATTACATTTATATGAAAGCAGAGGCTGTTATTACAGTATAAAATATACTTATGCATTAGAATGTTGAGGACTGAGCATTTGGAGAGATGTATTAATGAGTTTGCTAAACAGATAATAGATCATTCGATTTGTGCTTAGAAACTCAAATAAACTAAGGTGAGGGAAGAACTTGCTACGGACAGAAATGTTGATATTGTAGTTCAGAGGTGGGATGTAAAGGAGGTTCAGAGACAATTAAATATATGGCTTCCCTTCCTTACTTAGACTAATTACGCAAACTAGTCTTAACTTGAGGTCACTATATCTTATCACTAAGTATACCTAGTTCTATACTTCTCAGCTCACTACTGCCTACCACCCCTTCCTTTACTCTCAATCCTATCTCATTCATTCCATCAGGATATCATCTCTCAACTACTACACTTTTTTCCTTCAAAATATGCCACTCCCAATCATTTTTGTCCTACTTAAACATCCTCTGCTCCTCCTACTCACTATTACATCTCCTCCCAACCTCTTGAGCTCTATCCATAATGTCCACACCAACCCCCACATACACATCTTCTCTTACCCCCTGCAACACATAGCCATCACTGCAGTTATCCTTCCAATGCATATACCACTCCCTAAAATAAAAATCCCTCCCCCCAACCCAATTACACCTAAGAATAAGACTAAATTCCTCAACATATGCCCTCTGAAAGTAAAACCGTACTACTTCCCAAATACCTTACTCCTAGCAGGTGACATAAACCCTAATCCTGGTCCAACTACAAATCCCTCCATTTCACTAAAAACCTCTCCCAACCCTAGCCAATCATCCTTATCAAATAAACAAGTCTCTTTCTACTCTATCAATACTCAAAGTATCCTTAACAAACTAAACCACTTTCATGCATGGGTATCTTATCATACCCCAAGTGCTATCTCTGTCACTGAAACCTGGCTTAAACCCTAATATCAAGATATAGACATTCTACCCCCTGGGTACAACATACTTCGCCAAGACCATCTAAAGAAAAAAGGTGGTGGTATTGCTATAGTCTATTCAAATAACCTCACCCTCTCCCATCCTAAGCAAGCAGTTCCCTCTTTTGCACCTGCAGAAATATTGTTAGCAAATCTTAAACTCAATAACTATACTACCATTACAGTAGCAGCCATTTATATTCCACCAGGGGACAACATTCCCATGCTGGAAAATATACTCATATCTCTCCCAGAACATCCCTAATGAAACCATCCTTCTAGGAGATGTTAACATTAATTGGCTGAACCTCAACAACTCACAGTCACTACATCATATTAATCTCTATAAATTTACACAACTAATCTCCCAGCCAACCCACGCTAATAACTCACATTCTCCTAGCTCCCTGATAGACTGGATACTAGTCAGTAATCCCTGCAAATACCATAATCCAGAAACACTACCAGATTCCCTGAGTGATCACTCACCTATAAAGGTACTCAGATATAGCACCCATCTCCTAAAGCCACACCGGATTATCACATGCCACAAACTCTCCAACTTTAGCCCAGATACTTTTTGTACCCTCCTCTCTAAAGTGGACTGGAACTGCTTAACACAGCTTCCACTAGACAAAGCAGTAGAAACCTTCAATTCAACTTTCCTTAGCATTCTAAATTCTCTAGCTCCACCCAGAAACGTTTGTGTAAAAACAAATATTTCTCCCTGGTTATCTAAAATCACCCGTACCCTCATGAAAACTAGGGACAGAGCTTGGAAAATATGGGTACAAACCAAATGCCTAGCTAACTTACAAAAGTACAAAGAACTAAGAAACCAAACTAAAAAAACTCATCAACAAAGACAAAAAAGGTTTCTATTATAATCCCCCAACTACATTTACGTCTAATGCCAAAAAATTCTGGAATGTATTAAACCACATAATACACCCTGGCACTCCTACATCACCTAATCCCTGCCCTGACAAGTCACCAGAAGAGACTGCCAATATCATCAATACATACGTTATAGAAACAATTTCCAAACTATTTAACCCCAGCCACTCTGACAATAACACTCCCAACCCCCCTGAAACACATTCAACTCTCAACTCATTACACCCCTTGTCACTCAAACCTGTCTCCACTTACTATATCAAAACTCTACTCTCTCAACTCACACCATGCTCTGTATCTGCAGATAACATCCCTTCATATTTTCTCGATACTGCTGCATACTCCCTTGCTATCCCTGTATCTATCCTAATAAATCGCTCAGTTTCTGAATCAACAGTTCCATCTATCTGGAAACAATTTTACACTCTTCCTATTCATAAAGGAGGTAACGCCATAGAAATTGCTAACTTCAGACCAATTGCTGTCCTCTGCCCTCTCTCTAAAGTCCTAGAAAAATGTGTACACAAGCAAGTTATGCAATACCTCTTACAGGAAAACTTGCTCACTCCCACACAGCATGGCTTTCACCCCAAGCATAGTACCACCACACTCTACTATCCTTTCTAAATACCATTATCCAAGCCAAAGATAATCATAAACTCATATCTTGCCTATTTCTTGACCTCTGAAAAGCTTTTGACATTGTCTCTCACTCTCTGCTACTTAACAAACTCATTAACCTTAACTTCTTCCCAGATACAGTTGCATGGTTTTCTAGCTATCTCTCTGACAGACTGCAGTCAGTGAGCTGGGACAGTGTGCTATCTATCCCTCTTCCTTTTAGTACAGGTGTCCCTCGAGGATCCATTCTTGGACCACTACTCTTGAATATTTTCACCAATACACTTTATTCCTGTTGTCCTCAGTCAAATATAGTCCAATACGCAGATGACTCAACAGTCATCACTATTGCAAATTCACCTTCTGAACGCCATTCAACTACCCAGGCTTCCTTTAACTCAGAAGAAGCATGGCTCACAAATAACCAGCTCATTCTTAACTCTACAAAAACAAAATTGCTACTTTTTCTCCCTAAAACTAGTAACCACATCAAAACATCCTTTTCCATAATGTCCCTAAACAATACTCCCATAAAAGTTTAATCAAGCACAAAACTACTTGGCTTTACTATTGACAATCAACTAAAATTTGATTTACACATTTACAACTGTATCAAAAAAAAAAAAACATCAGAAGCTAGGACTCCTGTACAGGAACAACAAATTCCTCACAACAGAAGCTAGAATTACTCTTACTCATGCGTACTTTCGGGTCTATATTATATGTTCGAAGTTTGAAAACTTTGAACGTTAAATAATCAAATTTGAATGTTCGAAATTTCAGACATTGAACATATAATAAAAAAAACAAAAAAACAAAGAACAAAAGGAACTTACTTGACTAGTAGTGTAGGTAGGGGGGCAAGCCCCCCTGCACCCTCACACCCCCCACTCTTTAAATATACCAACTCCAAGACCGAACTATAGTGCGGTAAAGGGAAGATTTCCCTTACTGCACAGTAGTGCGGTCTCGGAGTTGGTATATTTAAAGAGCAGGGAGTGTGGGGTGCAGAGGGAGCTTGCCCCCCTGCCTACAGCCATTAGTTTTGTTTTTTTTTTTTTTTTACATATGTTCGAAGTTTTATAACTTCAAACATTTAAATTCAATATTTTAATGTTCAAAGTTATAAAACTTCAAACATATGATATAGACCCTTACCTTCTACCATGTTTAACTTGCTGTTGCCAAATACTCACTAATCTAAATACATCCCTGCTTACCAAACTTGAATCAACCTATCACAAGACAGCAGGATTTGCTGCTCAACAAACATATAAATCTTACCACTGTCTCTCCCTAAAATACCTAAACTGGCTAGAACTACCTCACCTGCTTCTTCAGTCTCAGCTGCAAATCATTCACTCCATTCTATATCAGCCATCCTTCTGCCCTACTCTATCACCTCTCATCTCTAACTATTGCCCTACCAGGCATCTCCAAAGCACAACCCAAGATCTGTTAACAGTCCATAAACCCAATTTCAAGGCAGGCTGTAATCTATATAGCTATTATCCCTCTATTGCATGGAACAAACCCCCACTAGAAATAAGGAACCTTACTCACTCCAAACAATTTAAATTAGCTACCAAAGACTACTTTAAAAAACAATGGACCTGCCACTGTTCACAACCACCTTGACCACAACCAACTCACTCTGAAACGTATAACAATTACTCACCACCTAACATAATTACTTACTCCCTTTACTTCCTAAGAAATTCTCCTAAAGTATTGTCTATACTCTGTTTAGTATTGTTAGATAGCCTATCCTACTGAAACTAAAACAATTAACTTCCTATGTGTTACACTTTTTATCTTTTTTGATTTGCATTGTTTAATCTTGGCAACTACTTTACCAGAATGGTAACCTTTTGTATATTGCTATGAGTGTAATAACTTATTAAATTGCTTTTTATATTAGAGCTTTTCTCCCCAGGCCTCTGCTGAAAAAGGATTTTAGCTCAGTCGGACACTCCTGGTCAACAAATGTAAAATAAAATAAAATAAATAATAAGTTTTATATTAGAAGTACAGAGGAGGGGGTTGAGCAGTGTCACAAAATAAAGAATATAGTTGGGATATGCTACTAAAACTATTCAGGTATAGGTGGAGACTGGTTGTGGGATATAGATTGCTGAAAGAGGAGAATGTTTTGATGATATGGCAAGCTAGAGATAGAGCACAAGAGCAGATCCATTGATTTGATAGATGACATTTTACTCAAGTTTGCATTCTGAATGGATTCCAGTGGTCGAGGGATGTAGTTCCAAAGTTTAGCTACACTATTTGAATATCGAGAGTCACCTGCATATATTTCCTTACATTGGTTTGATAGCTATATGGGTAACAGTAATCAAGCTGGAAGATGGTCTCTTTATACTTTGGATCCCCTCTCTGTCCCAGCTGGGGTTACCAAAAGGCCTATTTTTGGCCCACTCTGTGTCAGTGCTTTTGTGAGTTGCATGGCAGAGAATCATGCTCCTGCCAGTCATATTCAATATAATGATGAACCTACTCTTTTTCTTCTGTAGTCTCTCAAACAAAACATCAAACTCCAGATTAGGTTTTGCAGTATAGAAAGTTGGCTGCCTGATTCTGATTTCCTCTTGAATACATAAAAAGACAATGCTTTTCTCTTTCTATTATTTAATGATGCTCTTCCTATTATTGTAATGATGGTAGAAGCCCTCAACCCAAACTTCACTGAAAAAATATTACTTTTCTGAAAACTGGAGCACATATTGAACTTTTAAATGTAATCCTTGACCAGCATCTAAAGTCTGATGCTCACATAAACATTGCTGATTATCACATCAGCCAGAAACTAATATTTAATTATAGAAACAAAAGTATAACTAACACTGTGACTTTAACTGGCAAAATCTTTCTCCATTTCTGTGTTGGCTTAGTTCTTAGAATATTTTCTGGTACTTTATGAATATAATATTCTGTATGTTTGCTATTATTCTCAAGGATCTGCATTCAAAATCCCACTGTCTTTCTCTTTCTTGAACTTCCCACAGCTTCACCACCATCCCTTTTCACTTTGAAGTATAACGTTCTGCTTATGTTGTGTATATTAGCCTTAACTGTGTAGCTCTAAAATATCCCTTCAAATCAGATTATCCTAAACCACATTGTCCTATTAGGAGGATCAAATTATCCAACATAACTCTTGCTTTCTTCCCTTCCCAGATAAATTTCTTCAACTCTTTATTAATTAATGTCCACAGCAGTTACTCTGGTTTAAAAATATGTCTGACCTGTATATAAAACTAAAGGAACAAAACACAGTTTCACTGCTTGCATCTTATTATCCATATCAATAAATAAGAGCTTCAAGTTTCTCAGTTTTTGTATCATCTTAAGTCTCTTCCCATATGTCCTTAGCTGCCATAACAGAAGTCTTTTTAACCCATACCCCTAAATACCCCATCCTACTGTGTCTTCAGAAACATGGCTATTTGTGTGTCGGTACATAATTTATGGCTATAGCCTTTGTTTTATCTTCATTAATTTTATATCCTGAAATGACTTGAAACTGTCTCAAAATGTTCCACAACACTGAGATGTCCTTTTCTGAATTAATCAGGTACAAAATAATATCATCTACAATAAGGCCATTTTTTCATGATTACTATACTGATTATATCATTGCATTTCTGAGTCACTGATTCTCTTTGCCAATGGTTCTAAATATAAAATAAATAACAGTGAGGAAAGAAGGCACCCCTACCTGGTTCCTGTGTTCAGACACAACTTATCAGAGAGGAGCCTTCCCACTTTAATTCTTGCCTCCAATCCTTCATATATCCTCCTAAGTAACCTTGTTATTGTACCAGGGAATGCAAATGCATAAAATCTCAGCTTCCTCTGTTGAATGTTTTTCTGCATCAAGATCCATCAGCAACAGTGGTATTTTCTTACATTCTGTTTCTCTCTGAATCATCATTGTTCTATTAATTTTGTCAAATGTTTGCCTCTCCACCACAAAACCACACTAATCCATATCTATCAATCTTGGCAACACCTTTTCCATTATTTTAGCTAGTATAGACATAAAAAATGTACAATCATGGTTTTAAATTAAAATGGGTCTGTATGAAGCTGTGTCTGATGGGTCTTTACTGTCCTTAGGTTATGCAACCACCACAGCTTTCTTCCAAAATGTTTGTGCTTCCCGTCCTTTTAAAATACTGTCAAACGAAATCTTCTAGAGCGTTATCACTTTCTTCCCTCCTGACTTCCAAACTTCCACAAGAATACCATCTGTTCCTTGAGACTTTCCTGTAGATTGATTATACATCACCATTTTTATCTTACCCCTTCTATCTTACCTGTTAATTGTTGAGCTTCATCTACATCTAACCTTAGCAATTAAGCCTTCCAAAATATTTCCATTTGTTCTCTTTCTTGATTTCCACATTTTTCTGCTTTATGCAATTTTTCATAACATTTCCTAAATATCTCTAAAACCTCTACTGGATCTGTGGTTATTTTTCTTGTTATATGTTTCCTAAATTTGGCAACAACCATTTTACTTTTTGCTGCATAAGAAAAGTTTTTGTGTTCTGAAGTTATTACCAAAATAGTTACTTAACAGCAACCATTCTAAACTCATCCATATTATCCAGATATTCATTTATTTTCTCTTTAGCACTCTGCATTTGTGCCTCTTCTTATTCTCTAAAATTCCCCTTTTTCTGCAATACTTTAACTTTGTCAGCCCTTTTAAGTAATTCCTATTACTTCTTAATGATGTCTCTTTCTCTTTTATTTCTATCCTGTTTTGTTTTTATACTCATTTTTTACTTTATCACACTCCAGATAGGAACGATTCCCCCAAATTGACATCTGCACCCAGATGCATTACCATACCTAAAATTAAGGTTATCCATACCAAAAAGCATGTTACAGCCTGTATTCCCACTTACAATGATTGCTCTCTGGTCTTTGCTTATCTCTGTTCCCCTCCCATATGTGGAAAACAGTTTGTATGCTTTCAGAAACATTAACATTTAGGCCTAAGTGTACACTAGCTATTTTTAAATAAAACTAAATTTGCACATTGTTATATTAAATGCATTAAAGTATTAAGGCTGTTAGGGTGGCTGCTATCTCTTATTCACTTCCTATAATTTCAAACTTTAAATTTATTTTATTTAACATTTATTTATTGGGAAAGTCCGACTTGGAACAAAGCCAATTTTTAGCAGAGGCCCAGGAAGAAATGCTCCAGATGTATGTTTTTGTAATGTGGGAGGAAACTGGGAGTACCTGGAGAAAACCCACATGAACACATGGAGGACATGCAGACTCTACACAGAAGGCACTGGAGAACCTCTTGCAACTATGCTACCACTGCACCACTGCACCACCCAATTTTTCACTTTACTGCTTGCCATTGTACCTTTAAATTTGTATTTCCCTTGGAAAAGAAAGTTCAGCACTCTTAAGATTGATTGTTTGCACCATGCAAAAGTACTCAGTAATGAAGCTTTGTAAATTTCACTCAAAAAGGAATGTATTGCTGCCTTCAGCTGCAGACTTCTTGACTCCCACTGAATATTTGCTAATGGAAAAACAAAGCAAGCTAATATCTTTGCAAATGTAAAAAAATTACCATTTTCCATGTCTTTAACTTGGTTAAAAAAGTTATTTATAGCATAAGCTAAGGCAGGGGTGTAGCTAGGATTTTCAAATTTGTACTGACAGCTCTCAAACTGCTACTCCCCTCCCCAGCCAAGCTACGGCCATTCTCGTAATTCACGGTTCGCTCTTTTAGTGTCAATGAAGAGGCATTCGCTGTAATGCCTCTTCAGTAATATAATATAAATTCACTCAAACTCGGTTCCTTGAACTGAAAATTAACCTGAAATGTCAGTTCTTTGAAAAATGCAGCATGGTAGTTGGGGTAGAGACTTTATGCTTTTGTTTTCTGTAACTAAGGTACAAGTTTTTGAGCTTGAGTAAATTACTAACCACCTGCTACCACTAACTAGGATGTTTCATTCACACACACACCCCTACCTACCTCTTAGTGCAAGAAATATGGACAAAGCCTAAAATAAACAGGGACAGATATTAAATAATGTTCTCGTGAACTTAGAAAGTTGCTAGAATAACAGGATTTGTACTAGTATGAATTTTACCAAAGGACATGAAGTCTGAAGCTCAAATGTCTGTCATTATTTAGCAACTTCAGCCTTCAATGATTTTCTAGAAAATCACAAAATTTATGAGGAACAGACAAAAAATATGGGGCAAAAATCTGGACATTCTGCAAAATGTGGACATTTGAGAGGTATACTACCTACCACACACACACACACACACAACCTCTCAACCTCTTACAGCAACAAACTCATAAATAAAACTAAGGCAAAGGCCCAAAAATAAGGACTTTTTTTAAAATATTGCTCTTATAAACTTAGAAAGATAATAGAATAGTAGTAGGTCTTGCATCAGTACGAATTTTCTGAAAGGTATGAAATCTGAAACTGAAATGTCTGCATTATTTTCTAACTTCAGTCTTTAACAATTTGCCAGTAATTTGCCAGAAAACTGCAATTTTATGAAAAACGGACCAAAAATGTGATGTAAAAATATAAAATTGCCAGACAATACAGCTGGGAACCTGTCAAAGGAGGGACACCATTTTAATATGAGCACAGTTAACTTAGAGCAGCTGACAAAATTAGAGAATCTACATGCATTTCTGAAATAAAAGTAATGTATAACTCTGATCATTACAGTTATTTATAAAAGTAAAGTAAACCCTCTATGTTTTCTTCCAAAATTGCTATTTTGTGGAGGGATCATTAGGGGAAGAGCAACATTTTGAGCCAAAATCAGGGACAGTTGAGGTTTGGCTATGCCTAATTCTATAAAGCAATTTATTTGCATGTACCTCTCAACCTGTTAATGCAATAAATCTGGACAAGGCCAAATATATTGAGGGAACATATAAACAGTACTAAAATTGCTATTGTATAAACTGGGACAGTTGATAGAACAGGTCTTATTTTAGCATGCATTTTTCTGAAGGTTATAAAGTCTGAAACTAGTGTCATTTAGTGACTTAATTCCTAAATCATTTGCCAGAAAACCACAAACTGAGGAACAAACCAAAAATAAGAAGCAAAAATCTATTCATTCTTTGAAAATCTGGACAGTTGGGAGGTATAGTTCAGCTGGGGCTGTCTAAGTTTGCTGCCCTTCCCCTCACAAAACCATGGTCGAATGGAGCCTCCCCCGCAGCCATTCCAATGATCCATTACTTTGCTATTTCACTCCATTTACCATAAACACTAATGTGCATACTGATTTACTTCTATGATGATTTGAACTTCATTTGAAAGTTTTATTTTGCATTTTACAGCACAAACACTAAGACATCTGCTAAACAAACTTGGCATTAAAACTTCTCTGCCCTTGAAACTCACATTCATTGAAACAACATTAAAACCCACATTCAAAGAAAATACATCTTACCCGTGGCAGATAAAAATTAATTCTGGGCTGTTTTCAAATCATAGGCCCCTTGCATATGAAACATACATGTGCTCTTTGATACACCTTCCTATTGCTTTGAACATTTTTCCAGTAAACAATGAAACAAAACTGCCCAATTCAGAACATTTCCATCATAAAAGTCTAGTCAAACTTCTACAGTCCACCATTATCAGTAAATAATATGCACAATCTCTGAAGTAGTAAAAAAAGTCATCTAAATAATTCCACGTTAAATAAATCTAACTAATGAAGAGGTTGTTGCTAGCAATCACCTTTATATTTCATGACTTCACCGAAAAATAAAGTGTCTGATGCCCTGAGGAATAAATTGCCTAAATTACATTAATAATAAGCTAGTAATATTGCAATAGGAAATGGATGACAAACTGATAACAGGCTCATAGTTAGTGTCTTAACTTTCAGTACAGCAGCATTCACCCCTTATGGGAGTAGAACCAACAACCTTCTGCATTAAAAGCAAGTACACAACATTTTGTGCTACTAGCAATGTGAGCCAACTTAGCATAATCAGCACTAAACTTCTCTTCCTCTGCAGCTCTCAGCTCCTTGTAAAATCTACACAATACTCAACTACATCTCAACTTCGCAGCACAAGAAGTCTGGAAAAAGCCAAATTTATTGGGGTGGATCAAAAGGGCAAAAAACAGGAACACATTAAACATTGCTTGTATAATCTTGGAAAGCTGCTAGAATAAAATGCTGTGTTACCATCATACATTTTACTGCCAATGTCACTGTGCAAAATAGTCAGAACAACATACCACTATGCCAAATCACCTGCTTTGTGAAAGAGAGGAAGACTGAAACTTAAATGGCTATCATTTAATGAATTCAGTTCTCACCATAGCTGTCAACCTCTTAGCACAAAACACCTGGACAAACCCAGTAATGAGGGAATACAGCCCTCAAACATATTCAGTGAATTCAGTTCTTGCCATAGCTGTCAACCTTAGCACAAAAACCTGGACAAAGCCAATAACAGGGTATTACAGTCCCAAAAATAAGGACAAATTTCAAATAGTCATAAACTTAAAAAAATTGCTATAAAGTTGTGTTACTATATATTTATTGCTAGAATAAAAAGTTGTTTTACTATGTCACAAACACAGGGATAAGATGCAGACTCCACACAGAAGGCACCCCAGCCAAGAATCAAACCAGAAAACCTATAGCTGTGAGGCAACAATACTGCCACTGCACCATCAAATATGTAAGGAAGTAAACATTCAGAAACCTGAAGTCTGAAATTTAAATGCCTGTCAATTTGTTAATCAGGACAGTCTAACTTGGAACAAAAAAAATTCTCAGCAGAGGCCCAGGAAAAATAATGCAGACATGTCTTTGTAACATGGGAGGACACAAAAGCAAACCCACACAAACACAGGGAGTAGATACAGACCCCCCCCCACAAAGAAGGCACCCCAGCCAAGAACCAAACCCAAGAACCTACAGCTGTGAGGCATCAATGCTACGTTGCTACCACTGCACCATCAAATTTCAAGCATTGCAATATTTAAACACCACAGATATGAGGAATAGATCAGATCAAATATGAGGCAAAAATCTGCAATTTTTTTACAAATGGTGGTGGGTAGGGAATTCAGGTCTTTAACACCTGCATACAAGGTACAGGGTTCAAGCCTGAGGTATTCCCTACCACACCACCATGAGTAATTACCAGTACATCCCATCTGGGGCATTTTCACACACACACACACACACACTCTCTCTCTCTCTCTCTCTTCATATTACTCACCAACCCTCGGTTGCAAGACCCAACGTCCTTGAAGTGAGACCAACATAATGTGTACATCGGTTGCAAGACCCTTCTACATAACGTCCTTGAAGTGAGACCAACATCCTCCCGCTCGACCAACATAACGTGTACATCCTCCCGCTCGACCAACATAATGCTTGAATCCTCCCGCTCGAAATGCATTTGAACTGGCGGCCGGAAATACATGCGCGGTGAGCTCCATTCCGACTGGCTGCCCTGATGAGCTGACGTCATCGTGCAGTAAAGCGCGAAAACACAAACAAGTGAAAATTTAAAAAGCTACCCCCCTTCTAAATAAATTGTACTGAATTCAGTACAGTGCGTATGCCTCCCGACGTCCCTGAGCTAAGGGCATTATTCTAGACAATCATCCTTGAAAAAAGATAAGATAGCTTAATTTTACATATATAATCAATGCATTTCTACACCCCACCCCAGCAGCCCAAAAGCACAGTATATTAAAATTAAACTTGCCTTTGTCAAGTCTTTCTTCTTTTGTTATACTTTAACGCCTACATTTCTTACAGCTACAAAAGCACTTGATTACTTTAATATCTTTAACACTAACAACAGTCACTGAACACCCCCATACACATTTACAATACCCCTGACTACATAGTGCAGAACACTGCTTTGCTATATATATAACACGCAATTTATATCATGAAATGTTTTATATAAATATTAAAAAGAACAAATAATCGTTTTAATAACATAAAGTGGAGTATATTCTTTACAGTCCACCCTTAGGTTTAACAAAGTTAACAAAAATCCAGTATTTTTCAGTCTCTCTTTCTTACAAAGCCACATTTCACAAATGTGATTGATGCTTTATAATCTCCCATGTATTCACTAAGTTCAGTGTTGTTGGTCTTCTTATTGTCCAACTCCATCTCCCAACACCTTTCTCTGGTTCAAGTCTAAGATACTCCTGATTCTTCTAGTCACCTTCAGTGCTTTTATCTGTCTCTCAAGCATTTTCCTTTGGAACATTGGAAAAGGTTTCACTGACAAAGACTTTCTATGAGCTTTGTTGTCAGAAGAATGAAAAGCGGAGTCTCCTTCTGTTTGCTGGTTCAAAACTTGTTAGGCACCTCTAAATGCTGTTCACATATTGTTGAAAACTCATCCTTAGCCTGTTCCACATCAAAAATGTCTTTGATCCTCCGGGAAAAATATTCTGAAGAAAGCTGGATATAGAAGCTTGAATCTCACACCTGCCTCTCAACATTCCCTGATTGCTGGGATAAATTTGTTTTTCTTCTGCCTGGTATACAGTGAATAACCATTTTATACCAGCAATCTGTTGTCTCCAATTTTTAATACTTTGCTCTTCTGCCACAGTTTTGTCAGGATCAACAATTTCTGTCAGTATGATTATATATAGGTCGAAGCTGATTTCTCATGGGCAAGTTTGGAGCATACACTCAATGTGCCCTTTTAATTAACAAATCATGCTGTGAAACACCAGTGCATTTGTTTATTTGTGTTCGCCAAAAATCTCACATTTTCTCTGCCTGCTCTGTCTTCTAACTCTACTATTTTTGAAACAGCTTTCTCACCAAACCTCATACTCAGACAGCTTTTTATTCGTTTCAGCCTCTGATTTTTGAAGTTCTTAGCTAGTTAAAGCTTCTTCTATTTTTTCCAGCATTTTTTCATTTGAGTTGATATATTCCTTCAATATTTCATTTATTTTACTCACCTCTGAGTACATTTGATTTAATTAGTTTTTCCTCTTAGTTACTGGAAGCCACCTTTTGAACGAAACCTGAAGTTTGAACTGCTTTTGCTGAACAACTGCAAAATCTTTCCAAGACATTGTTTTCTCTGTACCTTTTCATGTTGATTTTCTTTTAGTTTTTACAAATTTCTTCTTTACTGGCATCCAAGCAATGTATTTACTAGCCATTAACTGAATTTTACCCCAAAACAGTTGTCAATGGCACTACTTTTGTTCAACTTCTGTTTTCACACTGGGAGAGCTGAAGTTGTGCTGTTGATTAATGTGTTGCCATCTTTGAAATCCACTGAGTTTCTGTTTTGTCAGTGTTTTCACTGTACTACCTACCTACCTACCTTCCTTTTGCAACATTTGCGGCTGTTTTTCTCCTCCCTCCCTCCGCCTGTATACCTGAAGAAACCCTCCTTTTGCTCATTTATACTTAAAGCTAATTATCTCTACAGCTTTATTTTGCCATTCTTATCATTTTGATGTCCCTTTCTTTCCAAATTGTCTAGTTTATCCTCCTGCTCTTTCCTTTTTCAGTTCTGAAATTCATTTCCTTTGTTTTGACTGCCTTTACTTCCTTACTGAGTTCCCTTTTCCTTCATTTTTTATGTAGTCCCTTGTTTTTGGAAGCCCCCAAACTGTGCTTTGTCCTTTCAATATGTGTTGGCCTGGTGTTCTCTAGTTCCACTTGGTCCTGTTTCTCAGTTGACTCATCCAGGTTTGGCTGCACTTTCATCCTTTTCCCACAGCCTCAAGACCATCCTGAGCTTCAACAAAAGTACAGGCCACTAGAACACAAAACAGCTAAAATATGCCAGGAACAAAAGGCCAAATTCCAGCTTCTAAGATGTGTATATCTGTACAACAGGTATATATTTAGCCTTCTTACTTTTCATTTCCCCACAAAACTCATGGTGTACATATAGTTGTTGACCATGGCAGGTTAATATCTTAAGTGCTTATTATTTTTATTTATTGTTTGTTTAGCAACCTCATGTGACTTCTTGCTTGTGTTTTCAGTGATTTGCTTTAGCTTTGTTTTATTTTTATTGTTAGTTTTTACAGTAGGTTAATATCTTGCCTGGAGATTACAGGTAGCAAAGTGGACTATCATTTGCCTCAGCATCCTTCAACTCTCCCCAGTCTTCTGTATATATATATATATATATATATATATATATATACATACATATATATATACACACAGTGGGTCCTTTCCTTGTGCAAGTTTCTCTCATCCATTCCGTGTATTTAACAAACTGATAACAAACTGCAGATGATCCTTCCTTTCAGTGTTTTTAATGTGTCATAAGTCCGAATATTTCACTTTTGCTAAGGAGATTCACCTCATTATTATTTCAGCTTCCATCTTCTGTGTGCTGACACTGTTTTAAAATATTCTCTGTGGTGATTTTTATATATTATATATTGCTGTTATTAGTTACATGATCTTCAAAGCTTTGTCTTTCAATTACACCTATTATTTTGGTCAACCTGTTTTTTTTTTGGGGTGGGGGTTGTTTGGTTTTGTTTTTAACAATAAAACTAGTTTGGACAAAGTAAAGGTTATACGAGCTCTTAATGTTTGCAGAGAATGGGCTAAATCTTTCAGGTGCATCACACAATGTCAGCAACCCTATTTTAGCAAGATTGTCGATCCATCTAGATAATGGACTCCCTTGTAATGTTCAAGCTTGAAGACTTATTGTAATAGCATTCCACAAGGCAGTTTATTTGTCCTGTCAGAAATTAATTTTGAGCTTATTGCTAGTTATTGCAAGATGCCCAATGTTTTTGTAGTACTCAGTTTTTTAACACTTTAGATGCCTTTGGAGCACATTGAAGATTATGATTCGGTTGCTGATCATAACCAGGATGTGTTTGAGACAGGATACAAAAATATTTACTTAGAGAGCAAAGCTCACAAGGTGAATCTTTGTATCTATATAAAGGACACATTATAGAATGTTATTGGAGAGTTGATCATAATGCTTTGTAGTATGTGAAGCTTTATGTGCTGCATGTACTACCAGTTACAGAAAAAGAAATAAAAAGTATAGAAGTACAAAGTATTCTACTGATGTTTAAAGCCATTAAAGCACTTAGCACAGTCAAACAGACAGCAGGCCAAAATGAAGTGGTCTTCTGTAGAAATAACATTTTAAAAAATTGTTAGATACATTGTTCTGCCACACTTTCTGTTTATTAGTGTGGTATAGTTAAATTCTAACAGTTTTTCAAAGCTATTTAGCTTCTGCCACTGTTCTATCTAGTATTGTACTCTGTTATTAGTCATTGTGAGATCTGATTTTAACAGCACTTGAAAGATGCTCAACAAGCTTTTGTTAAGCACCCCTAAATGCTGTCCAGGTCTGGTCTTGCTCTAGGGACATAGTTAACAAGTTCTTCTTTTTTCAGCTTTGGAGTGTAATTGCAGTACTCAGTGCATATCACTGTTATCTTCACAGTTTATTTTTGCTTTCTTTTGTTTTGTTTTCTATGTTGTTGTGTCTTTTGGCTTTTCCCGGTTAGGGGTCACCACAGCAGAACTCCGGTCCGCTAATGATTGGCAGTAGATTTTTATGTGCCGAGTTGCCAGCCCTGATGCACAACCTTCAACGAAGGTATACCCATTCACGCATACCTCCAGACAGAAGACGCTCTAACTGAGAATCGAACAGGACAACGTCTTACTGTCAGGCGACAACGCTACCGCAGCACCACCACTTGAACATAATGGTGATACTAGGAAGGAATGGAAACTACTTAAAATTTTGATATTTCTGGCCTTTCTTCACCATTTAATATATTGTTTGTGTTATCTTGTTTGTAAATTATAAAGCTTGGTTGCCCACCCTCCATCTGATAATCTTGAATGGTTAAGACAAAGGAATACATTTGATCTCTGACTTTGGCTATAGCTAAACAAATGTCTCTCAGTACTATTATTTCATGCCTGGAATTATGTTTTTATTACTGCTGTTGGTTGATTATCCCTTTTTATTCAAAGTTATATTGTACAGTCCTGATTTTTCTCTATTCTGTTACGGATTAATTATTCAGTAAAATTATGTCCTGAGCAAGCTAAAGGTATCCTTCTGAGACAAGTTACATATACAAAAAAACTAAATGGTATTTATTTTAAGAGTGGACCATAACCAGAGTATTTAGAAAACTGTTAGAGGACAGGTGTTGAGTACTATATCACTGTGACTGAGTTCATCTGAGAAGAATAGTATGTACCATAATAAGAAGAGCTGTGACATTGTAGACAAGACCCTACTTTCATGTTATACCATAGATGCAGGGTCAATACCTGCAGGATGTTGCTGTTAGCAACTATACTCCAAAACCCTTTCTTTCAGAGACATTTACTTGGCATCCAGTTACCAGCATGATGTCTTTCTTAGTATGAGTTATATGCACATGTAAGTTACATCATTCCTTAGTTTTATATATTGCCTATTACACATATTCTCTGAAGTAATTTCTCATAGAGCTTGGACTCATCAAGAAAAAAGTAGATTTAATTCTGTAAATTGTTACATAATTGTTGTTTGTCTTTTCGTCTTTTCCCGGTTAGGGGTCTCCACAGCAGAACTCCGGTCCGCTAATGATTGGCAGTGGGTTTTTATGGTGCCGAGTTTCCAGCCCAACGCCCAACCTTCAGCAAAGGCACGCCCATTCATGCATGTCTTTCGGATGCCACTTGACCGCGGGGAGGGCATGCAGACTCCACACAGGAGGCACTCCAGCCGAGAATCAAACAGGAGAACCTCTTGCTGTCAGACAACAATGCTTGTTACATCATTACTGATCAAAAACATTGTACATATCAGTTTAGCAGCAACACTATCACTTTTTGTAACAATGTGTAACAATTTGTAATATTGTGTAACAATGCAGCAATCCCAAATCACAAGGAGCAGCTACACAGTATGGTACAAACAAATAGGTTTGTCACTCAAGATAAAAGGTTTAGTATTTAGGGATGATGGACAGATTAGATGAGTCAAGGAGAATTAAGTGCCATAAGGTCTCCATGTCTCTGCATTTATCTTCTGCTGTGCAGGATAGTTAAATGGGAACAAAGAAAGATAATAATTTGTTAACCTACGATCCAATAACACATGTGAAAACTATAAATAGGTAAGCATAAGCTTATTCTTGTGTGAAATCTGGAAGTCGAAACTGCAATAAACCATTATGTCCTCACTGTTGAGAGCCAGTTATGGTAACTGATACAACAAATGAATACTAATCCAAAAGATAACAGTTATTAGAGTGTGGAAACAGTAGGCCAGCCTATATAACTGACAAAAATGTGAAACTGAACACAACAATGCAGCTATAATATTTTACATGTTAACTTTCAAAACACTAAAGAATAGATTTAGTGCTTCAGAATTCACTATTCAAGCTGCTGACCTTTTTTTAAGTATTTATAGCTTCATTCTCATAGCACCTGGTTATTTTCTTACTTCCTTATGCGCGAATGCTGTGTGGTTGGCATGTGATTTTCCCAGTGCTGTATATACATAGCTAATGACAGAGCTTCTTTCTGCCACAGAAATGAATAATCACTTCTCCACTCCAGCTTTAACTCTCAGAGGAAGTGGTACATCACAGTTGGTACTGAGATGTTTGCTCAGCTTGTTCTTCAGCCTGATATAATGAGCAGTCATTACACGGAGACTAACAAATAATTACACACATGCTTGTTAACTAAATGCCTTGCTTTGTCCAGAGAACAACTGTCTGATATGCTTAACTGATTTTTAACATGAAAAGGGGCGCAGAAAGTTAAAAACATAATGATATAGTCCTTCTTAAAGATCAGACAAATAAGATGAAAAACTGAACTGCATATATTTTGTCAGAGTTATATATTATCGCGGTTGCCTGAGTTACATAAGATTCATGAATAGTCTGTTCAGAATTGCCTGTTTAACTAGAATGCAGTAGTCTTGTGTTTTTCTCCTGGTTGAGTTTGGGGACACAGGGGAGCTCAGTAGGGGTGCATGATATTTGGTGAGCAATGCTATCATTTATTGATCTTGAAAGGAATAGCATATCATTGCTCAATGTGAGCATGATTACACACACACACACACACACACACACACACACACACACACACACACACACACACACACACACACACACACACACACACACGCACAGGTACATGCATATGCATTCACCTGAATATTGCAGTCTGCCAAGACTTTGCTGCACTTAAGGAGAATGTCACTTTACATGAAAACTGAGTTGCCAGATATACTTACTTGTTGGTACGTTCCTTTTATAAATGAACCTGGACAAATGTGTATGCAACTGTATAGTCACAAAAAATCAAATTAATCTAAAATGTATACCATGTCCAACAGATGTGGACTGTAGACATGAATTTAGGAAGATAAATTTTATATTTAATGCCCTTGTGTAATAGCCTTATTTTTTTGACTAAGTAAACTCATCTTTAAATATTTGTTACCTTATTGTGATGCTATATAATGTATGTGCTCCCCATGTGACACTGCTGTTACTATGGAAGTGCATCAGAATAACATGCTGAAGGTGAGACATGGCAGTCCATCAGAGGAGCAGAACATCTGCAGCGCTGTTGTAGAATCTGGCCCAAAAATGTCACAGAACATAATGGGTTCTATTAAGATACTGTCATTGTGGCATTTTATTATTTAAGGATCAAATTTACCAGCTACATTCCCATCACTTGAATGAGGTAATACCAAAGCTATTAAGGAATTTAAAAAGAAATAATATATCACTGTATTTCATTCTTCTGACTCTGGCCATTCATTTACTTATTTTTCCACTATACAAGCACTCACATTTCCAATCGTGAGCTTCTTTAATAAACTTTCCACATCAAAAACATAAACTATCACACTCAGCAAGTAATACACATCAAACAAGTGCATTAAGTTTAATTATAACAAAGAAAATCAAAGCAGGTTATATCTCAGTCTCACAAATATAAACAAGCAAACATATACACGTAGCACTGATATATTCAGTCATTCATTTCTGATTCCCACTTTATCTGGTTCACAGTTCATAATAACAGAGAACTGGAACCTATCCCAGCAAGCAGTAGGCATAGATCAATGAATAATCTTGGACAGAATACTAGTCCATCACAGGAAATAACCATCAATCGCACTACACACACACACACACACACACACACACACACACACACACACACACACACACACACACACACACACACACACACACAAAACCAACTAGAAGATTGCTAGTACACCTAACAATGTTTTGGGAAATGAAGGAGGACACCAGAGCCAGTAACAAAAAACACACAGATACAGAGAAGACATTCAGACATGAAAAAAATTGGAAAAATGTAACATGAAGGAAACGGAACTGAGGAGTTAAGGCTTAACGAATCACTGAGTAGACATAGAGAAACACACGCACACATAGACACACATGTGCATGTGCACACACACACACACACACACACACACACACACACACACACACACACACACACACACACACACACACACACACACACACACACACACACACACACAGAGCATTATATACATATAATATTAATGTAAACATGACAAACAATATACTGAGTGCATTAAGTGTAAGAATAAAGCTATTCAACAATTACTTCAGTCTGATACAGCCAGTAAACTAAAGACTGATGTTGGTGTAGGAGGTACACAAGGTGTTAGCAGACAGCTTAGGAGGAATAACAGGACAGAGAGGCAAACATATAGACAGAGACAACATATTGTTTTAGCGAACATTTGAAACAAATGAAATAAGGGTGGGTCAGAACTGTGCAGAAAGGAAATGGTTTGGAGATTATGAGGACCAGTAAATCAAAGGTTCATGCCAGAAGGTGCAACTTGGGGGGGGGGGCTGAGAAGATTAAGCTTTATGACAGGTGTGATACTGCATGGGGTTAGGGCAGAAAGTTCAGCAGATGAGTGGGCCAAAAGCTGGAGGTCTTGTCTGCTGATTTTCTGAAACTGGTGGCATGTAAAGCATTCTCTATCCCCAGGCTGAATGCTAGAGAAGCCTAAGAAAACCATATAATCTGGCTGCCTGATTCTATGTGCTTTACCTTCAGCATTATTCTGGAGCTGCCTTTAAACTGTTTGTATCTGCATTACTGAAGCCTAAATTCAGGCATACAGCTTCTGTTAAAAGAACTACGGTCTGTAGAACCTCCATTATCTGCACTGACAGAATGAGAATGTGCTGTTTTTCTGTCTACATTTTGTAGCTAGCAAGCTAAGACTGAGTCAGTTAACCCTTTACCTTCTTAATCTGTTCCAGGGCTTCCAGAAGGTATCCTGTATGATACAGCCACTACCTATTCTAGTAATGAAATTCAAACATCAGCCGCAGGCTCTCTGATTTACTTCCTTAAGTCAAGACTGTAGTGTGCATCCTTTATCCTTAAGTGTCCCTGTCCTTCATCCTGAGTTTCAGGTTTTCACAACCCCCTTTTGTGATTCTTTAGACTCAGACTATGCCTTCCTTTCCTTAAGCATATACACAGGGTCCTAGACCATTTATCCTTCCCTCATAGACTACTGCCACCATACATTTTTACCCTAGCTGCTTTTCTTTACACCTTTTCCAAGACTGCTATATCCCAGACCTCATTTGATCTTCAGTAATCATGCAGTATTGCAACTAAGACCTAGTCTTTGTCCTGTAGAGCAGTAGGATGATCTGTATGGCTCTGGAATTAGTTTAATTCAGGATACAAGGAAGTTGGCTCTAGGTACACTTTTTTTTGTTCATGTATTTATGTATATATGTATGTATGTATTTATTTATTTATTTATTTATTTTGCCAGGCTTATGATCCAGTGGTACTATTATCATCTCTCTTGGGCCTTTTTCCCAATCACTCTACATAAGTTCCACTCTCTGTGCCCATCTTTGAGTATCAGGTTGCTCTGTCTTAGATGCAGCACTTTACATTTATCTGTATTAAATCTTAGTTGCCACCTTTCTACCACCTAATTAGTTCAGGCAGCTCCCTTGCTGCACTCTCTCATTCATATTTTATTATGGCACCTACAGTGGTATCATCTGGAAACAGTTTGATTATCTCCCTAGTACATTCATATATGTCTGAAATATACACCCAGGGGGTATCAGTCATAAAATTCACCTCTGATTTCTTCTGATTGTGTCCTCCTTAGCATCACCTCTTGCGTATTTAAAACTAATCACCCAGCCACCTGTGTCAGCCATTTTTTTTCTTGACCTAATATAAGCAAGAGTCTTGAAATGCATGACATTAAGGCTATACAAAGCAGAAAGGATTTTTAATATCCAGTGAAACATATGCCTTACCCTCATCAAGAAATACACTGAATTAGAAGGGTACCTTCACTAAATGCCAGCAGAAATACAGAGTGTGTAATGAAGACTTATTTTGCTACAGTACTGGATAACTCACAAACTCCAGACTTATTTTGATACAGTACTGATTGCATCACTGATTTCTAATGTGAGCAACTTAATAATAGTCACACTCACAAACTTACTTTATCTTGAACTAAACAAATGAAGCCATCTCTAAATGAAACTGTTATTGCAGTCAATGTTTGATATATATATATATATATATATATATATATATATATATATATATATATATATATATATATATATATATATATATATATATATATATATACTTTTAATCTACTAATGCATTACATTTCCAGAATGGCTGTAATAAGTCTTCAGATTATTTCATTCACTCCCAGAAACACAATGCAACTTGGCCAAGGGAAATTTTATTTCTCAATTAAAAATTGTGCATGCCACAATGAATAAACTATTGAGATGGCTTGTCTTTCAACTGCAACTGTTTCTGCTGTTGTGTATCATTTGTTTTTATTATTCTAGGTGTGTTTACTATAAAATTAATTACATATTAAGAAGTTGAATGATTATGCAGTAATGGAGACTATAGATAAGTTAGAAGATGCACAAAATATAGACAGGGAAAGGTGTAATTGCATAATAGCAGTATATAACTGAGTTCCATTGGACAGAAATTACATCACTCTGTAAATCCTACCTAGTGTTTTGGTGGTTTTGAACAGAACATCATGCACATGTTTGTCAAACCATAACTGAGTATTATCCACAAGACCAAATGATTTTGCTAAGACTGCTTCCCTAGTTGCTAACTTGTTTATCATACCAGTTAAGGTATGAAATATTTTCATTGGATGGATAAGCTGGAATTGTCCTTGGATAGGATAATTTTGTTTGAAAAATGATGATTCCTGTTTTTGCTTAAAAACACATGTCTGGTCTTAGTTATAGATATTAACTGCAGTCAATCAGTGCTGGACTAGTTTGGTGTTGATTGTGGTAATGGAATTGCATGCAAAAAGAATTGCAGTCTTTGGCATATTGAACAAGTTTTGCTTCTTTATAGTAACTGACAAAGTCATTCACAAAAAGATTAAAAAGGAATATTCTTAGTAATGAGCAGTGAAGAACTCTAACAGTAACAGACAGTGGTTACAAGATGACACCATGTCATCTGACCAGTGGTCTTTCTTCTTAATAGTATTTGAACCAATTTGTTGCACTAAGAGAAAAATCTTAGCTACTTATGATCACGAGAAGTGTTGCATGGTCAACAATGCTAAAGGCTTTGGAAATATCCAAAACGAATGGTCCAATTCAGCCATGATACAGTTGGTCACTAATGTATCAGTATTAGTGCTATAATTAAGTCTGAAACCACATTGTGAATTTGAGGTAAGGCTGTATTTGCTTAGATGTTGAATTGGGTGTGAATAATTTTTTTTTCTAGAATGTTTGATAAGGAAGACAAAGGAGCTAGTGGTCAGTATGTAACTGATGTTCATCCTTTTTTCCAGATATTTTGAGCAAGACTCTCCTTGATATATTTGTTAATTAAGATTGAAGTGTGAGCACAGCAGTGTTTACTGAAATGTTTAAGAATTATTTTGGGTATGTTGTCAACAGAAGATAACCTAGGTTCCAGATTTATGAGCGTTTTAAGCACTAAAGCTGAAATTCAAATGGTGTAGACAGGACACGTATGCTACGAACTAACAGTCAGTACTCTAACCAGCTACTGGGATCTTTTGTGCACTAAGAAAAAAATTCTCCAAACTGAACACCAATCTTAGTGTCACTCAATGAAGTTGTGTCCAGGATTTACCTAACGTTTTATATACCAG